>NC_044035.1:37038665-37349380 GCF_901765095.1 Microcaecilia unicolor | reverse complement strand
CGGATGTTCCTTGACGGGGGGGGGGGGAGGGATAATCTCTTTGGAGAGAAAGTAGAGGATATGGTTGAACAGATGAAAAAGCATCATGACGCCATGGATTCTCTCTCCCACCGGACGTCTTCTGCTACTGCCTCCTCATCCAGGAGGTTTTTTGGAGGGAGGAGGACTGCTCCCTATTCCTATAATAGGTGTAGGTACACTCCTGCCTCTCGGCAGCCAGTTCAGGCTCAGCCCCAGCATGCATGTTCTCGTCAACGCCGTGCGCCAAAGGCCCTTACGGCTCCCCAGTAAAAGCAAGGGACTGGCCCCAGTGCTGCATAGCTGCAGTAAAAGTGTCCGTACCAGGCGACTTGCCGGTCAGGGGGAGGTTGATATTTTTTCACCAAAGGGTGGCCTCTTGTTAGGATATACACTCAGTCTGGCATCCAAGCCTCCAAATTGCCCACCGGGAACTCAATCCTTCAGCTCCCAGCACAAGCAGGTCCTTGCAGAGGAACTCTCCGCCGTTCTAAAGGCCAGTGCAGTTGAACCCGTTCCACCAGGGGAAGAAGGGCTGGGATTCTATTCCAGGTACTTCCTTGTGCCAAACAAAACGGGGGATGTGTCCCATCCTAGACCTAAGGGCCCTGAACAAATTCCTAGTCCGAGAAAAGTTCAGGATGGTTTCCCTGGGCACCCTTCTTCCCATGATTCAGGAAAACGATTGGCTATGCTCTCTGGACTTAAATGATGCCTATATTCACATCTCGGTGCTCCCAACTCACAGGAAATACCTTTTGATTTCGACTGGGAACTCATCACTTTCAGTACCATGTACTACCCTTTGGCCTAGCATCTGTACCCAGGGTCTTTACAAAGTGCTTGGCAGTTGTCGCAGCATCACTAATTAGACTGGGAGTGCATGTCTTCCCCTATCTCGACGATTGATTGGTGAAGAACACTTCAGAGGCAGGGGCTCTACAATCCATGCAGATGACTATTCAATTGATGGAGCTACTGGAATTTGTAGTAAATTATCCAAGTCCCACCTTGTTCCAGTGCAAAAATTGGAGTTCATTGGAGCTCTGTTGGACACACAGACGTCTCGAGCTTATCTCCCCCAGGCAAGGGCAGACAGTCTCCTGGCCCTAGTGTCCTCTGCTCGAGCATCTCAACAGATCACAGCTCGGCAGATGTTGAGACTTTTAGGGCACATGGCTTCCACAGTTCATGTAACTCCCATGGCACATCTACACATGAGATCAGCTCAATGGACCCTAGCTTCCCAGTGGTATCAAGCTGCGGGAGATCTAGAGGATGTGATACAGCTGTCCACCGACTTTCAGAATTCCCTTCAGTGGTGGACAATTCGATCCAATCTGACCTTGGGACGTCCATTCCAAATTTCTCAGCTGCAAAAACTGCTGACGACGGATGCATCCCTCCTAGGGTGGGGAGCTCATGTAGATGGACTTCACACTCTGTGGGAGCTTGGTCCTTTCAGGAGAAGGATTTTCAGATCAACTTCCTGGAATTACGAGCGATCTGGAACGCTCTCAAGGCTTTCAGAGATCGGCTGTCCAATCAAATTATTCTAATCCAGACAGACAATCAGGTTGCTATGTATTACACCAACAAATAGGGGGGCACCGGATCTCACCCTCTATGTCAGGAAGTCGTCAGGATGTGGCTGTGGGCTCACCATCACGGTATGTTTCTCCAGGCCACGTATCTGGCAGGCGTAAACAACAGTTTGGCCGACAGACTAAGCAGAATCATGCAACCTCACGAGTGGTCACTCAACATGGACGTTGTCCACAAGATCTTCCACGCGTGGGACACCCCCTCGGTGGATCTTTTTGCCACTCAGTTCAATCGCAAAGTCCCTCAGTTCTGTTCCAGACTTCAGGCCCACGACAGACTAGCGTTGGATGCTTTTCTCCTTCATTGGGGGACAGGCCTTCTGTATGTGTATTCTCCCATACCTCTTGTAGGGAAAACTCTTCTGAAACTCAGGCAAGACTGCGGAACCATGATTCTGATTGCACCTTTTTGGCCTCATCAGATCTGGTTCCCTCTTCTTCTGGAGTTGACCTCCAAGGGTGTATCCCGAGTCTTGCTTGCTTCCAGGAAAGATTCCACAAAAAAGTGTTATTCTTTTAAATGGAGAAGGTTTGCCATCTGGTGTGACAGCAAGGCCCTAGATCCCTTTTCTTGTCCTACACGGACCCTGCTTGAATACCTTCTACACTTATCAGAGTCTGGTCTTAAGACTAACTCCGTAAGAGTTCATCTTAGTACAATTAGTGCTTACCATGAACGTGTAGAAGGTCAGCCTATCTCTGGACAGCCTTTAGTTTTTTGCTTCATGAGAGGTTTGCTTTTATCAAAGCCCCCGGTAAAACCTCCGCCAGTGTCATGGGATCTCAACGTCGTTCTCACCCAGCTGATGAAAGCTCCTTTTGAGCCACTGAATTCCTGCCATCTGAAGTACTTGACCTGGAAGGTCATTTTCTTGGTGGCTGTTACTTCAGCTCGTAGAGTCAGTGAGCTCTAAGCCTTGGTAGTCCATGCACCTTATATTAAATTTCATCATAACAGAGTAGTCCTCCGCACTCACCCTAAGTTCTTGTTGAAGGTAGTGTCTGAGTTCCATCTGAACCAGTCAATTGTCTTGCCAACATTTTTTCCCCGTCCACATACCCGCCCTGGTGAGGACAAGTTGCACACCTTGGACTGTAAGAGAGCATTGGCCTTTTATGTGGAGCGGACAAAGCCCTACCGCCAGTCCACCCAGCTGTTTGTTTCTTTTAATCCCAACAGGATGGGAGTTGCCATTGGAAAACGCACCATCTCCAATTGGCTAGCAGATTGCATTTCCTTCACTTACGCCCAAGCTGGTCTGACTTTAGAGGGCCATGTCATGGCTCATAATGTTAGAGCCATGGCTGTGTCAGTGGCTCACTTAAAGTCAGCCTCCATTGAAGAGATTTGCAAGGCACATTCACATCTCACAACTGCCTCCAGCAGGATACCCGACACAACAGTCGGTTTGGGCAGTCGATGCTGCAGAATCTGTTTGGGGTTTAGAATCCAACTCCACCCTCCTAGGCCCATTTCTGTTCTGTTCCAGTCTACACTCTCACCTAGTTCAATTTATTTTGAGGTCAATCTGAACCCAGATATATCAGGGTTTGCATAGGGGAGAGAGAGCATAAAATGACACTTTACTGATGATGTGTTGTTAACTGTAACGCGTCCGGTCATCTCATTCCCAAATCTGCGAACTGTGAATGAATATGCAGTGATACCTGGATTCAAAAACAACATGACTAAGTCAAAGGCCCTTAACGTTACTTTGCCACCAAGACTAGTGAGTACACTGCAGGATTCTTTTTCATTTCGTTGGGCAGCGAAAGGAATCCATTACTTGGGAGCCTTGACCCCGTGCTTTTCGGATTTGTATTCTGCAAATTACCCAGGTATGATTAGAGCACTGGCCCGGGATTTGGAGAGATGGGAGGATCTGACTTTGTCTTGGTTTGGTAGAATAGCCATGATTACAATGAATGTATTACCCTGTCTCCCATACTTTTTCCAAGTACTCTCATTGCAGATACCCAAGAGAACTCTTTCTATTTTGCAAGATCACATAATGTGTTTCATATGGGCAGGTAAGCGCCCACGACTCCCTCAGTCATTTTTATATCAAGACAGGAAAAAGGGTGGGATGAGAGTTCCAAACATCTATTGGTACTACAGGGCAGCTCAGGCGCATGCAGCAATAGTGGTACCATACGTTGCCACACAAGTTGTAGATACATTTGGAGCCATTTTCATTGGGTGTCAGACCATTGGGTGCTTGAGGACCTGGGGTCAGATGTTCAAGGAGGAGTCGCTGCAAACATTGTCTCTTTTGAAAGAGGAATATCCATGTATTATACACGACAGGTATGCTTATCTCCAGATCTCTCACTTCCTGAGGGGGAAATCTATTTGTTCACTAGTAAGGAGAGAGGACTCATTCTTGGAAGACTTATGTGAGGACTCCAGGTCCACGAGAGGCCTGATAACCTGTCTTCATAAACATATTTGCTAAAAGTCTCCAGTGTATACCCTTCATAGAAAGAATTGGAGCCGTGAGTTGGGCCTGGAGCTGAGGGAGGATGAGTGGGAGACCTTGGAGAGGGCCTTGGCGAGGGTGTCTCTTCATGTGCCTCTTAGACAAAATGCTGTTAAGGTAATATTTCGCTGGTACTTAACACCTCAACTCCGGCGCATTTACCCAGCGCAGTCGGGCATTTGTTGGAGGGGATGCGGAGAAACTGGCACAATGGGACATATGTGGTGGACCTGTGTAAAAGTAAGAGCTTATTGGAAAGCAATGCATTGTAGATTACAGACATGGTTGGGGTTATCCATGCTTTGGACACCTGATTATTTTCTATTTCCTAAAAAGATTCCGGCGTTAACACCTGCTAATGCTGTTTTGGTTAGGTATGCAATGAGCGCAGCTCGGGTAACAGTGGCTGCACACTGGAAGCAGAACTCAGTGCCCCCATTAACGAAGTGGCTTAATAAGCTGTGGTTTATCTGCGAAATGGAGCGGCTCCTAGCAGAATGTAGGCACCAGAGGCATAAATGGGAATCCACGTGGGAACCTTTTATTGTACATTGCTCAGTTTGATTATTTTAAGGCTTTGGTTTAGGAAATCCTTAATCTGTTTACTTAAATGGGGGAGGGGAGTAGAGTTACTTGATACTATTACAAGTTGTTTGGGGAATAAAATGGAAAATAAAAATCTCAAGAAGTTTGGTTGAGCAATAATGCGCCAGTTTGGATTGTGGGGAAGGCACTTTAATCTTTACCCCCACCTTTTTTTGTGTATGCATGTAACTAAATATTTGATATGCAATGACTGAATATTGCTGTAAATGACGTTGTATGTTTTGCCCACTTGTTTGAACTGTCAATAAAGACTTCTGGCAAATTAAATGCTGATGCCAGCAGCCTGGTCCCAGTTAAGGTGGAGCCCATCCTTTTGGAATAGGTTCATCCTTCCCCAGTGTGTTGCCCAGTTCCTAACAAATCTAAAACCCTCCTCCCTGCACCATCGTCTCATCCATGCATTGAGACTCCGGAGCTCTGCCTGTCTCTTGGGCCCTGCGCGTGGAACGGGTAGCACTTCAGAAAATGCTATCCTAGAGGTTCTGGATTTGAGCTTTCTACCTTAGAGCCTAAATTTGTCTTCCAGAACCTCTCTCCCACATTTTCCTATGTCATTGGTACCCACATGTACCAAGACAGCCGACTCCTCCCCAGCACTATCTAAAATCCTATCTAAGTGACGTGTGAGGTCCGCCACCTTCGCACCAGGCAGGCAAGTCACCAGGTGATCCTCACATCCACCAGCCACCCAGCTATCTTCATTCCTAATAATCGAATCACCCACTACAACAGCTGTCCTAACCCTTCCCTCCTGGTCAGTAGGTCCTAGAGACACATCCTTAGTGCAAGAGGATATTGCATTCCCTGGTGTGCTGGTCCTGTCTACAGGATTACTTCCAGCCTCACCAGGGTGATGCTCTTGTTTTAGGAGGCCTCTGTCCTCCAAGGCAGCACAGAGGCTGCCAGATTGGAGGTGAGACTTCTTTACAACGTCCCTGTAGGCCTCCTTTATGTACCTCGCTGTCTCCCTCAGCTCCTCCAAGTCTGCTACTGTAGCCTCAAGAGAACGAACTCTATCCCTCCTCCTTTTCCAGTAGCGTCCCTCCCTTTCCAACATAACCCCCATGCCCCTCCCTCCCTCCCTTTCCAGCATGTCCCCATCTCACCCACCATTTTCCAGCAGTGTCCCTCCCTATCTCCCCCTTTTCCAATACCTTCTTCCTTCAACCCCCCTCCCCCGGTCCAGTACCTCCTCCTTTCTTCAGCCACCACCTCCCCCCTGTTGTGGTCCAGCGCCTGCTTCCTTCAAGCCACTTCTCCAAGTCCAGCACCGCTTTCTGTTCTCACTCCCCCCCCCCCCCCAGACCAGCCAACCTTTGTTTAGCAGCCCCTGCAGCATATATCATGCTGCTTCCTGAGCCAGCATTGTATCCTTGCCTCTGCATGTCCTTCCCTTCTGACACAACTTCCTATATCCATGATGGCGGGATGACACCAGCTCAGGCAGCAGCGTGTTATATGCTGCAGGAGCCACTAAACGAAGGAGGTTTGATGTTTTGGGGGAGGGAAAACAGAAAGTGGTGTTGCACTCGGGGAGGGAGGGGTGCCAGTTCCACGATGTGGTGGGGATGGAAGAGGAGAAAGTCAATACTGCCAATTTAAAAAAGAAATCCTTGATTGACAACAGCTGGCATCTGTCTAGGTGCCGTTTTCTTTAAAATCTATTTGGGGGGTGACTTGTGCCCCCCCCCCCCCCCCCGACACACACACACAGCTCTGCCTCTGACTGGGCCACCGCTCCAACATGGCAAATTAAAGCAAGCTAAATTGAAAGAAGTTATCTCAATTCCTGGTGACTTAAGATTCTAAAGCTAAGTTGACTATTTTAGTAGCCATCCTCTAAACCAGGGATGGGCAACTGCAGTCATTGAGGGCTATAATCCAATCAGATTTTCAAGATTTGCATAGTGAATATGAAATCTATTTGAATATAACAGAAGCAGTACATTCAAATCAATCTCCTACATATTCATTGTGGAAATCTTGAAAACCCAACTGGATTCTGGCCATTGAGGACTGTTGTTGCCCACCCCTGCTCTAGACTGATTCCAATCAATTTACTTCCATACCTGGAAAATGATATAAAGTTGGAGTTGGTCCACAGGGCAGCTACTAACTGGTTAACCATCTTTGTCATAAAGTGTATAGGAATAGTCTTAAAATCCTAATATGTATATTCTGGAAGAGAGGCAGCATAAGGAGGCTATGATAAACTTTTAAAAACACCCAAGAAGCTGGTCCTCTTTCACCAAAACAGAAGGTCTGGAACCCTAACGAGTGTAAAAAGGGATAGACTCAGATATAATGTAAGGAATTTCTAAACACTGGCTATGTCTCTAATAACGATAGGAGATGCATGGAACAGTCTTCCAGTGGAAGTGGTGGGGAAAGAACTTTCTAAATTGAAGAAAGCAAGCGACAGGTACTGAGGGAGAAGAAGGGATTGTAGAGAATGGGCATTTGGTTTGGATGGGCAGACTGGATAGGCTCATTTACTCTTTTTCTGACATCATGTTGTATGTTTAGATAATTCTTTCACAGCAGAATAGATTATGGAATGTTCTGTTCTTATCTGCACATCAAGAAAGCAGTTTTTCAGATATTTTTGGTTTCTCCCCAGATGTGTAGTATCTTAAGGGGTTGATAATAACAGAACTTATTTCCTGCTGTAGTCTTCCATTTCAGAGCAGTGAACAGGCAGCTGGTAGGATTGAAAGTTATTGTTGTGGCAGAAGATAATAAGGGATGAGTAGGTGTAGAGAACATGTACACCTGCTCCAGGACAGATAATTATGATATTTGTGTATGCAAAAAGGTCTATGCTAAGGTGCAGCATGTTATTTACCACGGTTCCTCTTCACAATGAATAAAGAATAATAGCACATGTTAATGCATGCCACACCTTAGTAAACATAGAGGCTCGTTTTCAAAGAACATAGACTTATAAGGTTGAAAATGTGCACCACACTACTAAAGGGTCCTTTTACTAAGGTGCACCTAAAAATGGCCTGTGCTGTTGTAGACACATGTATTGGATGCACGCAGGTCCATTTTTCAGCGCACCTGCAAAAAAGGCCTTTTTTCTTTGGACAAAAATGGACATAGGGTAAAATAAAAATTGGCACGCATCCATTTTGGGCCTGAGACCTTGCGGCCACCCATTGACATAACGGTAAGGTCTCATGCGTTAACTGGGCGGTAATGGTCTACGTGTGTACAATGCTGATTACCGCCCAGTTAGCGCCTCATTTCCGGCATGCTTAGTGGACGCACATAAGAAATGAAATTACCGCCCAGGCCATGTGGTAGCCAGGCGGTAGTTCAAAAATGATGCATGTAGAACTCGCATACGCGCCTACATGGCTTAGGAAAAGGGCCCCTAAGTCTGAAGCTATAGATAGGGTACATGTTGGCACTCATAATCACCAAGGTGCATAATAAATATTTAAATCATCAAGCATGTAGAATGCTCATAGTATTATAGTCCCTGTTTGCTATTCTGGACATGCTGCATTTGACTATAATATTCTGCGCAGAAATATTTAGTGTCCAATATGATTATATATTAGCCAATCTGAGGCTTGGGATTGGCTAATTTGTGGCTTGCAAATGAGTAAGTTATTCTGCCTGTCCAGCATGCAAATTCTTTGTTAAACAGCTTCTTCACAATGTGACTATTTTACATCATTGGGAGTTTGGAAGTTGGGCAATATGTAAGTCTATGAGTGGCAAGAGCTTCAGAGATGTGCAGCTTGCTTACATGGAGTGGTTTTTCTGTTCTTCTGTGGCAGTGGTCCTGGAGGAAACCAGATTCTTCAAAACTTGTGATCCTTTTATTAGCTCACCATCAGGATTATCCAAAGGTGACATGTATAGGCTTTGAGTCCCTTCTTTCAATGTCTGATATAGCAGCAATACAATTAGCTAATACCATCAATCAATGAATTACAATAGAAATTATACTGCAAATTATGTTATTCAGCAATTTGTTTCCAGTATTGGATTAATTTGCAGAAGGGCACAAGTACTGTCATGGCTAAAACTCTTGCTGAAACCCAGTGATTAAGGAAACAGATTGTGCATAAAATTCTTAAAATGTTGCAAGATACAGTCCATCTATACATCCAAACTGCAAAGAGAGGAATTAAAATATTTTCTTAACATTACTATGTGTGTGTTAGGATCCTTTGGAAACCACAACAGTTTTAAAATATTAGATGAAACATGAGAGCTCACAATTTATTTTTAAAAAAACAACTTTAATTGGTAGCTTTATATTAAAAAAAACATTTTTCACTTTAGAAATACTATAATCATATACAAAACAATTTCAGTTATGGCCCTCAAGGGCCATAAACAGGCCTGAGAATCTACTCCTCATACCATGTGTTAAGAATTTTTATGTTTTTCTTGCATATATTTGGACACAAGGGATGCTTGAAAAGTTTAAAATGATATGGTCAAATAAAGATATAACTACCAATAAAAATATGAGACAGAGACTGGTGCCACCTTAGTGTCTAAGGAGAGAATTCATTCTTTACCTATAAGCTTTTAGTATTTAGCATGTGCTAAGTCCCTTAATGCATTTTAAGGCCCTAATGCTGTTTGATGAATTCCCCCTCTAAAGAGTTTATGATGATGACAAAGGTGTCTCATATATCATCAATCTATGCTCTACAAGGCACCTTATAGCCTAACCAGTTTCTGGAGGCACAAACTTTAGATGACAAGAGTTATGTTGTCAGGTGCATTTGCATTTCATGACTTCATACATCTGTTAGCAGCATCAATATCTGGGTTATTTTGGGTACTAGAGACACAGATAAAGGGGGTCATGGATTTGATATACTGTGGTTTAAATTTATTTCTCTGTCCCTAATGGGCTCACAATATAACTCTGGAAGTTGTAGCAATGAAAAAGAGTGTTATTTATTTCTTAATACTTCAAGTTGATGTCTGCTGTAAATTTATACAATGAGGTCAATCTGGAGGAGTGATACTTTTTAAGTTCTAAATAGCATGTCTTTTAAATATGGTTTGATGCCACTGGCCATAAGTGGATACTCAAATGTGCTTGTCACACAGAAAGCAAAACACAAATGCAGGTTTAATTAGAAAACAAATGTACCATTCTTAACCTTTGCCTAGTGGATCAAGCTGCAAGAAAGTCTAATGTGTTGTCCTTGAAGATCAGCTTAACTTTCTACGGGTTGTACTGTAACACTACTGGGTAGTAAGTAGGTTTGTTTGGTTTCTGATGTCTCACATCATGCAGATTTGTGTTCTCAAATCATAAGCCAGTACTTCTTCTTTTCCGTCTGCCAATGATGGCTTGTTCACCTTAGGGAAAAAGAATTAAGCATAAGAATTAAATTCAAAGCACATTTACCTATATGCCAAAAATAAAACCCCTCCCAAAACCCAGGGCTAATACAGATAATTTGTGCAATGGTGCATAATTATGTTAATTAGCCAGGAAAAGAGCTGCCAGCAAGTCAAACTGGCAGATTCAGGCAGCTCCAGCAAAGTTGTGCTTTATGGCTCTATATTATGCATGGTATATACAGCTCTTATTCATATTCTAGAAAAAGATAAACCTATGCAAAAGAAGAATGAGGTCTTTTTTTTTTTCTTGCATTAGTCTTATCTGTTGGAACCCTGTTCCCATGAATCTTAAACTGATTGGCTATTTGAGGCAGCTTCTACTACTATAAAATTAAGATTTTTTTTAAAAATTAATTTATAGCTATAGTAATTCTATTTCTATGTAATGCTTATGATTTTAAGACACTCTGGGGGCCCCTTTTACTAAGCTGTGATAAAAAGTGGGAAGCGCTATCACTAGTGCGGAGCTTTGCCACGCACTGAGGCCACTTTTAGTGCGGTTGTAAAGGCCGCATTTTTCATTTTCTCTATTAATGGTCACATGCGTATCCTGCTTTACAGCGTTGACCTACTTTCGTGCTCCTTCTTTGCACTGCGTTTTTTTCAAGACAATGAGTGCTTATAACTTTGGAGTTTACGTTTATCAATATCAAGGCCCCTGAGGCAGGCACTTTGCCAAAACACTGTGCCGTGTTGGGCATTATTAATAAAGTTGTTATTACTATCATTCCGTCTTCCTGGTGTCATTTGAAGTGCCTTGCTGGTCACACTACTCCTTGTTTTTGGATTTTTTGACGTAGTGGAACATAGTCATCAGCTTCTGTGGTTTTCTCTCTCCACATGCTAGTTTCCCCATTAGCAAGTGAGCGTTTACCGACACCTGTTTTCTAGGCAGTAGGAGCTGCTCTAACCATGTGCTAATTGGTTGGTACATTGCAATGTAGCTATGCTAACTGATTAGTGCTGGGCACAAATACTCTCCAGACCTGCCCTGAGCACTAAAAAAAAAGTTTCTATTTTTTACTGTGTGGGTAGCGTGCGCCGAACATAAGACTACTGCAGGACACCTGCATGTGCCCTGTGCTAGTGTCTTTAACCCTGCGGTAAGCAAGCATTAGTGCAGCTTTGTAAAAGGGGCCCCTTTGTAGCTTTTGGGGTAGGTTACATATCAAATAACTAAGGGGCCCTTTTACTAAGCCATGGCAAAGAGTGGCCTGCGGCAGTGCGAGTGTGTCTTTTGGGTGCACGCTGGGCCAGTTTTTATTGCATCCTGGAAAAGGGCCCTATTTATAAGGGGCAGCAAAATAAAAACCAGAGTTTGTCCATTTTTGGCCTGAGACCTTACCGCCACCCATTGACTTAGCGGTAAGGCCTCACGCATTACTCGGGTTGTAGGCATGCTGTACGTGCCCGCTGCCATTTACCACTGGGTAAGCATCACACGGTAGAAAGTACATAAGTAATGCCACACTGGGAAAAGACCAAGGGTCCATCGAGCCCAGCATCCTGTCCACGACAGCGGCCAATCCAGGCCAAGGGCACCTGGCGACCTTCCCAAACATACAAACATTCTATACATGTTATTCCTGGAATTGTGGATTTTTCCCAAGTCCATTTAGTAGTGGTTTATGGACTTGTCCTTTAGGAAACTGTCTAACCCCTTTTTAAACTCTGCCAAGCTAACCGCCTTCACCACGTTCTCCGGCAACGAATTCCAGAGTTTAATTATGCGTTGGGTGAAGAAAATTTTTCTCCGATTTGTTTTAAATTTACTACTCTGTAGTTTCATCGCATGCCCCCTAGTCCTAGTATTTTTGGAAAGCATGAACAGACACTTACCTGTTCCACTCCACTCATTATTTTATATACCTCTATCATGTCTCCCCTCAGCCGTCTCTTCTCCAAACTGAAAAGCCCTAGCCTCCTTAGTCTTTCTTCATAGGGAAGTCGTCTCATCCCCGCTATCATTTTAGTCGCCCTTCGCTGCACCTTTTCCAATTCTAATATATCTTTCTTGAGATGCGGCGACCAGAATTGAACACAATACTCAAGGTGCGGTCGTGTGTTTTCTAACGTGTGTTTTTGGCACATGCCAAATTCAGAATTACTGCCTAGGGCACGTGGTAGCTGGGCGGTAATGCCCGATTTGGCTTGTGCTGGACACACGTAGGCCATTACGCACCCTTATAAAACAGCCCCTAAATAAATGATGCCTGTTATAGGTGTAGTTTAGCTTCTTACTTTTGGTAGGGGGGGAGAGTAAGTAAGCCATATTAACAGTGGGAGGAAGGGGACCAATTCAGCATTAGTCCCTGCAAATTGGGGAGGGCACTGCCACTCCATGTTCACCCTAAACTAAGTCTAGTCTCCATGGGCTTGCAGATAGATTACATGTATGTAGACCTCATTGAATTTGCAATGGTTAGTAAGAAATGATGATTATGAAGATGATTTCAATTTTGTTTAAACAGGTAAACACATTTGCCTGCCTAAAAACACAATTTGAAAATGGGTACCTTCTCAGTGTGAGGTATATGTACTTCAAAGCAGGAGCAAAGTACCTGCATTTTCCTCTCCCCTTGCTAGCCCGAACTTTAAAGGGAACTTTTACACTTTCTCTTCCAAATTAGTTTTCAGTTCCCACCCCCCCGGCTTTTTAAAAATCGACCTCCACACTTCAAAACTTTCTGGAAAGTCCACTCAGTGGCACAATAGTTCAGCCATTCCAGAAATCACGGGCACCATACAGTCCTTGCCAACTTCAGCTGCTATTTCACTTTTGGCAATAACTTCGCCCTAGCTTCTCATTCAAATATTTGGAGATATCATTTAAAACAAGAAAATTCCTCTAGCGTATCTTACATTTGTAAGAGATGGTTTGGCCTAAATGTGTTCTAGAGAAGTGCATACTATTATGTGATAATTACTTCTCTAATTTTTGGAAATTGTTAGTATTTGTTCTACTTGATAGTCTATCAGACAGGCAAGGCTGTGTTCTTAGGCTATAACTGCTTGCCACCCTGCAAGTTATTCATAAACTCTATGATGATAATTCTGTCAGGAGCTGCCCAGATTTTAGTTAGCAGGAAGGTGCATAAATGGTGGGATTCTAGTAATTTCAGGGGCAATTCTATATATGGTGCCAAAAAAAACCTTGCCTAGAGTTAGGTGCAGTTTATAGAATATGCATACGCCTGTCCTCATGACTAAAATTTAGGAATGGATTTACACCACCTGGTGTAAATATCCACACCTATTTTAGGTGCGGATCGGGCATATTCTGTTACACTGTGTGAAATTTTTAGGAATGCTCATGGCCTGCCCATGCCCCTCCCATGGCTATGTCCCCTTTTGAGATAAGGGCTTTAGAATTTATGCAGACCACTTTACAGAATACGCTTAGAAAGTTGTGCATGTAAATTCTAATTAGTGCTGATGATTGCATGATTGACTTGTTAATTAAATTGCGTGCACAATTTGGCCACACTGCCAAATTTGCACATGCAACTTTACCCCCCCCCCCCCTTTTTTTTTTTTTTTCAAAGTTGCGTGGTAATGCTGACACAGCCCATTCACATTGAATGGGCTGTGTCAACATTACTGCACCGGCGGCCACTAGCGTGGCTTTGTAAAAGGAGGGGTTAGTTGCCATATATAGAATTTCCCCCTTCATGTATGAGTGGACTCTTCTACAAAACTGACTAGAGGAAAGTATGTGCCATGATTTGCTGATGGGAATATGTATGAGTAGAACATATAGGTATGCCCATAGAGAATAGAATTCTATTATTTATGTGTGTATGTGCTAACCTGGGTAAATCTCTCTTATTTGCACCCTTCTCCTCCACTGCTAACTCCAGACTCCGTTCCTTTTATCTTGCTACACCATATGCCTGGAATAGACTTCCTGAGCCGGTACGTCAAACTCCATCTCTGGCCGTCTTCAAACCTAAGCTAAAAGCCCACCTTTTTGATGCTGCTTTTAACTCCTAACCCTTATTCACTTGTTCAGAACCCTTATTTTATCATCCTCACTTTAATATTCCCTTATCTCTTGTTTGTCCTGTTTGTCTGTCCTAATTAGATTGTAAGCTCTGTCGAGCAGGGACTGTCTCTTCATGTTCAAGTGTACAGCGCTGCATACGTCTAGTAGCACTATAGAAATGATAAGTAGTAGTAGTAACCTCTAGATGCAGGCATTTACATCAGCTGTAGGGCTGCTTTAAATGACTATGATTCATCTTGGGGGGGGGGGGGTCACGTGACTATGATTCATCTTTGCCCATTTTGGACTATTTGCATTAATATTCTATAATGAAAAGTAGGCACCTATGGTGGGTACCCTGTAACAGAATTACCTTCGGCATGCCAAATTATATCAATGAGCTAAATTGTTTAGCATTTGTGACCGTACCTTTCTGTCCCCTTGGTCCTTGAGGGCCTGGAAAACCTTGTAGTCCAATCTCACCTGCAGTAATAGTTAAAATATGTTAAAAGCCACTGCTTCATATTACAGCATTTACCTTTGTGCAAATATGTTTTATCATTTTATATGAGAGGAAGTATGACATGTAGAAGTGATATTACTCAGTCATAAGGTGAAAAACATGAAGTCTTACATTAGCTGATGCAGAAGGATTACAGGAGATGTGTAAATAATCACTCAGAAGGCAGGGACAGCTTATGCACTGTACAGCTAATGCTCATTTTTTAAGTTAGTCTCCTATTAGGTCATTGAATTTATCACATGGAATGATTTTACTTATGGTGCACAAAATGAATTATATTTGCTTGATTACTTCAGGAAACAAGTACAATATAATAGTAATTCATAAACAATCTTGCCCCACCAAATGAACTATTCAGACCTGCAATACATAATTAAAACGGATTTTTAAAAATGCTATTTAAATCAGCATTGCCTGATCAATAATGTAACTCGCAACCCGATTCCTTAATCCAGATGTTCTTCAACCCACCTATGTCAAAAATGTTCTCATAAATAATGTAATTTCTTACAAAACTGAAGCCAGCCTCCCTTCTTTGGTCCTGCATCAGCATCCTGTGCTGACTACACTGAAAGTCCCTCTGTTTGCTTCTGCTGCTCTTCCTCCAGCTGTTCTCTCCTCTTCCTTCCCTGCTACCAATTATATCCTTTTCTGCTGATGCTCCCAGCAGGGAGGATATTTTACTACGCACTTGCAGCTACTCAGGAGGTATGGACAGTGCAAGCCACTTGCACATGAGCTCCAGGAGCATCACCTAACAGATTTGTGACATTTTCAAAAGAGCAGGGAGCTTATATCTAGTGGGACACGTGCTTCTTATTGTTCTATAACTCTTAATTAACTGCATCTTCCATATTCTAATAGGGCCCTCTGTTAAGAATAGGTCATAGGCACTTATTAGATTGCTAGTGAATTTTGTCTTCAACATTTAGCTTTCATACTGTTACCCCTGCTTTAATACAGCCACCTTTTCAAAATTCTGTAGCAAGAGTTTGAAAATTCTATAGCCAATTCTATTATGTGGCACATTTTCAGAGATTACATAGTTTAATATAGAAATATATGCAAAGTTTAAAAAATGTTATAAAAATGTCATTTTCTGGCATTTGTGTCCCTTTTATTTGATGCTTTTTAAGGACACAAAGATTGGTACTGGGAAAGAAGGACAGGAGTAGTGAATAAAGGGAAGGAGAGAGATGATGGATGGGGCTGTAGGGGGAGGGAGAGGAGGTGGGAGGAATGAGCCCCTCTGATAGCTTCCTTCTCTCCCCCCACCTTCATCTCCAATCTTTACTCATCATCTACAGCACCTCTGATCCCTTTTGTACCCTCATATCACCTCATCTGATCCCTTATCCCTCCCATACCCCCCCCTTAGATCCCATCACTATCTTCCCATATCCCATTTCCAATCCCATCACTCACGTTCCTTCCTTCACACAACCTATATCAGAGGTGGCAATCTCAGTCCTTGAGAGCCACAACCCAATCGGGTTTTCAGAATTTCCCCAATGAATATGTACGAGACCTATTTGCATGCACTGCCTCCATTTTATGCAAATAAGATCTCATGCACAGTCAGTGGGAAATCCTGAAAACCCAAGTGGGTTTGTGGCCCTCGAGGACCATGGTTGCCCACACATGACCAATACCCTCTTCTTCCCACTCACAATTTGCATCTATTCCACTCATCTCACTCTTTTTCAGGCATATTCTCCATACATTCCCTAAGTCACTTTTCCCTTCACGTTCCCTTACCCTGTACACTTCTTACTAACCCTCTATTTATCGCTTTCTGTCTTTGTCTTTCCCTTCTGCCACTGCCGTCGCCACCACCAAGACCCCCTTCCTGACACTATCATTGACCCTTCTCTCATGGTGTGATGCTTAAAGGAGGGTAATGGCAGTACAACACATAGGGCAATGTCCTTCTCTTCCAGCGCACCTGAATGTCACACTTTGCACATGTGTATACAGCATGATATTCAGATGTCAAGCAGGAGAGAAGGAGGATGAGGCTCAATGCATTGTACTATTGTTCTTCTCTTTCAAGCTCTTAGCTGATGTGAGAAGATTGGGGTGGGGAAGAAGGTGGAAACAGAGAAGAAGGGTTGCCTTTGTTTCAGCCATTAACCCCCTCTACTGAATCTTTGCACCTGCCCCTGATCTATTGCAGCAATAAGTACATAAGTATTGCCATACTGGGAAAGACCAAAGGTCCATCGAGCCCAGCATCCTGCCTCCAACAGTGGCCAATCCAGGCCACAAATACCTGGCAAGATCCCAAAAAAGTACAAAACATTTTATACTGCTTATCCCAGAAATAGTGGATTTTCCCCATTTAATAATGGTCTATGGACTTTTCCTTTAGGAAGCCGTCCAAACCTTTTTTAAACTTCACTAAGCTAACCGCCTTTACCACATTCTCTGGCAACGAATTCCAGAGTTTAATTACACGTTGAGTGAAGAAACATTTTCTCTGATTCGTTTTAAATTTACTACATTGTAGCTTCATTGCATGCCCCCTAGTCCTAGTAATTTTGGAAAGCGTAAACAGATGCTTCACATCTACCCGTTCAACTCCACTCATTATTTTATAGACCTCTATCATATCTCCCCTCAGGCACCTTTTCTCCAAGCTGAAGAGCCCTAGCTGCTTTAGCCTTTCCTCATAGGGACATCGTCCCATCTCCTTTATCATTTTCGTCGCCCTTCTCTGCACCTTTTCTAATTCCACTATATCTTTTTTGAGATGCGGCAACCAGAATTGAACACAATATTTGAGGTGCAGTCACACCATGGAGCGATGATACAAAGGCATTATAAAATCCTCATTTTTGTTTTACATTCCTTTCCTAATAATACCTAACATTCTATTCCTCAGCAAAGGCCCTACCATGGCTGCAGAATTGCTTTAAGGAAAGGGAAATTGGACTTGATATACTGCCTTTCTGAGGTTTTTGCAACTACATTCAAAGTGGTTTACATATATTCAGGTACTTATTTTGTACCAGGGGCAATGGAGGTTTAAGTGACTTGCCCCGAGTCACAAGGAGCTGCAGTGGGAATCGAACTCAGTTCCCCAGGATCAGTCCACTGCACTAACCACTAGGCCACTCCTCCACAAAGTAGAGTAAACATTCTGGTATTCTCGAACAGCATCAAAATCCAGATCGATATATGGTGTAAAATCTTGTTCAATTTAAAAACTGCTTTCTTGAATAGAACCACAGTATTCTATGGTTGACAAACCCTATTGCTACAGCCTGAGTTACTACGCAGTCAGTAGAACAGAACTGTGAGCAACTCAACTAAAATAACTGTCCAACCTTAAAATGGTAAGAAGAAATCTTATATCACCCACAACAAACCACTTTTAGAAGACATGGGAGTGCTTTTTGAGTGCCTTTGGATTTTGCTTCTACAATAGGCCTACATTTACAGTGACGGAGCCTCTAGAAGGAGGAAGCCTTCTGCAATTTCAGCAAAGTTGAAACTTTTAGGGAAGCATGACTTGTCGAAGCAGAAGGAAGGAACCTCATTATAGTATGCCTTCATTTTGGTGGGAGCTTGGGCTCTTAGGAAAGTACCTACTTTACTTCTGACATAGCTTACACTAGAGTTTGAAATTCTCACCTTTGGGACCAGGGAATCCTCTCTCTCCTTTCTGACCTGGGATACCAGGGGTGCCTGGAATTGTACCATAAGCTGTTGAAAAATACAGGCAAGTTAGCAAGATATGTCACTGAAGATCAACAAACTCTTTAATTTATTCATATCCACTGTTCTTGTCCCTAGCATACTTAGTCTATTTCACATGTTAAATAGTTATGATCACTACTGTTTGAGAGGGAAGATGTGCAGAGTCAAGAGTTGGCAAGTTGCTCAATGAATGGTGGCAATGAGATAGGGTGTAGAGGGAGATGAGAGACGAAGTAATAAGTAGCTGTATTATAAATACAGCTCTAGATGAGTAGGAGAACATTGAACTGTATGAAGAAGTGGAGGAATCAATAGCATGACATGAGAAGAGAGAGTGCAAATACATTAGAAGAAGATAAGTCATGGAGCAGAATTTTGAATAGACTGTAGTAGAGATTAGACTACTGCAATCTGCTTCTTGCTGGCCTCCCACTTAGTCACCTCTCCCCTCTCCAGTCGGTTCAAAACTCTGCTGCCCGTCTCGTCTTCCGCCAGGGTCGCTATACTTATACTACCCCTCTCCTCAGGTCGTTTCACTGGCTCCCTATCCGTTTTCGCATCCTGTTCAAACTTCTTCTACTAACCTATAAATGTACTCACTCTGCTGCTCCCCAGAATCTCGTCTTTCCCTACACCCCTTCCCGTGCACTCCGCTCCATGGATAAATCCTTCTTATCTGTTCCCTTCTCCACTACTGCCAACTCCAGACTTCGCGCCTTCTGTCTCGCTGCACCCTACGCCTGGAATAAACTTCCTGAGCCCCTACGTCTTGCCCCATCCTTGGCCACCTTTAAATCTAGACTGAAAGCCCACCTCTTTAACATTGCTTTTGACTCGTAACCACTTGTAACCACTTGCCTCCACCTACCCTCCTCTCTTCCTTCCCGTACACATTAATTGATTTGATTTGCTTATTTTATTTTTTGTCTATTAGATTGTAAGCTTTTTGAGCAGGGACTGTCTTTCTTCTATGTTTGTGCAGCGCTGCGTACGCCTTGTAGCGCTATAAAAGTGCTAAATAGTAGTAGTGGTAGTAGTAATTAGATATTTTCCAGGCTGATCCACAATTACAACATCCCATAAATGACTGCATCTTCACAATAAGAAATACCAATGAACCAAATTTTGGTAATCACAATATAGCAGTAATCGTATTCTCATCTCCAGCCTGACATACTAAATAGAATGAAAACAATTGAACTTAGAGAGAACATTGCAATTTGAGTATGTGCCCCTCAGCTGGCCTTGAACTGGGTTTTGTTGCTTGATTTAAGTTTGGTGAATTCTGCTCAACACCACAGAATAGCTTAAACAAGGACATCTATAAAGCAGTTGATAGTCTGGTATATGGCCCCACCCCTTAAGCTCCAGATTGGCCCATAGGAACTCAGAAAGGGTGCTGGGAAGCCAAGGCGGCATTCCTAGGCTTTGGAAGGCTCAGAGGCTATGAAGCAGTGTGAGATGCCTATGGAAGATCCATGAGCTCTTACTCTGATGTTAATAATGTATATCTTTTGGATATTGAACTCTTGCATAGCCTTGTAGAACTGGATTTACACTTTATTCAGCCACAAGTGTTTGTAGTCTTGCTACCTATTACTTTATGGCTTCAATAACGTTAAGACAGGATCTATTTAAGTTTAGTGTGTCTGTAAATAAACCAGCATCTAACTACATCTGGTAAGCAGCTGATTACTGCAGAAGTCTCCAAATCACTGACAGCTCAGCATCACCTTAGTAATGAACAGAGGGGAAAAGGAGGTGGTTTTCCTTACTTCTGAAAAAGTCCATGAGATCCTCGGTAACATTTCCATATGCTGCAAATACTCTGCTGACTCCGGGTCTCCCAGGAGGCCCTGGAGGTCCAGGTAAACCTGGAATTCCCTGCACAGTATAAGTAACGTCCTGAAGCAGTCCTTGATCTGAAATATTGACATGAAATTAACAAATTTGCATTTATTTTGACTCATCTTGTTTATTTCATTAGAGTCTTGTCTGCAGTAGTGTAGTTATGTTTTTTCATGTAGTAGTGCATGACATGGGCCATATCAATTATAATCTCAGTTAATTCGTTATGGTTAGTTTTGAGGTAAGTGAAATTTTTTTTTTTTTTAATATTTCTATTTTAGCTACCATTTAATTTTCAAATCTGCTGCCCCCTTTTTTGTAACAATTGTCTCAAAATCAGATATTATAATGAATGTTTATATGTCATACATAACTTTTTATCCCCCTCCCCTTCTTTTACAAAGCCATGCGGTAATACCGACATAGCCCATTCATTCTGAATGGGCTGTGTCAGCATTACCGCACTGGCAGCCGCTAGTGCAGTTTTATAAAAGGGGGGTATATAAACAATAAGTTTCACTGAATCTTGATGTGTTTAATTAGCAAAAAAATAGTACCCACATCAGTTATCGCATCTCATAAATAAATGTCATACCCAACAACATTTTTTGGAATACATATTGAAATACTACTTAACTTCATATTTTTCCCCAATTAATGAAGAAACTCAAAAAGGTATGGGATAAACACAAAGGATCACTTCGTCCTAACCTACTGACACCCCATCTCTTCAGCTTAACCTTTAAGGATACAAGAATCCCTATGCAATAATACCCACTCACGTCACCTTACCCCATCTTCCACTATTCCATCTGATCTCAATTAACCATGTTCTTACCTAATTCCTCAAGTTATAACTTGAACACCCAAGAGGACCTCAGCTGGCGGGAGTTGGGGTCCCCCACCAGCAAAGGTAGGTGATGGCGAGTTGGCGGCGGGAGGGGGGTCGAGAGGGTCGTCGTCGGGGGGGGGGGGGCAAAGTTGGTGATGGCGGCGATGCCGGGGGGGGGGGCTAAAATGTGCCCCCTCACCTCGGGCTCTGGACCCCCCCTCCTGCCGAAGTCTGGCTACGCCCCTGCTGAACACTTTAGAAGTTTGGCGCACTTTGTTACAGAATATGCTTGGTGAGTTGTGCGTGTAAATTCTAATTAGTGCCAATTTGTGCTCATTATTACTGCTTGTTAAGTGCTGTTAAGCTAATGAGCACTGATAAGTTATGTGCATTGTTATAGAATCCATTTGGATTTTGGTGCAGATCTCTAGGTGCGCTATGTAGAATCTGGGATAAGGGGGTAATTTTAAAAAAGAATGTTTTCATACGCATATGCACATAAAGTAGCTTGAATAAAATCCCCTCACCCCCATGTACTAGTATGTGCTATGACAAAACGTGTTTATTGGTACATGACCTGGATATAAGTGTCTTTAGGGGAGGCACAGTGTGGGCGGAGTCTTGAAGTAAATACATAGATTAGAATAACCTAGGCACATACTTCAGTCGCATACATTTACCCCTGCCCTGGAGCCGATGTAAATGTATACTGCCACATTGTAACTTTGGTATGTTATAAAGACACGTGGGCACGCCACCTAGATGACCTGTCAGAAAATTACCTTCTAGGAAGTTGAATTTGTAATAGGGTGACTATGTGAAATTTCCAAAGAGGTGCCTGTTTTAAAAAGGCAACATCGGCCTAGTTGTACATAAATCCTCATGTGCAAATTTTTATCTGCTCCAAGGAAGTTGTAAATGTGAGCATGTATACACATATTCTATTAAATACAGCTAAGAAAAGAACACAGCGAAGGTGACAAGATGGATGACGCCAAACAAACTTCTACTGGACTCAGAAAAAAAGTTCACAGCAAGAGTTTATTCTTAAAAAACTGAGTCCAGTAGAAGTTTGTTTGGCGTCATCCATCTTGTTACCTTCGCTGTGTTCTTTTCTTGGTTTTTCCATGGCGGAGGTCCGCTTTCTTCTGTGCTTGCCAATGAATACAGCTGTACATCGCAACTGCACCCTTGCTCCACCCAAACTATGCCGGGAATGACTATATATGTCATATATTAGACCACATGACTTTATTAAAGCCATTTTCTGTGTGCAAAACATGCTTTACGTCTTGTGGAAAATGCTTTACAAACTTTCTACCCCAGCCCCAAATGCTGTCAGCACATACATTCTAGTTTATAAACGTTAATTAGATGATGGAAATGTTATTAGAAAAATTTATACTGACGAGGTAACAAGCTCCAAACCAGCCTTGGCCAACACTCCAAGTGCTCTGAATTTAAGGATATTCACAATAGATATGTATGAGATAGATTTACATGAATTGCCTTCAGTGTATCTCATGCATATTCCTTATTGAATATCCTGAAAACCAGACTGGCTTGTTGCGTCCCAAGCACTGGGTTGATAATCCCTGTATTACTACATGGAAAATAATGGTTGTTAAAATTTGCAAAGGTGGAACATAGACCCATTATCATGAAACGCTAAATTATACCTCAGGGACATGTCATTAAGTTTTGTGATAATGTCCACATTAATGTGTTAACTTCAAAGCTAGTAATTTACTGCAAAACTCGTTTGCATATCATTAACATGGGCTGTTAACATTAAGCTAATTAATGCATGTTCATAGATTGGCCTCTGTGTTGTAAAATGATTATAATAGGGCCTCTAAGGGGTTACAGTAATGTCATACAGTGCAGGCACATAGCGAAGGAGAAAAGCCTTTTATTTACAGAAAAACCAAAACTTCATTGCCCATTTTAGTTAAGGGGAGAGAAAACAATTAAACTCAACAAGATCCTTAACAGCAAATATAATGCAGCACATTAACAAACCAGCCATATGGAAAAGAGTATTTCTTATTCAAAAAGCATGAATCTGCCCAATAGAACATAACCAGTGTTTTTCCTATTGGGCGGGGCGGGGCGGGGCGGGGGGGGGGGGGTGGGAATGTTATCAATGTGAGCTACATTTACATTGGGTTATTTTAGCACAAAGTCCCATTTTATGCCATAAGATCCTGTGGGAACATAACTCGACTGAAGAGCAGCCCACGTTGATAACCCCTCTCACCCCCCCCCCCCCCCCCCCCCTCCCCCCCCCCCCCCAGAGAGGCATCCATTCACTAATATGCTGAGGTGTGCAAAGCATACATGTAGAGGCGTAAGGGGTCCTTTTACTAAGGTGTGCTGAAAAATGGGCTGCGCTAGTGTAGGCACGTGTTTTGGGCGCCCGCAGATCCATTTTTCAGCACACCTGTAAAAAAAAAAGGGCCTTTTTTATTTTTGCTGAAAATGGACGTGCGGCAAAATAAAAATTGGTGCAAGTCCGTTTTTGGGTCTGAGACCTTACCACCACCCACTGACTTAGCAGCAAGGTCTCACACAGTAACCATCTACACGCGTAGAATTACGATTACCGCCCAGTTTCCGCAGCGTGCAGGAAAATAAAAATTATTTTCTGGCGCATAGCGGACGCACGTAAAAAACTAAATTACCGCCTGGGCCACATGGTAACTCCAAATTGACGAGCGTAGGACCTGCGTACACGCCTACACAGCTTAGTAAAAGGGCCCCTAAATCTCTGTGGAACACAGTTGAATAGATTACAAAACAGCAAAGTGGCAAGGGCCAAACATCTCCAGAAAATCGGTCTTTTCCCCAGCTCTGAAATTTTACCAAAATGAGATCAGAAAGCCTTAAAGACCTCTAAAGCTTATGCATGTGGCAAAAGAGCCCTAGTGACGAGCAATCTCCCTGGTATTCTTTTTACTGGAAGCATAACACATAGTATGGTTTATTGAGGTCATACCAGTTGGTTTCGGTTCATTAATGTCTCTGATATATTCAAGCAACTTTGGCCTATAAATGTCATTAGTGTAAACGTTTCTTCTGGTATCATATCTAGAATGAATGTGAGTGCTTTACAAGATGAAAGGAAGCACGCTGATCTCAAACTTACTCTGTATGTTTTCAACCACCCGGGTCGATATCTCACTATAATCTAGCATTGATGCCAGCGATGAAGATGAAGTTGAAGAAGATGATAAGGACGATGAGGATGAGGATGATAGCGATGAAGAAGATGACAAAATTCCACTATCTCCTTTAGGTCCTGGTGGTCCTTGAGGCCCTGGGGGTCCTGAAATGTACCTTCGGACACTGTCACCTAGAAAAAAAAAACACTAGAGCTTAGTGCCAGTAATATGTCCATAGCTACTAATTATCTTCTCTGACTGTCTGTCTACCTACCTGTCTCTCTCTTTCTGTGACTCTCTCTGAATCAGGGGGCTCAATCCAATACTCATAACACATCCAGCCACATATCCACAATAAATATGCCTATGAGAGATTTGCATGCACAGTCTTCATTGTGTGCCCTGTGCTGGGTTGAGAACCCAAACTCTATACACATCTTTTGGCCTATAAGACTCCTCCTATATTTTGGATTTCCAGTTCAATCAGAATGAGACTACAGTCTCATGAGTCCCTTTACAACTACCCAAGGGATCTCCATGATTTTTTAAACCTCTACTGCCTCAAGGTGCTGTCACAGTGACTATCTTACTTCACGGTACGACCCAGAATCTGTCATTTGTGTATTCAGACAGGAAACAGGAAGGCAGTGTTGCTCACCTGACATCTGACAGCACTGAAAAGGAATGGTTCTGCCAGAGATTAGAGCCTAGTGTAAAGTTGTAAGCATGCATGGTGATCTCTGCAGTTGTTCCATGCAGGGCCTGCTTAACCACTGGACCAGGTGAGGCACTGGCTCAGGGCGCCGGTGATAAAAGATGCCAAAATCCCCAACCTGTGATGTCACCTGGTCTAATTGTTAAGCCTTCTCTTTCCCATCCTCTTTGCAAGTTCAGCATCTCTCTCTCTACACCTCCCTCTGGGCCGGGTTTCCCTCTCCCCTTTGTGCCCTCTTCCCCGCAGGTCTGAAGTTGCTCCTCCTTGTTCTCTCTCCCTCCCTTCCCCAGTCCTGTAGCCTATGTGCGAATTACCGGCAGCAGCAGCAGCTGCCTCAAGCTGCTTTTGCCCAGGCCCTAGATCTTCCCTCTGCCATGTCCCACTTCCTCTGATGAAATTTCCTATGTGCAGAACACGACAGAAGAAAGACATAGGGCCTTTGCAAAAGCAGCCTGAAGCTGCTGCTGCTGCTGCTGCAGCAGCCAGTAATTAGCATATAGGTTACAGGATGGGGGGGGGGGAGAGAGAAAGAGAGAGGAGAAGGACCAATACCAAACCCACGGGGTGCGGAAGGAGGAGACAGAGGTTGGACCCACAGCAGGAGGGTGGAAGTGAGGGGGGAGGGGGGTTGCACACTCCCTTGAGCCAGCCTTGGTTCCAATGCGCAAAAGATTCAGGCAACTGTCAGTGAGGTGGGAGGGACTGTAAGGGTAGTACTATAGCTGGACACTTGCAGATGCGTGCCAATTGAGTGCACAAATAAACAGGAATACTGGCTTGCAGCAAATGGACTGAGCATTATTCTGTAAGGGTGTGTTTTAAGTGGCATAGCCCATAAATGCAAGGGGTGGACTGCCACGTATACATGCAGCTTGCAGAACAGAGTAATTAGGCACACCCTTGTAACTGCAGGCACCTAAATGCAAGGCACAGCAATGCCGGGTTACGCTACAGTGTGGTTTCAAACTGTTTGAATGAAACACAGGAAATCTTGACCCAAGAATGGCAATCGCCATTCCGGTCCTATGTAAGCCACATTGAGCCTGCAAATAGGTGGGAAAATGTGGGATACAAATGCAACAAATAATCTCTCTATATAAAAGGCAACACCAACGTTCTATGAAGCCTCCAGCCGGAAGTGTGAAGGGGGAGAGATATCCGGTTTCCCCATGAGTGTCTGCCCCGCCCTCTCTGTAACACAAACAGTCAGTGAAGGAAAACACAGCAAAGCAGTGAAGGACTCAGAGGGGGGGAGGGGAGAGAGGGCAGAGGGCAGGGACACACACACTCCCACATGCACACAGAAGAAAACCTTGCTAGCCCCCGTTTCATTTGCATCAGAAACGGGGCTTTTTTACTAGTAATAATAATAATATTCTGGGTGTCATTATAGAACAGACTCTCACTCTGCAGCATTGGGGCACTTATACGAAGGCACTCAGTTGTAGACCTGCCTCCATAATGGATTTAATCCAGAACTGGATCTGCTTGTAAGAACTGAAATCCCTGCAAGCCCATTTTCAAAAGGACCCAACAAGGAGTTTCCCTTCAAAAATGCAAACATTCACGGGGGACAGGACTCCAGTTTTACCCATCCATTGGCATGGGCTGTAACGCAGGTGCAAATGTTTCAAACTGAAAGGCCCCCATGTGAGCTTCTCCTTCCCTGATTGCATTTGGAGTTACGTTTGTTTCTAACAAGAGACACAAGTACAGAGGAGCCTTGGGGTGTCATTCTTAATTGCAGAGCATCCATCGGCATGGGCAAAGGACATGCTAAAATGTATGGCACAAGAAAGGGCTAATTACTTGATAGATATTCAATCAGCTCGGTCCTGAATCGATCACTTTGGATATTTTCAGCATAGGAGACCAGTCCGGAGTTGCCAGGCGGCCCCTGAGGTCCTGGGGGTCCGGGTGGTCCTTGGATTCCTCCAACGTAACCTGCACCTTTGGGAAGAAGCGGGATTGAAAGATACTTTTGAAAAAAAAATATATATATACAGTATACATATAATTTCTTACTCTGAATATCTCATCTAAAATACTTTGAATACAATTTTACATTACAGCTGTTTGTTGCAAAATGTGTTTTGTGAGGGGCTTTAAGAAATGCTTTATAAATAGCATACGTACCGTAGGTTATCAACACATGGACAATTAGATGTAAATCATAAAGAGACACAAACTAGGAGAAAGAACTGAAAAATCTAAAAGTGTACAAAGGACAATACGTAGAATTTAGTCCACTCAGAGAGGAGTTTTTCTCCTTTGGCACTCCGAACAGCAGAGGTCCTAATGCTGCCTTATATGGCAGAAGATCTGAAACAAGGAGGCAGATCATACAAAAAGGCAGTCTTTAATAAAGTAAAATGCTCCCAGGTTAATAATCATCTGTGCCCGACATGGCCATGTTTCGCCAGTAATAATGGCTGCATCAGGGGTGTATACAGCAAAGTGATGTGATATAGGCAATGTTTATTTATTTATTTGTTGCATTTGTATCCGACATTTTCCCACCTATTTGTAGGCTCAATGTGGCTTACATAGTACCGTTAGGCGTTTGCCCAGTCGGTTGATAACAAATACAAAGTTGTATAGTGATCGAATGAGGTATGTGTGGGGGTCCGAAGGGATGAAGGTTGTGTGTTGTCCAGTACGATCATTAGTCATGTTGTGCTTTGGGTGAGGAGGTTTACGTAGGGTCGTTGGGGTAGGCCTTTTTGAAGAGATTGGTTTTTAGTGATTTCCTGAAGTTCAGGTGGTCATGGATTGTTTTCACAGCTTTTGGGAGGCCATTCCATAGTTGTGCGCTTACGTAGGAGAAGCCAGATGCGTAGGTTGTTTTGTATTTGTTCTTGTACTTGGAGGCTTGTAGATCAATGTTGAAACTTCCAGGTATAAGAACATTGCCTCTATTGTATTACTTTGCTGGACCAGACTAGGTGAAGTCTGCTGTATCCACCACCTGGTTTATTCTGGCGAAACATGGCTATGTCGGGCACAGATTACTATTAACCTGGGAACATTTTACTTTAGAGATAGCCTTTTTATATGACCTGCCTCCTTGTTTCATATCTTCCACATTGGATTTGGCGGACTCCCTGCCTTGTTGTTTTCTGTCTCATTAAATGACAGAATGCAAACTTAAGGCGCGTGTCATTCAGAAGAAAACAGCTTTCATTTATGTTTTGAAAGCCAGACAAAATGCACACCAAATTTGAGTCATGAGATGAACATTTCCTCAGGGGAAGGATCCCCACTCTGTATGGCTACTTTTCTTTCAATATCGCTAAAAGGATTTGTGGGGAGAGCAAAAGTTATTCT
The DNA here is from genome assembly GCF_901765095.1 of Microcaecilia unicolor. Classification (NCBI taxonomy): domain Eukaryota; kingdom Metazoa; phylum Chordata; class Amphibia; order Gymnophiona; family Siphonopidae; genus Microcaecilia; species Microcaecilia unicolor. The sequence continues at coordinate 37,321,188 of NC_044035.1, read as the reverse complement.
GGAAAGGAAGAGCAGAGTGCAAGGTAACAGTTGAGAACCTGGATAGAAGGACATAAAAACTTTTAAGGGACAAGGCGGAGTGGAGTAGAGGAGTGGCCTAGTGGTTAGGGTGGTGGACTTTGGTCCTGAGGAACTGAGTTCAATTTCCCACTTCAGGCACAGGCAGCTCCTTGTGACTCTGGGCAAGTCACTTAACCCTCCATTGCCCCATGTAAGCCGCATTGAGCCTGCCATGAGTGGGAAAGTGCAGGGTACAAATGTAACAAAAATAAAATAGATACTATTGGAGATTCTACATGGAATGTTGCTACTATTGGAGATTCTACATGGAATGTTGCTATTCCACTAGCAACATTCCATGTAGAAGCCTGCGCGGCCACATTGGTGATCTGCAAGGGCCGACTTCTACATGGAATGTGCTAGTGGAATAGCAACATTCCATGTAGAATCTCAAATAGTAGCAACAGTGGAGGAGTGGCCTAGTGGTTAGGGTGGTGGACTTTGGTCCTGAGGAACTGAGTTCAAGTCCCACTTCAGGCACAGGCAGCTCCTTGTGACTCTGGGCAAGTCACTTAACCCTCCATTGCCCCATGTAAACCACATTGAGCCTGCCATGAGTGGGAAAGCGTAGGGTACAAATGTAACAAAAAAAAATGTATGATCATAGGCAAAGGTTGAAAATTTAAATGTTTAAATAAATTATTTAAAAAATCAAGCAAGCACTGTATGAGCCAGGAGGAGTGAAAAAGCCAGTGAGATGCTTAAAGCAATGGTAAGGAAGAGTGGCTAGACAGACTTGAAGGCAACTTTTGACATGAGTGACAGTGGATGGAGAACTGAAGCAGAAAGGATACTGAGAAGTTACAGTAATCCATTTCCACAACTGCCAGTACGTATCAGTAGTTTAACACAGGAACAGGAAAAAATGGCAGATTTTCAGATACAGTTTTCTCTTCTTTCCTAATCAGTGTTCCTTGAGAAGATTGTACTTTGCAAAATGTATTACACTGATTCAGCCTTTAACTAAAATTGGTTGATTTTATTTTTGTAGTTAAGAGCAGATGTTCAATTGTTTTCCATATTATAATTGGCAATTTCCCCCATGAATGTACATATTTTCTATACATCAGAAATAAAATATACATTTGCAAAACTAGTAGTTTATAAAAGGATGAAGGTGAATGATCTAGAACAGAAATCTAGAGAGTGAAAAGAAGATTAGGACCAAAACGCCAGGTGAAAATGAATTTCCAGAATCAACAAATTCCTTACGTTCTAGGTAGGCAGCCATTTGCTCCACGCTGAAGCCAACTTGACTTGAACTGAGAGGTCCTGGTGGCCCAACAGGTCCTGGGGATCCTGGATGACCGGGTTGCCCTGGAGGTCCTGGTGGCCCAACAATCCTACTAAATTCAGAAGCTGAAATTTGGTATAAAAAAAGAATTGAAATCATTAATTTTTATGTGGGTGAGGTTGTGGAATATTTTTTATATCATTTCCAACATTATTTTATCTGAAGATCACAACTAAGGATGGGAAAATGTATTCTATACAAACTTAGATCTGCTAATCTTTGTTAATATTTCCCAGTTGTTTAGGAATTCTTATAAACTAATGGATAAGGGTTTAGTTTTCAAATGATCTGGTGCCTAAAACCCGGGAGTTAAGCTGTCTAAATTGGCCCCTTTGAAAATTGACAAGGGCTGACTGCCTACGTTTAGGAATTTATTAAATAAGGAAGCAGCTACAGACAATGCAAAATGTTTCAGCTAGACTTATCTGCAATGCATGTAAATTTGATTCAGCTACTCCATTGTTGAAGTTGGTTAGCAATTCAAGGCCGGTCATTATTTAAATTGTGTTATCTGGTCTTTAGAAATTTTTATGGTTTGGTACCATCTTATCTATTGCCCCTAGCTTTCTCATCATTGCCAATAGGACCCAACGTAATCCACTGATTTTGCATTTTCTTTCTGCGATAAATATCAAATTTAACAATTTTATTCATCTTTTGCTTTCTTAACAAGCGACCAATATTTGGAATTCTTTACCTTTAACTCTCAGATCAATTTCTGATTATATGATGTTCAGAAAACAACTGAAAACTTACTTGATCAAACGATATTTTGATAATTGTTGTTTTTAACTTCATTTTATCCTACTTGGTTTAATTATTGCGAAGTATTTCCCAGGAATCTGCCTGGTTGATCTTACTGTAAACCAAAATCATGGTTGGCTACAGGAGTCGAATTAGGATGGGGAAAAATAATTAGGTGCTGATTCTCAGAACTAGGCAGCTAGTTGCTTTCCTAAAGCTCAACTAGGGCGACCTAAACCTGTTCCAGGAACCCCCACGGCCAGTCAGGTAACATCCAGTCTGCCCAACAAGATAAATTCATATGTGCTACTTTTTATTTGTACCTGTCCTCTTCAAGGCACAGACTGTATAAGTCTGGCCAGCACTATCCCCTCCTCCCAACCACCAGCCCCGCCTCCCACCACCAGCTCTGGCACAGACCGTATAAGTCTGCCCAGCACTATCCCCGCCTCCCAACTACCAGTCCTGCCTCCCACCACCAGCTCTGGCACAGACTGTATAAGTCTGCCCAGCACTATCTCCACCTCCCAACCACCAGTCCTGCCTCCCACCACCGGCTCTGGCACAGACCGTATAAGTCTGCCCAGCACTATCCCCGCCTCCCACCACCGGCTCTGCCACCTAAACTCGGCTAAGCTCCCAAGGATACATTCCTTCTGAAAAGGATTCCTTTATGTTTATGTTTTTAGGTTATCCAAATTTGTCACACTATACAGGGCTTATAGCATCATAGCTTTTGTCATTTTGTCATTTTTACACACACATCCTATAGCTATATCTATATACATTTGCACTTCTAGCAGAGTACTTTGAGCCCTAATACGAGTCATTACAAGCTCTAAGGACTATCACCACCCAGTGAACTAAAATTTCTATACTAGGTCCCTGTAGGGGGAAATGTGTCAGGAAGGATCTTGTAAAGCACATTTCCAAACGGGGGTTGATTAAGAGAAAGAATATTTTTATTTTCCTGAAATAGGAGTTTGATATTTTTCAGGAAATCTTTAAAGGGAGCAAATGAAATATTCCTACTAAAGTATTCTTATTAGCTTTAAGGTTTAATGATTTTTATTCAGGATCAAACAAATCCAACATCGAACGGCTAAACAACAAGGCGAAACAAAAACATTGAGCAATTATATGACAATAACCAAGCATAGCTTAGTAATAAGCAAAAACTTCATACAGCATAAAGCTGGATAACGTATGATCCCATTTTTATTTTGTGAGAAGACTCCCACACCCTCCTCCTCACTATCTTCAACGCACACAATGACCCGGCATTTGGACTCTGATAACGCCAGACCATCTGTGAAAGGATAACATAGTAACATAGTAGATGACGGCAGAAAAAGACCTGCACGGTCCATCCAGTCTGCCCAACAAGATAACTCATATTTGCTGCTTTTTGTGTATACCCTACTTTGATTTGTACCTGTGCTCTTCAGGGCACAGACCGTATAAGTCTGCCCAGCACTATCCACGCCTCCCAACCACCAGCCCCGCCTCCCAACCACCGGCTCTGGCACAGACCGTATAAGTCTGTCCAGCACTATCCCCGCCTCCCAACCACCAGTCCCGCTGCCCACCACCGGCTCTGGCACAGACCGTATAAGTCTGCCCAGCACTATCCTCACCTCCCAATCACCAGCCCCACCTCCCAACCACCGGCTCTGGCACAGACCGTACAAGTCTGTCCAGCACTATCCCCGCCTCCCAACCACCAGTCCCGCTGCCCACCACCGGCTCTGGCACAGACCGTATAAGTCTGCCCAGCACTATCCTCGCCTCCCAATCACCAGCCCCACCTCCCAACCACCGGCTCTGGCACAGACCATACAAGTCTGTCCAGCACTATCCCCGCCTCCCAACCACCAGTCCCCGCTGCCCACCACCGGCTCTGGCACAGACCGTATAAGTCTGCCCAGCACTATCCTCACCTCCCAACCACAGGCTCTGGCACAGACCGTACAAGTCTGTCCAGCACTATCCCCGCCTCCCAACCACCAGCCCCGCCTCCCGATCTTGACTAAGCTCCTACATTCCCTAGCCACCCTCCCCTACCCAGTCACAGAACCCCCAAACAACCCCTAATATAACAGTATCAACTTAGGAAACACTCTGAAACTTATTCAATACTGTACTTCTTGCTCTATGGGAAAGTATTCTCATTAGCTTTATAAAATGACATGAAACTGTGATGGTCCACGGTGAGTTTTTAGGTGTTGGACATAATCTGGAATCTCAGCAGACACTAATGCCATTCTGTTTACTAGTCAGATTTTCACCAGAGACTTGTGCATTGATTACTGGATATAATTGCTTCTTACTTTGGAGCAGAGCTGTTATATCACCATACGATAGTCCAGGGAGACCAGGAGAACCAGGTGGACCAGGGACACCAATACTAATCCCAGAATCTATAAAAGTATAACAGCAAATATTAAATAATAAAGAAATCTCTTTCAGTTCCATAATTACTGTGTTGTTTTTTCTAGTAGGTAGTGAGATAGCCCAGTACAAAAAACAAGTACATTTTCAAAGACTTTAGAATCAGGAGTTATGCTGACAGATCAGCTGAATCCGCTTATGTTGACTTTCAGTTGCCTACGAAACATATGACCATTCTTTTATGTGGACTTTGAAAAGTGTGACCATTCTTTCAGACCACAAGCACTTTTAGTAGAATTAAAAGGAGGCATTCTGGAGGCATTTAAAAAATGTATGTATGTAACGAATGTGCATAGTTTATACTGAAACTAACTTGGGGGTCCTTTTACTAAGGTGTATAGGCACCTACGTGCGTCCAATGTGCGTCAAATTAGCACTACTGCCCGGCTACCACGTGCCCCGGGTGGTAATTCCATATTTTGTGCGCAGCTAAAACACGCAGTAGAAAATACCGTGGCGCTTACCTGGCAGTAATCGGCAGTTTACACGTGTAGAATGCTTACCGCACGGTTAGCGTCTGAGACCTTACCGCTAAGTCAATGGGTGGCGGTAAGGTCACAGGCTGTGCGCTGGTTTTAATTTTGCCGCACATCCATTTTCTGGCACAAAACAAATGCCTATTTCCAGGCGCACTGAGGAAATGGACCAGTGCGCATCCAAAACACACACACCTACAACAGCGAAGGTCACTTTTAGGCATGCCTTAGTAAAAGGACCCCTTGGTTTGTAACGACACCTTGATTTGGCATGACTTAAAACTAGGGACATACTTTATACTCTTATAACCTTCAAAGAAAAGCCATATAGACACTTTAAGGGGCACCTTTGAAAGGATGCCCAAGTCAGAATTAGGGTGTCCCGCTCATAATGGCAAAACAAAAGAAACTCTGTTCATCTCACAGCCATTTTTGAACAGGAAAAACGTTGTGGTTTCCTGTTCGAAAATATCTGAGAACATCCAAAATGAACAGCCATTTTCCAAATGAAAATATCCAAATTATGAACACGAAAAAAACAAAACAGGGACAAGAACGTCTGTTTGGCAGCATTTGTACAACAATGGCCACACAGATCTCCCTGCAGAGCAGATGGGCAGCCTAACGGTCAGCGCAGTGGACTTTAATCCAGGAAATCCAGGTTCAAATTCTGCAACTCTGTTATTTTAAATGGTGAGCTCTCCATAGACAGGGAAATACCTACAGTGCATTTTTTCTAACGAAAAAGGTGCCGGTACTCAAATGCCAGGCCACCCTTCAGGGGTGGGGTGATCACTGAGGGACCCAACCCACAATAGCCAGACCCCCTGAAACCAGTCACAGAATCTACAACAAGGCAGAACTGGTGTGTAGAGCCTGAGCTCTTTCATTAAAACTTGGAGACCATGGGTCAATTTTAGCAGACAATGGAAAAGGTGGTGGTACTCAGTGCCCCCAAGTACCACCTCAGAAAAAGCCGTGCACCACCTGAATAGCCCTCTGGCTTGCAGGTGTCTTTAATAATTAGGTACAGTAGTACATCTCTCTTTCTGGAGGATTCACAATTTAAAGTTTAAAAATAGAAAGAGAGTTAAAATGGGATTTGAACCTGGGTTCCCTGATTTATGGTCTGCTGTACTGACCACTTGCTGCTGCGTTCAAAATGCCCACAGTACCTGATGTTGTCAGGGAGCCCTAGGTTCCCTTTACAGTGTCACTTTCAGGAGTGAGGGAGGGACACACACGCTCTTGCTATTTGGGACAAACTACAGTGTAAGATGTCTAAATTCTGCCTTTTGAAAATTGCAATCTGGACATTTTTGGTAGATGGACCTTTTTTGGCCATTTTGAGCTATCCATCTGCTTTGAAAAGAGCACTTTTGTGGTTGACTATAAGACTGGTCTGTACAGGCTGTAAAGTACACATGCGTGTTTGATGCTAAGCGCCTAATTGAAAATGTACTGCGTATTGTGCTAGATTTACTAGAGTGTGCATTTTAATGCAAATAACACGCCTTGTTAGCAGATGATACCTGTGGTAAATAATGTGCCTTAATACACATTAGCATTCAGTAACAACTTTTACTAAACCCAACCCAATGTATATCTTTTATAATAGATCTTTAAATGTAATGTCAAATTGTAGCCCTAAGTCATTTTTTATCATCTCTATTCGCTTATTTTGAATATGTATGTTGTGCTAAATCTTATAATCCTTTGGTGTAGCAGGTCAGGTTTAAAAAAAAAAAACCCAAACAAAACAAAACTGAGATTAATGCATACTGCTCATGTAGGTCATAAGTCGGCTAGCCAGCTCGGAATAATCCAAGGAGACGGAACCACCTCCAGAGGGCCCTGGTGGACCAGGAGGACCAATGAGGTACTGACGAACATCATCTCCTGAAATACATAAGAAAAAGCACTTTGCAACTTCTGATATGGCATTGTGATTCTCTAAGTGCATTCTATGGCAAAGAACACATGAACTGATATTCAGAGAACTATCCAGGTAACGACAACTGTTATTGTCCGTATAAGTCTGCCCAGCACTATCCCCGCCTCCCAACCACCAGTCCCGCCTCCCACCACCGGCTCTGGCACAGATCGTATAAGTCTGCCCAGCACTATCCCCGCCTCCTGCCACCGGCTCTGCCACCCAATCTCGGCTAAGCTCCTAAGGAATGGATCCTAAGGAGCTTAGCTGAGATTGGGTGGCAGAGCCGGTGGCGGGAGGCGGGGCTAGTGCTGAGCAGACTTACACAGTCTGTGCCCTGAAAAGGACAGGTACAAATCAAGGTAAGGTGTACACAAAAAGTAGCACATATGAGTTTATCTTGTTGGGCAGACTGGATGGACCATGCAGGTCTTTTTCTGCCGTCCTCTACTATGGTACTATGCTACTATTGGGATATTATCGGGAAAGTGCTGGTGAAAAGCCTTACAGGCCACTTCAGTGCTCTGCAGATAGTTCTGGGATAGCGCACGAGCAGACTGGCAAGTTAGCCGGAGAGTGGTGATGTTCAGTCTAGTCAAATAACTGACCTGATAAACTGAAGCCACCGAAACAGCTGTCCTAAATTTATCCGGCTAGCTGTCTGCATAGCAGTCTCAATATTGCCACTCCCCTCTCTATCCGTGTATTCAGAACCCATTTGTAATACGAATAGTGGTGCTGAAAATGATCTTTTTACGGACCGCCACCAGTGATTTTAAGAATGCTGACCACAGCATTTAAATATTGACAATGTTTACTGATATATTTGCAAGTTTGCTTTCGCTTGCAGACTGGATTGTTGCAGGCGCTGATTTCCTGCCTTTTTTGCCAGTCTCTCTTTTGTTCTGTTCTGTTTGTGCCTAACCAGCTCCGGCGCTCCCTATCTGGGCCGCTGCTCTCAGGTTGCATTATAGAGATGTGTAGTTATTTCAAATGACGTTTTGTGTCGGTTTTATATGTGCTGTATGAAAATAGCATCTGCTAAAAATGCTTTAGTGCCTGCTGTTTGTAAAGGGGGTGCATGAAAAACATTTGAGCATGTGCTACCGTGTTTCCCCGAAAATAAGACACTGTCTTATATTAATTTTTGCCCCCAAAATGCGCTAGGTTTTATTTTCAGGGGCTGTCTTATTTTTCGGGGAAACATCGGGGTTGGATCAGGGTTGGCCCGCCCGCCCTCCGTCGCTCCCGGAACTAACCTTAAACGCCTCCTTTCACCTTCGCAGCAAGCAGCAGCAGCAGGGCAGGCCACTCCTTCCTTCCGTGTCCCGCCCTCGCCTGACGTAACGTCCGTGAGGGCGGGGCACAAAAGAAAGGAGAGGTCTGCCCTGCTGCTGCTTGCTGCGAAGGTGAAAGGAGGCGTTTAAGGTTAGTTCCGGGAGCGACGGAGGGGGGGGGGGCCCGGTGACATTGGGTGGGGGGGGGGGCGGCCCGGGGGCGGCCTTGTCCGGCTCTCAGCGGCCCTGCTTTCAAACAAAAATTTGCTAGCTCTTACTTTCGGGGGAGGCCTTATATCTACCAATTCAGGAAAACCTCTACTAGGTCTTATTTTCGGGGGATGTCTTACTTTCGGGGAAACAGGGTATTTGCAAATTGCACGCACTAAGAATAAAAAAAATGAATGCAAACAAAGCAGAATAAATAAAATAAGAAATGAATTCAAAAGGCTAACACAATGAAGCCAATTTTACAGGTTCACCTCCAAAGCACATGATGAAAAGGCCTCACAGAACACGCTAAGTCTCTATTGTTAAAAGTAACTCAAGGTAGCAAACTCAGCCAGACCTTTCATGGAATATAAGATAGTGGCCTTGTTTCTTTACGGTAGTTCATGAGCACAGCTCTGTGACAACAAAAGCATCTGTATCGTCAAACACATTACCCAAACTTACTTTGCAGTAGTAAAATGATTTCATCAGAAATCCCTGAGGCTCCTGCAGGACGCAGTGGCCCTGGCAAACCAGATGCGTACCCAATACCTAAAAGAAAACAAACCCCAGTATTTAATTACATACATGAATCTAACAATCATATGGTCTTGTACATCAATGACCCGACACGGGCTGTGTTTCGGGGCACAGTGCTTCCGTCAGGGGTCGCTTGATGTCAACAGTGCAATGCAAAGGGATGACAGCGTAACACCTTTACTGCATCGTCTGCATTGGCGAAGCAAGAGTTAAGTTTAAAGCTCTTGTTCTGACTCACAAGGCCTTTTACTCATTAAACCCTAGTTACTTATCGAATTTAACAATTCCTTACACCGCTCTGCGAAATCTTAGATCCCTAACAGATAATAGGTTAGTTATTCCCCCTCTTGCTAAGGCTAGATGGGAATCTACACGGAGATCGGCTGTTTTCTATTTGTCCCCTTCCCTTTGGAATGGCCTTCCAAAGGAGATCAGATTAGAGAAATCTTACATCCATTTTCGAAAACTTTTGAAAACCTTCTTTTTTATAAGCTATGTAGAACAGAATTTAGCTTAAGAGATAAGGTCAAAAAAAAGAAAAAAAGAAAAAAAAAGGGTAGCTTAATTGTATATTAGATTTTTAATTTGTATTGGTTTTTATTATGTAGTTAATTCTGATTTGCTGTGCTTTCCTGTCATGAATGGAATTCCTTTGTTCGTTTATTTGTATACATTAGTTGTTTTTATACATATGTAAACCGTTCTGTTTTGGCAGTTGCAATAAGATACGGTATATAAATCGACATAAATAAATAAAATAAAATAAAAGGTTCCTATTTTCTTCACCCCCCCCCCCCCATGCGCTATTTTCTATTTTAGTAGCGCCGTCGAGTTAGTGCGGGAGCCCTTACCACCACCTCAAAGGGTGGCGGTAAGTGCTTCCCCCCAAAATGGCCGCACGGTAAGTGGTTCACTTGCCACACAGCCATTTCTTGTCGAGAAAAAAAGACAGCCTTTTTCCTGCTGCTGTAAAAGGGGGCCTCAGTGCCTGTCAAAAGCACGAGATGATGCTAGCGCAGGCCCCCTTTTACCACAGCTTAGGAAAAGGACCCCATAACTGGTTATGTGTTAGCCGCCTCTGGAAACCTGGAAATTCAATGCTGGTGGCCTGGACAAGGCCCAGCATTGAATTCCCAGGTTTAACCAGACCCGACCTTCTGCTTTTGTGGGTCGTTTCACTCTGAGAAATCAGGATCTCCCTCCTGGACCTCCCATCCAGCGACAGCAGGAAGTGCCTTCATAAAGCACCATCTCCTGCTACCGCTGATCCCATGCCCCGCGGCAGCAGGAGATGACGTTTCATTAAGGTGTTTCCTGCTGCCGCTGGACGGGGAGACCACTCCTGTAGCTGCTGTCACAAATCAGCCGTGCTGGGGGTGGAGAATGGGCGGTCATGGGTGGAGCTGGGTGGAGCAATGGGCAGGGTGGGGCGGAGGACAGACCCTAAAACTCCCGCTCAGCGGCTGGGCCCCCTTGGCAGCTCTGTTTAACTCCGGCAGTGGTCAGAAATTGCTGATCATCGCCGGCTGAATATCCGGCCCAAAGAGGAAGGCAGAGCAGTGAAACATCTGAAGCACCACAGTTTCTCACCTTCATATCGAAGATGGCAATTCACAATGGTGATGAGGACTCATGAAATATTGTGTTACACGACAACATTTTCAGGTACAGATACGGTGACCAGAACTAACCTCAGCAGTGGTTACAATGAAGCAGCAAGTTTTGACTCGTAACCACTCGCCTCCACCTACCCTCCTCTCCTCCTTCCTGTACACATTAATTGATTTGATTTGCTTACTTTATTTTTTGTCTATTAGATTGTAAGCTCTTTGAGCAGGGACTGTCTTTCTTCTATGTTTGTGCAGCGCTGCGTACGCCTTGTAGCGCTATAGAAATGCTAAATAGTAGTAGTAGTAGTCTCAAGGAGTATCAACATTCCATGTAGAACCCCAAAGAATAGCAAGATTCTGGAATCCTAAAGAGTGACAAGATTCCATGCAGAATCTCAAAGAGTAGCAACATTCCATGTAGAACCCCAAAGAATAGCAAGATTCTGGAATCGTAAAGAGTGACAAGATTCCATGCAAGATTCGTAACCACTTTGTAACCACTCGCCTCCACCTACCCTCCTCTCCTCCTTCCTGTACACATTAATTGATTTGATTTGCTTACTTTATTTTTTGTCTATTAGATTGTAAGCTCTTTGAGCAGGGACTGTCTTTCTTCTATGTTTGTGCAGCGCTGTGTACGCCTTGTAGCGCTATAGAAATGCTAAATAGTAGTAGTAGTAGTAAGTTACTTACTCTGAAGGTACTCAGCAATGAACTGCTGGATTTCCTGAGAGCTACGTCCGGCAGCTCCGGGTGGACCAGGAGGGCCAGGGGGACCTGGGGGTCCCTGGGTCCAGGAACCTGAACTTGAAACTGAACCTGAACCTGAAACTGGGGGAAAGAAAGAAACATTGATTCTGCATCTGTACTACAGGAACAGATAATAAAGGTGAACTTAAGGGTATAGCCTTAAACTCAATTATTTTAACTCACAAACCTCAGTCATAATTAGAAAAATGGCCCCTTTAGTGATAAACTGAATTTACCATTTTGTTTGGCCTGCCAGTTTTCTCCTGGGGCAGGGATCTGGTGCCCTGAACCCTCGTTTGCAAGAAACCTGTGGAGTTGTTCTCTAAAATTATAGATGACTAATTTTAAAGGGTATTTCTGTGGATGGAGCAGCATCTCACATGCAGAAATGACCTTTTTATAAACTGTGCAGAGTAAATGCACTTAAACTTATGTGTGTATCTCCTGCATATATATATAAGGTCATCCCACCTGGGTGGAAGTGGATAGCATGTAGTTCGAAGGAATGTACACATGGAAGGAGCGTGGATGGGGGGGGGGGGGGACACATTTACATGCACAGATATCAGAATGCTGTGATCTACGTGCATTCTGTAGCACTCTAGGAGCCCTGTTTACTAAGGTACGTTAGTGTTTTTAGCGTGCCTACCAGGGGCGCAGCTACGTGGGGCCATAGGGACGGGCCCCCCCAGATTTGACCCTGCTCCTCGCTGACCCTTTTGACCCCCCTTCCTGCCGCTGCTAACTCTCCCCCGCCGCCGCCGCCATTGGGTACCTGTGCTGGCGTGGGTCCCCAACCCCCGCCAGCCGAAGTTCTCTTCAGCTGGTCTCCGGGCCGGCGCGTTGTTGCAGCAGATGTGGAAGCCTTGGCTTTGTTTCTGTGTGAGTCATCCTGACGTCCTGCACGTTCGTGCAGGATGTCAGGACGACTTACACAGAAGAAACAGAATCCTAGGCTTCCACATCAGCTGAGAAGGACTTCGGCTGGTGGGGGTTGGGGACCCGCACCAGCACAGGTACCCAATGGCGGTGGCGGGGGACTCGGGGGGAGGGTTGGTGGCAGCGGGAACGGGGGGTCAAAAGAAGAAGGGCACCGGGGGGGGGGGGGGCTACAATGTGCCCCCTCACCTCGGGCTCTGGCCCCCCTCCCGCCGAAGTCTGGCTACGCCCCTGGTGCCTACACTTAGCCTGCGCGCTAACCATGCAGGCGCCTATAGGGATATTGTAGGCACGTACACGGTTAGCGCTTGTACGTGGTTAACACGTGATAAAACTTTAATGCGCTTATAACGCTGCTTAGTAAACAGGGCCCTAGGTGTGAGCAATTATACCAACTTTATGGCTGGGGTAAGTGATTGCACCTACAGGGTAAGGTGGGGGGGGGGGGAAGTAACCCCCTAGAGTTTTTTTTTGCCATTTTCTCAGCAACCACTTTGAATTTCAAAGCAAAAGTTTATATACTTATTTAGTCATCATACTTTACTATTAAATAACATTTAATTATCTTAAGCTATGTTGACGTCACTAACCTTTTAGCGTTACTACCAAGTGATTTTTGCATGTTACAAAATGTTCGAGCTAAAACACAGTAAAATAACGGCATTCAAATTGCTAAAAGTGTCCACCCGCAGCTTTAACACAGGCCTTCAGTCGCGTTGGGAAGTTCTTAACAGCCATTGTTGATCGGTCCCTGTGGCAGGCAGTCCCAGATCATCTGCTGCGCTTCCTTGAGTTTGGCGATTGTTTGCGGCTTTGGGTGGAGCTTGTGATAGGCCTCCAACATCACTCTCCAGACAAAAGTCTACATCACTGTGACATCATTAACAGTAAGCTGGTACCCCATTTTTCTTTTTTTCAAATCACTGTAATTTTACAGTGCAAACATTTTTGAACGCGCAAAAATCGCTAGGTGGTCAAGTTAAAACTTGTGTAACCGCCGTATTTAAAGATAAGCTCATCTCGGGAGGCTAGAGGGTCAGCCAAACAGAGGGTACGGTTTCTGAAGCTCTGGGGCCCATGCCTGTTGGTTTTGTCCCCCAAGGGCAGGAGTTTGGTGGTTAATGGGTTATAGTCAGGGGTTGGACTTGGATAGTGTTAAGTAGGTGGGGGGGGGGGGGGGGGGGGGGTAGGGTTACCATATGGCTCCAGAAAAAGGAGGACGGATTGAGCCAGCCGGGTTTTACTTCCATTGCTTTCCATTGAAAGCTGTCTCAATTACTTCCAATGAAAGCAATGGAAGTAAAACCCGGCTGGCTCAATCCGTCCTCCTTTTTCTGGAGCCATATGGTAACCCTAGGGGGGGGGGGCGGTGAATGTGGCTTGCGTGTTAGGTAACAGGGGGGTTGGGTAGGAATATCTTGTTGGGAGGCTAGGGTGATGGTGGGGCGAGTATCGGGGGGAGTTCCTTGGGAATATGGGGATGGGAGGGAGGGTGGGTGGAATAAAGGGGAATTGGTTAGACTGGGGGGGGGGTTAGGGTGGGGGGGGAAGGGTTAGGTGGGAAATGGGGTGTTAGTAATTGATCTTGGAGGATAATGGTTGTCTTTTCCAGTGGTGGCGGGAAGTGTTGGTTGGCCTTATGTTTCCCGGCTGCTGGTTTGGGATCGGGTATTTAGTACTTGGTATGAGGGGGATGAGGTTTGTAGATTGTTTGTGCTTTGCTTTATTAGTACCTAAAGGATGGATTAGATAAAGCATAGGTAAAAAGTGGGGGTTAAAATGTTAAAAGTTTGATGACTGTTGGCAGTGCTGTATTTTTCCTGTGGCCATTTGCCGGTTGTGAAATTGCACAGATGTCAATGTGGTGAGTTGGATTTGTTCTATATAACTTGTCATCAATAAAAACGTTGAAACATAAAGATAAGCTCATCCCACTCAGCGTATAGATGTGGATATTAACAACAAATAAAGCTGTAAAATTTCATGTTGAAATTCCGAGCGGTTGCTGAGAAAACAGCAAAAAAATCTCTAGGGGGTTAGTGGTTATTTTTTTGCCTCACCTACATGTTATTAACGTTACATTAGTATTTTATAAAGATTGCACATGTACATTTCGGAAGCTCTAAAGAGGCGTGTTGTAGGCACCTAAACGTAGATGCCCCTTTACAGAATGACCCTCTTGCTATGTGGTTAACTGCAAAACTTTACCTTACTTTAGTTAAAAGGCCCCCAAAACGTTCCATAAAATCTTTCTTCTTACCTCGTGCTGCTCCTGGGATGCCGGGTGCCCCTGGAACACCTGCTTCACCTAAGAAAAGAACAGAACTTCCATTGGTGGGAAGAGAAGACAGGAAGTTTTGAAGCCGTACTACCAGTTCCGTTTTTCAAAATATCGAATGGTCTCATTTCGGGTTTCACTGCTTCTTGTCTCTTGGTTTTGTACCTCTCTGCTTTCTTTACTGTCCAAATTTGTATTTCTTAAATCCTCATGCTTCTCTAATTATGATATAGTGCACAAATGAGTGGGAACGGCAGGGGCATAGCTACGGGTGGGCCTGGGTGGGCCCAGGCCCACCCAATCTCCACTCGGGTCCACCCAATTTAGGCACCAAAGTGCGCAGTCTTTCTTCTGCAGCTCAGCCACCTCCCATCTGCTTTTAGGCAGCTCTCCCAGGCGGTCCTCTTCCTCCTAAAATGTTCTTATTTTTAGTGCGGATCGGGTCCCGAATGTGGATGTATCGGTATGCCATTAAGGGCTGCATGTTAGTGCCGCTACTCCCTCGCCTCCATGGATGTAGACTGGGGGGGGGGGGCGAGGGGGCATTGCCCCCCCCAAACGATGATGACAACCCGCAGCGGCGAACTGGCGGGCGGGGCGCCACTCCAGTAGTAAAAGCAGTAAGCAGCCAGGTTTAACTCCGTCCTTCACTTCCCTGCCCTCTCAGCATCCCGCCCGAAAGGAAATGACATCACAGGAAGGCGGTACGCAGAGAGGGCAGGGAAGTGAAGGACGGAGTTAAACCTGGCTGCTTACTGCTTTTACTACCGTTGGCCGCCCGTTCACCACTGCAACTTTGGTACCAGGGGCTGTTGTGTCGGCGCTGCAGCGATTACAACAGTCTGCCTCGGAGCCTCGGCCTTCCCTGCCACAGGTCCCGCCTATGCGGAACAGGAAGTTGTACCAGAGGAGGCGGGACGTGTAGCAGGGAAGACCGAGGCTCCGAGGCAGACTGCTGTTATTGCTGGCTGCAGTGCCACTACCGGCAGAGATCAACGTAAGGGAAAATTGGACTGTGAGGAGGAAGGAAAAGGGAGAGACGCTGGAACTGCGATGGGGGGAGGGGTGAGAAAAGGAGAAAGATGGAGGTACTGTTCTGCTGGACCTTTGGGAGGAGAGAGGTGATGGAACCATGTGGGTAGGGGTGAATGGAGGGCAGGAGGAGGATCTACAGGATGGAGGGAGAGAGGTGCAGGTCCTGCTGTGCTGTATATTTGGGGGGGTGATGGACAGAGAGGAAGAGGTGCTGGATTTGGGGGGGAGGGAGAAGGGATTGTTAGATGTGGATTAGCTGGTAAGAGGGAAGAAGGGAGACTGGACTTGGGGAAAGGGGGAGAGACACTGGACCGTGAATGGATGATAGGAGGAAGGGAAGAGAAAAGAGGAGTGAAAATAGAAAGAGAGGGTGCTGGAAGAGGGGAGAGTTAGCAACAAAAAGAAACAAGAATAACAGGATGAAGAATGGGATGATTGGAGTGAGGGACATGAAAAGCTGTAGGTAGATGTGGTTGAATAAAGGAGATTGAATACTACAAATGAAGTCTGAGCAGACTGAGAGAGAGAAAAATAAATGAAGGAAAGCTGAAGGGAAAAGATCAAAGTCAGAGATGGATATAGGAGAAGAAGTGAAGAAGACCGGAAGGGAGAGAAAAAATAGGAGATGGACTGGAGATCTTGTAAAGAATGAAACAGTCAAACTACGTCCATGCTCGCCTCGCTAACTTCCATTTTGTAAGCTGCTCAGCCTTGCTGCTCCTCGCAATGCTGCATGGGAAAGGCTGCCGGCTGTGTTGCGGCTCCTCCACTGTGCCAGATCACGGGTGCCCTCGCTGTATCACGTTACAATCAACCTTTTGATATTGATCGATTTCCCCCCCCCCCCCCCGCACCATCTGCAAGCAGCTGCCCAGGTAAAATAAATGTTTTTTAATTTTAACATGTACGACGTGTAATCAAAATGAATGCTGGCTGCTGGTAGGCTTCTGGGTGGAGGGTGAACTTTTCATTGCCTAGGGCAAAGAATGGTATATTTAATCATTAAATATACTTTTGTCCTAGGCAGTGAAGAGCCCATCCCCACTAGAAACCCACCAACAATAAATTTTAATAGTGTTCAGGTTAAATTTTAACAGATGGTGGTTGTTTTGGGTGGGGATGGTCTGCAGTGCCCAGGTTAAAAATTAAAAAGTTTTAAATTTTATGTAGATGGATTTCTGGGTTCAGGTGGACTCTGCAGTGCAGCTGTTGGGTACACTACTTAGAAATCCATCATCAAGTGCATTCTAAAGCATAATTTTGTAGTATCCCAAGAAACACTACTCATACCTATATACACAGTGCCCACCCATATTAGCTCTGGGCCCACCCAAAATGTCAGGTCTGGCTACGCCACTGGGGAACGGAGGAAGGCTAGACAAACCTCAGGGTCGATGAGATTAAAAATTTATTGCTATGATACATATAAAACAGTACACAATAACATAAAATTAGTACTCAAGACTCGACACGGCACCGTGTTTCGGCATAAAACGTGCCTGCCTCAGGAGTCTGACAATATATATATATATATGCGTGTGTGTTACGTGGAGTGTCAGGATGCTGTATGAGGTTTGCTCCTGCAGTTTACTGCAATAAGGTAGACTTTGCATCAAGAACTGAGAAAAGTTGACTATCTTTACCGGTTGAAAAAATGCTTTACTTTCACTTTTTTTGTTATATTTGTACCCCGCACTGTCCCACTCATGGCAGGCTCAATGCAGCTTACATGGGGCAATGGAGGGTTAAGTGACTTGCCCAGAGTCACAAGGAGCTGCCCGTGCCTGAAGTGGGAATCAAACTCAATTCCTCAGGTCCCCAGGACCAAAGTCCACCACCCTAACCACTAGGCCACTCCTCAACTCTTTCACTGATCTTTCACTTTCGCACTAACCTCTTTCTCCTGGTGGTCCTTGTGGGCCTGGAAGGCCTGGATTGCCGGGAGGTCCCATAGGTCCAATTACTATTTGACCTGAAAGCAAGTAACCTGAATTGTAATCATATGAGCACAAAATGCTAGCTTCTCTTAAAAGCATTGCAATTGGCTTTTCAAATCCAGGCAATGCTGTATGATCCACAAGCCTAAGAACATTTTAAAGAATGTGAACATTTTGTCCTGCCCTCTTCCTCTGGCACCCAGGTTGAGCTCCCTCACTGGTGCCCCGTTGCTCAGAAGCAAATGTGGGTGCTACAGGCCTTTAGCACTGGACCAGTGCCCGCACTTCCAAGTGCACAGAAGGCTTGGAGCGCGGGAACTAACACAGAGCTGAAGAACAGCACAATGAGCATGCAAATGAGTAAATTTCCTATTTCCTCTGATGCAGAGTAAACACTGCAAATCAGTGGTGTTCCTTGGTCGGCTGCCACCTACCCCTGGGTGCAGCATCCCCCTTCCGGCGCATCACTGTCCACCCCCCCCCCCCCCAGTGCATCACTTCCAGCCCCCCCCCCCCCCCGGTGCATTCTTCTTACCTGCTGGGGTGCTGGGAGCAGCCACACGGCTGTCGGCACTGCAGGTTCCCTGCTCCCTCTGCCCCGGAACAGGAAGTAACAGCAAAGGGAGCAGGGAACCGGCAGAGCCGACAGCTGCACGGCTGCTCCCTGCACCCCTCCTGCAGCGTGCACCCGGGGCGGACCGCCCCACCTCCCCTCCCTCGGTACGCCACTGCTGCAAACTCTATGCCAGCTTGGAGCTGGCGTTAGGGTGTCTACACAGGCAGTGAGCAAATGCAGTTCAGCAGGCTTTTCTTCCCCGGCTTATGGACAGCAGAGCTGTTAGCAACAACCTGCCAAAGGGGGACTGCCACCGAGCCAGAGAAAGAGAGCGCAATGCTTTGGCCTGCATACTTTGGGTTTCATCAGCGGCAGGGCCATTGCTAGACAGGATAAAACCTTACACTTATAACCCAAAACACCCAAGAGAGTGAGAATAACCACAAGAAGACGGTGCCCACCAAGCCAAGCTTTTAGCAGACTGACTTGCCAGATTGATACCCAGTGTAGTCACCCAGCTTGTCTATTACTTGAAATGGCCCAGCTAGTAACCACTTCTCACCATGGTGTACTCCATATCAGTGGTTCTTAAACCTGGTCCTGGAGGCATCCCAGGTTTTCAGGATATCCACAATGAATATTCATGAGAGAGATTTACATGCGGCGAAGGCAGTGCATGAAAATCTCTCTCATTAATATTCATTGTGGGTATCCTGAAAACCTGACAGGTTGGGGTGCCTCCAGGACCAGGTTTGTTAACCTCTGCCATAGATGAAAAGGGATCACCTCTTTATTTTGTCCCTTGCTGAGGCCACCCCAGAGACAGGATCAATGTGAAAAGCCTTCCCCTTCTACTTGTGGTATATCAAGTCCCCTTTCCCTTTCCCTTTCCCCTTAAGGAACAATATCAGGCACTCCAATCTCCTATCTGCTCACACCATACAAAATATTTCAACCCAGTCCTCAGGGCACACCCATCCAGTTGGGGATTTCAGGATATCAGACAACAGTTCAATAAACAGTATGGGCTGTATATCCTATTAACTAAGGTAATCAAATACTACAAATACTGGAAAACAGCCAAACTCAATCTCAAAGGGTCATACAAAGAGTACATGTCAGCAATGCCCTTTTTTTGTATATTACTTTGTTTAACCAATGGGAAATAACCTCAGAAGCCAAGGTCTCTGCCAAGGTCTGACCATCAGGACACTAATCTATATAAATAAAATCCCCCCTCAGAGTTCTGAAGCTCACTCTATCTGTGGCAGTGAAGCCCTGAACTCCTGTCCTCCTGGTAGGCAAGGCTACTATTGGGACTACTCACCCTCAGTACTCAGCCACGCCCATCTGCTCCCTATAAAACTCACCCTCAACGTTCTATTGGCTTCTGACGTCACTGAAGCCAAGGTTCGTATGTTCGAAGCTCTGAAGCCTCGAAAAACACAGTCTCTGGGCCCCGCCCTCGTGTCAAACGTTATGACGTTGAAGGCGGAGCCGGAGCAATTCACCGCCCTCGCGTCAAACGTTATGACGTTGAGGGCGGAGGCGGACCAATTCACCAACATCGACGACGGGTCGAAAAACACAGTCTCTGGGCCCCGCCCTCGCATCAAACGTTATGACGTTGAGGGCGGAGGCGGAGCAATTCATCGCCCTCGCGTCAAACGTTATGACGTTGAGGGCGGAGGCGGAGCAATTCACCGCCCTCGTGTCAAACGTTATGACGTTGAGGGCGGAGGCGGATCAATTCACCAACATCGACGACGGGTCGAAAAACACAGTCTCTGGGCCCTGCCCTCGCGTCAAACGTTATGACGTTGAGGGCGGAGGCGGAGCAATTCACCGCCCTCGCGTCAAACGTTATGACGTTGAGGGCGGAGGCAGACCAATTCACCAACATTGACGATGGGTGGGGGGGCGGGGGGGCCACAGGAAAGCCTTGCTAGCGCCCGTTTCATTGGCTCCAGAAACGGGCCTTTTTTTACTAGTTATCTATAAAAGATTTATGTGCCTGTGATCTTGTCTCTTTCATAGGGTGGATTCTTCCCATAGGCAACCAATCTTGCAAAACATTACTGAGAAAAACTTTCCAAGCCACAGCAAAACTTAAGTGAATAAACTTAGCTTTCAAACGACTGGCTTAACACCCCGCACTCCAATTGGTGACTTTCAATTTTATTCAGCGGGGCCCAGATCGTTTCACCCACTTAGGGGCTTCATCAGGAGCCACTCCACTACTGCATGAATGTTTCAGGGGTATAGATAGGATTACTTCAATTCTAAACTCCTACTGATCACAGAAAGAGACAAGATCACAGGCACATAAATCTTTTATAGATAATTAGTGTCCTGATGGTCAGACCTTGGCAGAGACCTTGGCTTCTGAGGTTATTTCCCATTGGTTAAACAAAGTAATATACAAAAAAAAAGGGCATTGCTGACATGTACTCTTTCTAAGACCCTTTGAGATTGAGTTTGGCTGTTTTCCAGTATTGATATCCCCATTGAATTCAATGAGGATATCCTGAAAACCCCAACTGGATAGGTGTGCCCTGAGGACTGGGTTGAAAACCCCTTAAGCAATGCAGTTTGGTAAAGAGCTCCTCACTCCAACTGTTCTTGATTTGCTTATTGTTATGTCTCATTGCTGGTAACTGCAGTCTATATTCAGCCAGATGATTTTTCTGGAACATACCAAGCTGTGTGACACCCCCTCCCCCGATTTTATTTTAGTTACATTTGTACCCCACGGTTCCCACTCATGGCAGCCTCAATGCGGCAGGCAATGGAGAGTTAAGTGACTTGCCCAGAGTCACAAGGAGCTGCCTGTGCCAGGAATTGAACTCAGTCTTCAGTTCCCCAGGACCAAAGTCCACCACCCTAACCACTAGGCCACTCCTCCGATGCCCCTGCAACACAGCCAAGGAGACAATGGACAGAGCAAGTCCCACTTCCCTTGTGCTCTGACCAGCCACACCCCATGCACAGCCCTGGGTATTGCTCTGGGGTTTTTGCATTGAGATTATATAACCAGTACATTTTTTTCTAGTGGAAAAGGTGCCGGTACTCAAATGTCAGGCCACCCTTCAGGGGTGGGGTGATCACTGAGGGGACCCACCCAGTGGCGTACCAAGGGGGGGGGCGGTCCGGCCCGGGTGCACGCCGCTGGGGGGTGCCACAGCGCACGCCTGTCAGCTCCGAGTTTGCTAACTTCGCTCGTTCGCTGCAGCTCCCTCTGCCCCAGAACAGGAAGTAACCTTTTCCGGGGCAGAGGGAGCTGCAGCGAACGAGCGAAGTTAGCAAACTCGGAGCCGACAGGTGCGCGCCGCGAAACCCCCCCCCCCCAGCGGCATGCACCCGGGGAGGGTGTCATTTCGCCGGGGGGGGGGGGGGGGCGCATCAGCGATCCGCCCTGGGTGCCATCCAGGCTAGGAACGCCACTGGACCCACCCCACAATAGCCAGGCCCCTGCAACTAGTCACAGAATCTATGACAAGGCAGTATTGTTGTGTAGAGCCTGAGCTCTTTCATTAAAACATGGGGAGCATGGGTCAATTTTAGCAGAAAATGGAAAAGGTGCCGGTACTCAGTACCCCCAAGTACCCCCTCAAAAAAAGTCCTGTATATAACATGACATGTCCTACCAGTATAGAGACCAATTTTATAGAGAACATGGAGATTGGAATTGAGATATCTAGGCAGGAACGTACTCAGTTCCAGTAGTATCTTAGAAGAGGCCTAGCTAACGCAGAGCTTTTTCTAAAATACCTGTAGGAGAGCACATACATTTAGGCATTTTAGAAACATACAATGGATAAAATGAATGGCACAACCCTGGCAGTTTTCACGTGGTTGTAGCTCTGCTTCGGCATTTACACCAGGTTTTAGTTGGTGTAAGTGGCCACGACCAAATATAGTCACAGAAAATAGGTGCTGGGCATATTCTATAAAGTACACCAAAATGTATGCGTGTTCTACAAACTGCGCCTACATTTAGGCATAGTATATAGAATACGCCTAAGCTTACTTTTTTTTGGCACTGATTTTTTAGGCGTCATAAATAGAATCTAGCTCTTTATGTGCAATAGGTTTGTTAACGGCAGGAAAAAGTGAACTGACCTTCACGTCCTGTGACTCCTGGGAGGCCTGGCTGTCCGGGTTCACCTGTTAAAAATACAGATACATGAATCATGAGCCTGACTGCACTATGGAAGTGCACTTCAAGCATTTTCACTGAAATTCACTGCCAACTCCAGACTTCGTTCCTTTTCCCTCGCGGCACCTTATGCCTGGAATAGACTTCCTGAGCCTGTACGTCTAGCTCCATCTCTACCTGTTTTCAAATCTATGCTAAAAACCCACCTTTTCACCACTGCTTTTGGCTCCTAGCCACTACTCAATTGCCCTCCCCTTGTTCCTTTCTCACCCAGTACTTCCCTCGCCCTTAATTGTCTTGTCTGTCTGTATTTTTTGATTGTAAGCTCTATTGAGCAGGTGTTCAGCACTGCATGCATCTGGTAGCACTATACAAATGCTAATAATAATAAATTCTGAGCTATAGGTCGCATTTACCTTGGAATCCTTGTCGCCCTCGTTCACCTATACAAAGGAAGATAAGAGTGTTAGCTGTTGGATGTTCTATTCACAGTTCTGGTTAATCCAATGTCCCGTTCACATTAGTATAATGTAACATTCAGGTATAGGGGATTTCACTGAACTGCGTGTTCCGATGCAGTTCTCAACACTAGTTTCTCTCTCTTTAATGAGCGCTGAATCCTATTTCACTGTACTGTGCACTGGGTTTGTATGTGGGTGTGTGTGTGGGGGGGGGGGGGGGGGAGTCTTTTCGAATCCCATTTTTTTTTACCTTTGAATTTTTATTGAAATAACATCTCAAACATAACAACGAGCCATTGGCTCCAGCACATGACAATGCAACAATTTAATTTTTATTTTAACATTATGCCTATAACCCTTTTATCCCCCCTATTCCCCCCACCCTTCCCCCCCTCACCCCCCCCCCCCACTAACTCCTCAACAACTGATTCCCCCAATAGCCTAACCCCCCCTAAACCCCCTCATTATCTGTTAGATGAATCCATTCAGGTGCCTCTGGATTATATCCAGTGGTGTGCTGGAGCAGGCTCTCACAGGCTCTCGAGAGCCGTTTGTTAAGTTTTTAAGAATTTTGGGAGCCGGTTCTCCATGGCTACTTTAACAAATGGATCCCAAAATGTGGGCTTGGGCCCCTCCTGAATTCTCTTTTACTTTGCTGGCCAGAGAGAGCCCCCTGTTAACAATTTACCAGCACACCCCTGAATTATCTCCCCTTACGCTTATCAGTCAATTTTTCCAACTTTCGAATCCCATTTTAATCTTGTATCACGTCTATAGTCATGTTTCCTTCTGATTAATGAACAATGTGGAATGCTGGATCGTCATCAACAATACAGAGCAACTTGTATTTGGCGAATAAAGAAGAGATACTGAATGAAGGTATGGAGGGGGGGAGGGGTACATTTTGAGTCTCCCCATTGAGCTGTAGGTCTCCAAGTGGATAGCTAAATGGAAAACCCTTAGAACTTCCCTTTCAAAATACACTCACCATCAGCACTTATTTTTTTTTTTTAATTTAGGCTTTGCTCACACCCTTTCAGTAGTAGCTCAAGATGAGCTACATTCAGATACACTGGGGTATTTCCCTGTCCTTGGAAGGCTCACAATCTAATTTGGTACCTAAGGCAGTGGAGGGTTAAGTGACTTGTCCAAGATCACAAGGAGCACTAGGGGGATTTGAACCCTGACACCTCTGGATGTCAAGACTGGCACTCTAACCACTAGGCCACTGCTCCACTCATGGTGATGTTTAAGTAGCAAGATATAAATGGGGTAAAGACCGTGTAGGGGTTTCAAAATGAAATCCTGGCATGTCCCTCAGCTCCACAACCCAGCCCCACCTCCAGTTCCAGTGGAGCAGCAGGCTGGTCAGACTCAGGGTGGGCTGAAGCCTGAAGTAAGCACAACGGTTGTAAAATATGATACAATCTACTGGGGCAATATTCAGACCACAAAGGTATGCAGCTTGTAAGCCACTTCCAGCCGTGGGCTGACCTAACTCTGAATATTGCATGCCAGAACATGCATGGCAGCTGGCATTGATTATCCGGATGTGCCCTGACCCAGAAGTTAAGTCGCTCCAGCTGTTGCCGCTCCACCTTTACTCCGTCTGAGCCTGCCCCTAACCTAGTCATTTACGGGATGGCCGGCTAGTGGAGATGTTCAGCGGCACTACCCAGTTAGTTTAACTGGACAGCAGCCTCTCCTACCCAGTGGCGTATCCATGGGTGGACTCAGGTGGGCCTGGGCCCACCGAGTTTGAGCTCAGGCCCACCCAAAATTCTGGCACCCTTATGGCTAGTGAGGATCCCCAAGCCCCGCCAGCTGAAGATGTCCTCCTGTGGCCAGAGCAAGTGATTTCCCTACCCGCTACAGCTGGCTGCGCTTTCACCTGTTGTCGCCACACCAACCCCTATCCCACACACAAGCTCGGTTTTCATGCATGCACAAAAAATTGAGTGTGTGCGGGAGGGAAGAGGCTGGTGTGGTGGCAATGGGTGGAAAGTGCCGCCAGCTAGAGCAGGTAGGGAAATTATTTGCTCTGGCCACCGGAGGACACCTTCAGCTGGCGGGGCTTGGGGATCCCTGTTAGTTCAGGTATTTATTTTATTGTTTGGGGTCACTGGGGCAGGAGCAGGGGTGGAAAGCACGGGGAGGGGGAATTATGTGCCCACCCAGTTTGGGCTCAGGCCCACCCAAAATACTATGTCTGGCTATGGTACCTGGTCAAAATAGCCCCGACAAAATGGCGCCCGAAAAAATAGCCCCGACAAAAAAGTTCCCAACATAATAGCCCCTGACATAACAGCCACTGTCAAAACTGCCTGCCCACAAAATAACCCTTGACAAATTAGCCCCCAGACCAAAGGGCCCGATCAGGCTGCCCAGAATATGGCATTTTTTAGTAATAATCTTACCTTGCCAAACAGGATAAGGTTGGTAAGACTATGAAAATGATGACAATATTGTTTTGTTTTTTTTAAATTAGCATGTTGATGGAAGAATAGTTTCTTTAAACAGCAGAACAGATCATGAATACCAGTTGGTAGCTATAGAATTTTGTTTATTTATATATGCTTTATGCAATGCAATGCTGGTAGGAGCCTTTATCAGTGAAGATTTCACTTGTAGTTTATCATCTTTTTTTTGTGATGTGTTATTTTTGTCTAGGGGGCTATTTTGTTACAAGGCTGTTTTGTCAGGGCTATTATGTCGGGGTGCCATCTGGCTGCTCCTACCTTGCTACATCCTTTTTAATATCAACCCCTATATACGGCTCTACATGCCGTGGAGGTCTTGCAAGCCCATCTGCATATTCCTGTCAAGCAGGGGTTGTCTCTTACATGTTTAGTGTATTTATTTATTTATTTATTTATGGCACTTGTATCCCACATTTTCCCACCTATTTGCAGGCTCAATGTGGCTTACAGAGACCTGTTATGGCATCGCCATACCAGGGTAAGGAATACAGTTGGTATTATACAGAAGTCAAGGAAAACAAGA
Organism: Microcaecilia unicolor; assembly: GCF_901765095.1. Taxonomy (NCBI): domain Eukaryota; kingdom Metazoa; phylum Chordata; class Amphibia; order Gymnophiona; family Siphonopidae; genus Microcaecilia; species Microcaecilia unicolor. The sequence continues at coordinate 37,295,475 of NC_044035.1, read as the reverse complement.
AGATTTGGTCAAGCAATTATAGAAAGATACATTCTGAATAAAGGTAGATAGGTGTTGTTTCGTAGATAGTTATGGGTTCTTCTGGTAGGCCTTGTTAAAGAGGTAGGTTTTCAGAGATTTGCAGAAGTTATTTAATTCGTTAATCATTTTCAAGTGCTTTGGGAGTGAATTCCACATCTGCGTACCTATGTATGCAGTGTACAGCACTGCATACATCTAGTACATCTAGCTGAGGAGTGGCCTAGTGGTTAGGGTGGTGGAGTTTGGTCCTGAGGAACTGAGTTCAATTCCCACTTCAGGCACAGGCAGCTCCTTGTGACTCTGGGCAAGTCACTTAACCCTCCATTGCCCCATGTAAGCCGCATTGAGCCTGCCATGAGTGGGAAAGCGCGGGGTACAAATGTAACAAAAATAAAATAGATACTATTGGAGATTCTACATGGAATGTTGCTTCTATTGGAGATTCTACATGGAATGTTGCTATTAGCAACATTCCATGTAGAAGGCTGTGCAGGCTTCTGTTTCTGTAAGTCTGACATCCTGCACCAGGACGTCAGACTCACACAAGCAGAAGCCTGCGTGGCCACATTGGTGATCTGCAAGGGCTGACTTCTAGTGGTTAGGGTGGTGGACTTTGGTCCTGAGGAACTGAGTTTGATTCCCACTTCAGGCACAGGCAGCTCCTTGTGACTCTGGGCAAGTCACTTAAGCCCCATTGAGCCTGCCATGAGTGGGAAAGTGCGGGGTACAAATGTAACAAAATATATATATATATGACAAGAAGAAGTAGTAGCCATCAGTGCCTGTTCTCGAGCAGACTTAATGTTCGCTCCTTCAGTCTAGATGTTATTGATGCTGGATTTGTGCTAATATTTTATAGAGATACCTAAGTGCCTATGTAACTTTGTAAGTCTAAGTGCTTTGAAAATACGCCTCCTCGTGTCTTTATAAGACAGGCTGCAAATATGTGCCTTCCTGCCCAGTTAACCCAGGCGCCCTGTAGGACCCTCAGTAGGTCCTTTTTCCCCAGGGATAAGAGTTGGTAGGATCCAGGGGTGGACTGACCATTGGAACAACAGGGCAGTGACCGGGGTCCCGCTCTCTCCTAGCTTCCATCTCATTTTATCACTTTTGCTAGGTGGTTAGGGGCCCATGGCCCTTATTGCCCGAGGGCCCAGAACACTGTCAGTCCACCAGGCTTACCTTGATCTCCCTTAGGGCCAGGTGGGCCAGGAGGACCTGGGGGTCCTGCAAAGAAGGTTTCTGCAAAAAAAAAAAAAAAGCATGAAATCAAAATAGTAACTAGTTACTAAACATGTGGCTTTGGGGTTTTTTGGGGGGATTTTTGCACATAGTCAATGTTGTAACTATCCTGTCATGAAACATCACAATACTTTCCATCACACAGTATAAATACCGCTGTTATTACAGACCAATTTTAAAATGATGGGGCACAATGACTGTGGAAGACCGGAAAGAACAGTAAAACTTTATCCGACATTGTCTCACGGTCATTGGACTATAGGAATATGTGTGTGGTGGGGGGAGGGGGTTGTTACTATCTAACACATGGCCTCATACTCCCAGGTGCCACCTTAAAGAGGCCGGAGTTGCACAAATAAAGGAGTGCTCTGGAAGTACCCCCACCCCTCCCACTTCCCTTTTCCCCTTCCCCCTTCCACCAGGAGTCTTCCCCAACGACTTTATTAATTTATTTAAAACTCATAGTATACTAGGCAGCTCACAATAGATACATTCACAATATTAAAAATAACATAATTAAAACAAAATATTCAAACAACAATCACACCAAAGTCTCCATTTTCATATTAATCTTACTGTCGCCTCCATTCATATAAACTACGTCTATATTCTCCAGAATAATCCAGTTTATCTCCATCCAAAAGATGCCCCTTCACCCCCTAAAGACATCTATGTGGTCAAGAGATTAAGCCCTGCCCCATCCCCTGTGGCCCCTCCCAGAACCCTAAATCCCAGGCTAATCTTCAGTAACCATGACACGATCCATTCCCAGTTGCTCCTGTCCTTGCTGGCACCGGTTCAAAAAGACACCTGTTACTCGCAAAGGCCTTCATGGGGTGGTGGGCTGAGGATTAGAGAGCTGCACAGGAACAGGATTTGCAGGAATCCCACGAAGATCCCCTCCAGGCCCTCAGGACTCTTGTGGGGATGGACACAGGTCCTGTGGGGATCCAGCAGGAATGGATGCAGGTCTTGTGGGGATCCCAGAGAAGTGTAGTGCCAGGTCAGCCTACCTATTCTTTCCTTGTGCCATGGCAATTATAATAGCACTAAAAAAATTAATAGATATGGTTGATAGCATTGAAATCCCTATAAGCACTGAGAGGGGACGTTATCAACATGGGCTACTGTTAAGTTGGGTTATTTTAGTACAGGGGATGGGTGGTAATAGAGGATATTACATATGGGGATGGGCGGGGATGGAGCAGATTCCAGCGGGAACGGGTGAAATTCCTCTCCTCATGCAACTCTCTCTAGTAAAGATCACCGTGGAGGATTCTTGTACTTGTGCAGCTCTGTTCCCTTTCACAGAGGCTCCTCGGGAGCACTGAGCTGCAAGTCAGTGGCCTGATGCTCCCGGCCGGCAGAATAACGCACGTTGCATTACTGCTGCTTAGTGACTCCTGTGGTAATCTAAGTTGCACAAAATGCCATATTTTACTGCAGTTTTGTAACTTCCCCCCTTAATAGGACACTTACCTGAAGTAGGTACAAAAGATCCTGGTGGACCTGGTGGTCCCTGTCTGCCTTCCCCTAGACAAAAGAGGCAGAAGAAAAGACGTTTCAGAGAGTACATGGAAGTGCCATGGATGGATCCTTAAATTAGACTAAATGCCTTTAAAAAGAGCAATATTATTAGTGACTTTATTCCCCATGAACGCTAACACTTAATAAAGTTTTCTTTTGTTTTACAGGAGGGGATTATGGGGGACTTAATATTTAGCATCTTGCACTCACTTGTTATGTGAAACGAAAGGCGGTAAGCAAACATAAACATACAGAAAATGGAATTACTGCTTGAAGAAAGAGAGATAGGGCTCAGAGGGTCATTTGTCCACCTAAGACAAGGGCCCATCCTAACTAAACAATGAGGAGCAGATCAGTGGCATAGCCATAGGTGGGCCAGGGCCCACCCACTTTGGACTCAGTACCAACCAAAATTGTGACACTCTTGCTGTGGCTGGTGCAAATCCCCAAACCTTGCCAGCTGAAGATTTTCTCTACTTGGCCAGCCAGCGCTCTTTCAAATGTCAGCCAGCAGCACTTGCCTTGAGCTGAGGCTGAGACGGGCCCTTCTGCACATGCTCAGTTTTCTCATATGCAAAAGTGCTGAGCATGCACAGCCTGCCGGAAGCAGCATCACTTTGAGGCAAGTGCTGCCAGCTGCCGTTTGGAAGGGTGCTGGCTGCTCGAGGAGGAGGAGGAAATCTTCAGCTGGCAGGGTTTGGGGATCCATGCTAGCTCAAGTGTTTAATATTTGGGGTTTGTGGGCAGGGAGGGGTGGAGAGAGGAGCAAACCGGTGGGGGACCGGGGGGGGGGGGGCAAATTCCATGCCTACCCACCTTGGGCTCTGGCCCACCCAAAATTGGCCATCTGGCTACACCCCTGGGGCAGATATTCAGCATTTTGCTGACTGCCACCTGCTTTATTCCCAGATATTCAGTGCCAGGCTATGTCCCAGCACCAGCATTGACTATCCAGGCATACATGGGCGGATAAAACAGAACCAGTTAAGTGCAGTATTGAGCACCTAACTGGCTACGATGAACCGCATAAAGATAGGACTCTGTCTTATGTGGTTATCCGAGCTGGTTAAATGCTGACTCCGCCCCCAGAATGCCCACAAAGTAGTCGGTTTCGGCTTCAGTGCTACCTGGACATTTTTGAGCAGCACCATCTGGTTAAATGCCGCTGAATATGCCCTGGACAAGTGATTTAAATGGCCAGGAGCCATTTCTGGCCATTTAAATTGCTTCGAATATCGACCCCTGAACTGCTAGGTTAACATTAACAAGGCTACCTTAGCCCTTGTGCAGTTTACTGTGTTTCCCCCCCCCCCCCTCCCCTTGTGATATGCCATGAACAGCAGAAACTTGCTACCCAACATTCAACCCTTCCTATCTTGGTGGTGGTATTCATTGCATTTTCTGTCATTTTTAGAAAAGTTGACCTGTCTGGAGAATCAGAAAAAAATGCAGGCCTCAGTCATACTTGTGGTGCGTCATGTGGCAGGCAGGATTTTGAAAGTTTAATTTCTTTGCTACTTGTGTGCTGAGTGAAAGTGATTCTTACCTGGAATGCCTGGTGGTCCTGGTGGCCCCTGAATGGAAGCTCCTAAAACATAAATGAAGATTATTTGCATGAAAACTCCTTACAACCAATTTGAAGGCTGGTAAATGTCCAAGTTCAAGCACTCTCTGGGCCTCACAGTAATGGCTGCTTAGGTAAAGAAGTAATATATACTGCTAGCTGCTTTGGTCTACCTGGTGGGCCTGGAGGACCTGGGGGCCCTGGAGGTCCTGCTTGTGCTCCCGTGTATCCAGCCTGAGCTTCAGCATTACCAACTCCTGTAGAAACAAGAGAAGAAGCAAGCAGTTATTAAAATGATATCATCATCTCCCTTGTACATCAATGTGCCTAATTATTCTACAAAAAATTGGTGCAGGATATGGAGGACTGGTCTAGTGGTTCGAGCACCAGACTGACAACAAGGCCTTATTTGCAGAGGTGGTGGGGAGTGTGTTGGAGTATTTTTTTTTTCTATGTGGGTTTGACAAGAAAACTTCAAGTAGCTCAAACTTTGTAGGCTAGGTTTTTATATAAGGTGACCCGGAGGAACGGAGCTGCCCCGTTGCTTAGACAATTGCACTGGTTACCAATGCAGGAACACAGTGTTTTTCAATTACTTGAGATGACATTTAAGGCTGTGCGGGGGGTGGCCAGCCACAATTGTTAGCATCTCGACTAGTGCAGTATGCGCCCACACATCCTCTTCAGTCCTCCTTTCAGGGCTGGTGTTAGACATTCAAGGGCTCAGAGCAGAAACTGGGGAGGGGGGGCTCCCTGAAGCTGGTCTTCGGCCTATGTCTTCTTCAGTTTGAGAAAACGGCAAGGCAAACGATCTGCGAAATCCAACGTGGAAAATGAGCAAGCAGATCAGTATATTATCCAAAATATTTTATTGAAGATACCGTATATAAGACAGTTGCCCGACACAGGCCGTCTTTCGCCTAAAAAAGGGCTGCATCAAGGGCTAGTCTGTATCTCTACGAACAAGAACAATTGCAAATTTTCCAGCTTTGATAGCAGACTACTTGCTGGTGATTTGGAAACACAACAGGACACGCTGTTTGTGCTGGGGTTTTTTTTGCATTTCCTTTTTCCTTGTCCTGATATGCAATTTTCAATTGTTCTTATTCGTAGAGATACAGACTAGCCCCTGACGCAGCCCTTTTGTGGGCGAAACATGGCCTATGTCGGGCAACTGTCTTATATCTTCAATAAAATATTTTGGATAATATACTGATCTGCTTGCTCATTTTCCTCCTTCTTCAGTTTGAGGCAGGTTTGGGGGACTAGGACAATTGCCCTGTTTTCCAGCCCCTAATGCCGGCCCTGCCTCCTCTACAGGTCTTTTGATGTTTCCCAATACAGTTGTGATGAAAATGGAGGTATGGAGAAAGAGGGCGTTTAGGATAAGAGCTGTGTTAGATTGGAATAAGTTGCCAGATGTGAGAGAAGTTGGGTTTGTGGTTTAGGAAAGTACTAAAGTCTTCGTAATTTCCTTGATGTTACGTCAGCTGGGGTCTTTTATGATTCTGTACCATTTTGACTAGTGTTTTTTGTGATACCAAGGGGGAGACAGTATATACATTTTTATAAATAACTTTGACTGCTGTTCCTTGTGATCTTGGGCAAGTCAGATAACCTTCCGTTGCCTCAGGTGTATGCTTAGATTGTAAACCTTTCGGGAACAGGAAAGTACACACGGTACCTGAATGTAACTCACCTTGAGCTACTACTGAAAAAAAGATGTGAGCAAAAGTCAAATAAAATGTATCCTATATCATCATATATCAATCATTGGGTCTGATGATCACTCTGGACAGATTGACACTTGTGTTCTAGGGTGGGAACCCATTAGCAGTCACGTGACAGCTTTTTAAAGCAAATAATCTCCTCTAATTTAAGAATTATTATGCATCACTCGGTTTTAACCAAGTGGCCAACTGCTATTTTGAAGCTCTCAAAATGTAAAAGGTCCTTGCATTTAGCCTATTGAATGTCCTACTGAATTTTAAAATCCTTATTGAAAGTGCATTTCCTGAGCGTCGGAGGTTTGAAACTTTGTTGGTATGTTTCTGAGTCAAATGATGCATGATGTCTGTACAGTGCCTGCGTTCCTATATTTATTTATTTGTAGCATTTGTATCCCACATTTTCCCACCAATTTACAGGCTCAATGTGGCTTACATTTGCCGTAATGGCGGTTGCCATTTCCGGGTAACAGAATTACAAATGGTGTTGCATTAAGGTGTGTACATACATAGTAACATAGATGGAACATAACATACATGGAACAGTTCATGGTCTATATATATACTATGTGCATACGTACATGGTAAAGAAGAATACATTATGGTATTGCATGCAGGTTCCTGAGTGATAATTGGATTATAACATACATTAGGTCATCGACTATGGAGAGACCATATTCGACATAGGGATAAAAGTGATAGTGCTTGTGCACTAATAGCAAAGAGGTTAATCAGTCACGTGATAAGATTTAGGTTGTGTCTAGGCCGTGTACATTCTTATTTTTTAGTATTTAAGATGGATGTTTGTGGTATGCCTTCTTGAACAGATCTGTTTTCAGTAGTCTTCGGAAGATACTTAGGTCTTGCGTTGTTTTTATGGCCTTCGGTAGCGCGTTCCATAGCTGGGTACAGATGTATGAGAAACTGGTCGCATATGTGGATTTATATTTTAGCCCTTTGCAGTTGGGGTAGTGGAGATTGAGGAATGTGCGTGCTGATCTTTTTGCGTTCCTAGTAGGCAGGTCTATAAGGTCTGACATGTAGGTCGGGGCTTCCCCGTGAACGATCTTGTGGACCAGGGTGCAGACTTTGAACGCAATTCGCTCTTTTAGTCTTTTAGTGTAGTTTTATATATGTAGAATTGAAAATAAAAATAAATCCATCATGGCATCCATTGCACACTTTCATGTTTTCACCTTTGATGAGAACGGTCCTTTTGATACAATCAACATAATTCCATCTCATTAGATACCACTTCAGGGAGGTAAATGAAAGACCTTGAAATCCACTTACTTTCTGATCTTGACGACTCTGTCCTAGTCACATACACAGCTTCTCCTGCCTCACCGCGGGCTCCTTTTTGACCTACATAGGGAAGAATGGAAAATATACAATTTCCATCAAGCTGATTGGAAAAATGTTAAAACATGATGAGGAAATGCTACTTTACTGAAAGTGTGGTAGCTGCCTGGCATAAGCCATAGCAGAGACGGTGGAAATCAACACTGTAACAGAATTCAAGCATGTTTGGGATGGATGAAGAAGAATGCGGCAGGAACCCACCTTTCACGCCCTCAAGAGCAGGGTCAAGGGTAGAACTGATAAGGTGGAAACAAGGAAGGATGATAAAGGAAGCCTGTATAGGACCTTAGGGTAACCGGATTGGAACCGGCAGACGAGAACTCTCTGGAAACCAACCAGGCCAACAACAGGCTGGTGGTGTCTAGGTAATGTCCAACAAAGTGACAGGGACGAAACAAATAGTAGATCAGTGAAGCATGACCCAGTACTCACAGCCTACAACTCTCAAGAAAGTAATTAGATCAGTGCCAGCAGATGAGGTCTGAAAGTAAAAGGAGGGGCACAAGGTGGAAGTTTTGTGTAGGGTGCCTAATACTCTTGCGCTAGCCCTGGACATGTTTAATAAAATGCAGTAAGAAGTTGCACAAAATGCAGGGCACTCTAACATTTAGTGCGAAGCAGTTGCACAAGATTTAGTGCACTCTAACATTTAGTGCGAAGCAGTTGCACAAGATTTAGTGCACTCTAACATTTAGTGCGAAGCAGTTGCACAAGTTTTAGTGCACTCTAACATTTAATGCGAAGCAGTTGCACAAAATTTAGGGCACTCTAACATTTAGTGCGAAGCAGTTGCACAAAATTTAGGGCACTCTAACATTTAGTGCGAAGCAGTTGCACAAGATTTAGTGCACTCTAACATTTAATGCGAAGCAGTTGCACAAAATTTAGGGCACTCTAACATTTAGTACGAAGCAGTTGCACGAGATTTAGTGCACTCTAACATTTAATGTGAAGCAGTTGCACAAAATTTAGGGCACTCTAATATTTAGTGCAAGCCTATGGTAATAGCTGCTACACACCAAAAATAGCCAGTGCGCTAAAAATACCACGCCAACTGCTTGCTGTTGTGTAGTACGTGGGTTATGGGCAGAGATTGGGAGTCGATAGTGCCTGCAGTAGTAGGTTATGAACGTTTGGCAGCTTGGCCCCTAATGGTAGTGCTGTGGGAATACCACTAGGAGTCAGATTGCCATTTTGAACCCAGGATAGCAATGGAGCAGGGGCATCCAGGGATTACTCCTGCTTCACCACTAAACTACCATGGAAAACCCCAGGGGAGACCAAGAGGGTGGGGGAAGTCAGGGTCTCATCAGTGGGGCTGAAAAGGGTGGATGCTCTAGCCGATTGAGGAGTCTACAAACACTTTGAAAGAGTGGGAGAGGAATCAGGATGCTGATCTAGGCAGGGGAATGGAGAATTGGGGTGGGGGTAATGCTCAGGATGGGGATTGTTTGAAATGCGTGGGGCCACAGTAAATGCATTGGCAGACAACACAAATGCACTTACATCACTATCTACAAACGTGTTTACAATGTGGTAAGTGTCTTCCCCTGTGCAGATGTTGGCAGCACCCCCAACAGTCTTCACATTGCATTGTGCGTTAATTTTTGCACCTAACGTGTTAAGTGCAAAACACTTACTGCACTCTAGTAATGAAGCCCCTAGGTCTAATATAACAAAGTCAACATTTAGTGCAATAGATCAGCAACTGAGAAGCATTTTTACACTATCTAATGTAAATCTCAGTACCTGGCTGTCCTGGGAGTCCAGCTGGCCCAATAGAACCTGGTTTAGAAAGCAAAGAAAGATATTACTAAATCTTCATGATGAATAAATCAGCATTTGGACTAATCAATTGAAGATAAATACAGTAGGTCTCAGCATTAAGAATTTTAATGCTCATCAAATCTTCTTTGATGTTGTGGGTTATTCAGCTTATCCTACAACACTGCACCCCTGCTTTCTTAAAGATACACCTGTTATGGAATAAAATACCTTCCTCTTTCAGATCATTAGATGATTTATTAGGATTTCAAAGAGCTATTAAGACTTATCTGTTTCACTGAAATTTATCTGATGGAATGATCTGTGAACTGTGTGTTTTTTAAAGATTATTTACTACGTAAAGTTATTTTATTTGTTTTTTTATATTCTGAATTTTTTGTTTGTTGATTTTATTATGTATGTACTTCTGTAACCTGTTCGGGACGTTATCAGTAGGACGGGCTAAATAACAAATTAATTAAATTAATTAATTAAACGGTGCACAAATTTAATGCGTGTGCAACTTAATTGGCTAACGAGTCAATTAGTGCCAATAATTGGGTGCTCACAACTGATTATTGGTGCTAATTGACAACATTTCGGATTTGCATGTGCATCCTGCTAGGCGCTATTCTATAAAGATCAACATGCAAATCTTATAGCGTGCAATTCAAAAAAGGGATGCGGCCATGGGAGGGGCATGGGCGGTTCAGTGCTGTCCACTAAAGATATGTGCAGTATTGCTGAATACCGGGGATCTGCGCCTAACTGACGCGCCAGGATTTACACCAAGTTTCAGTTGGTATAAATCCTTGTGCCCAAAGTTTGGTGTGGAAATCAGCTCTAAGCGCTGTTCTATAAATGGCGCAGAACTCGGAGTGCTGTTTATAGAATAGCGCCCCATGTGGAATTTTTTTCAGCACTGTTTTTCGAGCATCATTTACTGAATCTAATCCCTTATGTTTAGGCATTAGTATTCATTTCCTCTTGCTTTTTTTTTTTTACAGAACTGGAATAATCCTGAGAATTAAGTGCTTTCTTCTTGGTTTTTTTGCTCCTAGAAGTTCCCAGAAGGGTGAAGACTGGAATCGAATGTTAAAGAGGTGAAGGCAAATTTTAGAAAGAACGTAGAAATGAGAATTGGGAAGTGCAGGTCGGGAACGTGTCAAATTCTGGTAGTATTTTAGAACAGGGTCTGCTGGTATAGAGTCTTTTCTAAAATACATGAAGAAATGGATGTGTATGTGCCAGCGACATGTGGTGACGGCTCCTATTTTGCAAATGTCAACCACAATATTTGTTCAGGCAACTTGGCAACATGCGTGTCTAAATGTTGATGCAAACCAGGGGTGGCCCAAGGCAAGAGGGCTGAGATGCTGCCTCCCCCGGGCTGAGATGCCGCCTCCCCGGGCCAAGATAACACCCTTTCCCCTGACCGAGATGCTGCGCCCTGCCTGGACCAAGTTCTGGTCTCTCCCCCCTTCCTTTCTCCACCCTGTTCTCCAAGTTTACCTTCTTTCTTCATGGTGCAAAAGCCGGCGGTGGCAGCGATTCCCATACACTGCCCTGCCGCTGGCACTAGCCTCTTCTCTACTGCAGCCACCTCTGAGGAAACAGGAAGTTACACAAGAAGGGGCGGGTGCAGATGGCAGGGTAGCGTATGGGAATCGTGCCTGCCGCCGGCAGCTTTTGGAACATGAAGAAAGAAGGTAAACTCAAGTAACTGGGTGGAGGAAGGAAGGGGGAGATGCTGCTCCTGAAAGAGGGCCGCCTCAGGTGGCCTAATGTTCAGGCCGCCCCTGGCACAAACACATATATGTTGGTACTTTGGATCATAGATGTATACGTGCCAATACTTGCAGAAATCTACACATCTATGTTTTCCCAATTGGTTATTTTATTTTATTTATGACATTTATATCCCACAGTATTCCCACCCATAGGCAGGCTCAATGTGGCGTACAATAATTAATAAGCAACAATAGTTAGCATATCTGGGTTTAAAAAAAAGGTTTGGCCAAGTTCCTGGAGGAAAAGTCCATAGTCTGTTATTGAAATAGACATGGGGCAAGCCACTGTTTGCCCTGGGATTGGTAGCATGGAATCTTGCTACTATTCTGCCGGGTACTTGTGACCTAGATTGGCTACTATTGGAAGTAGGATTCTGGGCTAGATGGGCCATTGGTCTGACCCAGTATGGCTATTATTTTGTTCTTATGTTATAAAGCCAGCAGTCATTTGACATTATTGATTTTGGGGGTGGGGAGGGGGGGGGCACTGGGGGATTAAGGGTGGGAGACTTGTGTGAGAAGCAAGTTGCAGTAGTCTAAGCATGAAGTGATGAGTGTGGATATGGGTTTTGGTAGTGGTCTCAGAAAAGAAGGGATGAATTTTGGTGATATGATAGAGGAAGAAATGACAGGTATTCTATAACAATTTGTGCATAAATCCTAATGTGTAACTATTTGTGGGCGTGGCTAAGGGCAATTTTGGGGTGTTCTTAAATTTTAAGCGCGTACATATAGAATCGTGTCTAACTGTAGGGCACCTACATCTAGGCCTGCTATTGCAGACGCCTAATAAGTGCGATTCTATAAAGGACACTTGTAGAATTGCGCTAAGCGTGTTAAATTTTCAGCGCTGATTTTTAGGCGCTACTTATAGAATTTGGCCTAAGCTGCATTAGGGATTAGGAGCCCCTAACTGAGGTGCTTAAATTAAGGCACTCAGCATCCCCTGAATAATAGCCTGTTGGCATCCTATAAAATGCTATTTGTGGGTCATTCCACAGTCAGACATTTAAGCCCCTAGAAGGAAATTGCTTCACTTGATTGGCAAACTTCAGTACAAAAGAGGTTTAGGCAGCACCACATATACAAAATGGAAGGAGTTTGGACAAGGTGACTGTAAGGTCATTTCCCAACCTCAAACAACACTTTTGCAGGGCTCTGCTTATTTTACCCACTGTTACAGTCTTTAAATTAACCTTACTTCTCATGTGTGGATTAAAATTATAAGGTTTATTGGATGGAAAGCTACGTATGAGTCATCTGCTAAGGTTTACCTACCTGGAACACCTGGTGGACCTTCAGGGCCAGTAGGTCCTGGTGGACCAGGAGGGCCAGGAATATTAAAAGATGACAAGCCCTCTGGAAAGCAAACACAGGAACAAAGTTTCCTCAGTCACATTTGCATGATACACTTTAAACTATGAAGTATCCTGCATGCAAATATACATATAGGCAGAGAAAAAATTGAATTGACACGAATTATTGGAGAATCCAATTGATGTATACCTGCACTGATAACCCTGCCTGCAGATCCAGTATCGCCTGCAAAAAACGGAATGAACATAACATTTTGTCAGGTAAGCATTTATTATGTTTTTTTAGTAATATACATGCCATTGTATTTGTGTGTGTTTTGCATCCTGAAGATAATGTGTAATAACCCAATAGCATTGTACGACATTAAGCTAAAGCATCCTCAGGTAGGATAATATCCTACTGTGTTGGGACAGAGAGAGGACACAAAGGTGTGCTGGCATTTAGGTAGAATGTTTTACTGGCCGCCAGGATAGAGAAGCAACAGATCTGACCAGGTCAGAGGGAAAAGTGGAGACTCCGAAAACATATACGTAAGCAACCTACTGAGAAACAATGTCTGTGAATAATTTCAGCCAGTGGTACACTAGGCTAGTAACAAGTAGATTCACACTGGTGGAATGGGAGCGAGGGCTATTAGACCAGTGCAGAATTCAACCTCTGGTGCATAGCTGGCTAAAAGGTTCTTTCCTGCATTGCAAGAACAGCAGTGGCACTGTGAACTTCTCTATTCAGTTTAGTTTATGACACTTTGAGGGGTATTTTCGAACGGGGACGACCATCTCTAAGGACGCCCATCTCTAAGGACGGCGCTGTGAAGGGGCGGGGCATCCTGTATTATCGAAACAAGATGGGCGTCCATCTTTCGTTTCGATAATACGGTCAGGGACGCCCAAATCTCAACATTTAGGTCGACCTAAGAAATGGTCGATCTAAATGTTGAGATCGCCGACCTTAGAGATGGGCAACCTCGGTTTTCGCCGATAATGGAAACCGAGAACGCCTACCTCAAAAACGACCAAATCCAAGGCATTTGATCGTGGAAGGAGCCAGCATTCGTAGTGCACTGGTCCCCCTGACATGCCAGGACACCAACCGGGCAGCCTAGGGGGCACTGCAGTGGACTTCACAAATTGCTCCCAGGTGCATAACTCCCTTACCTTGTGTGTTGAGCCCCCCAAAACCCACTCCCCTACAACTGTACACCACTACCATAGCCCTTTCGAGTGAAGGGGGCACCTAGATGTGGATACCGTGGGTTTCTGGGTGGGTTTTGGAGGGCTTACATTTTCCACCACAAGTGTAACAGGTGTGTGTGGGGGGGAGGGGGTGGGGGTGGGGGTGGGCCTGGGTCCGCCTGCCTGAAGTGCACTGCACCCACTAAAAACTGCTCCAGGGACCTGCATACTGCTGTCATGGAGCTGGGTATGACATTTGAGGCTGGCAAAAAATGTTTTTTAATTTTTTGTTTTTGTGTGGGAGGGGGTTGGTGACCACTGGGGGAGTAAGGGGAGGTCATTCCCGACTCCCTCCGGTGGTCATCTGGTCAGTTCAGGCACCTTTTCGAGGCTTGGTCGCAAAACAAAATAGACCAAGTCAGCCAAATGCTCGTCAGGGACGCCCAAACTCGGCTTTTGATTATGCCGATTTGGGCGCCCCTGAGAGAAGGACGCCCATCTCCTGATTTGTGTCAGAAGATGGGCGCCCTTCTCTTTCGAAAAATGCCCGTTTGCCTCTTACAAACTCCACATTTTGCTATGCAAAATTATTCTTTAGAAAGAGGATAAATAAAATGAGGAATGGTAGTAAACTGAGGACATCTACATGATGCTGGAAATCCATCCCTTTTATAAAACATTTTTCTCCCCACCTCCACCTGCCTGCCTCTCCCCCCCCCCCCCCCCCAAGCCTCCTTCTACTGGTTGATCCCTGGGTAGCCTACCCAAACCTTGCTCATGCAATCAACCAGTATACTTTAGAACATGCAGCTGAGGCTTGGCAGGCTATAATTGGCTAAACCACATGGGTCTTTTTATTTCTCTAGACTTATATAATGCTAGATCCTCCAGATGGCTCATTTTGGGCTTTAGAGCCTCAGAGTATTAGGATGGTCACATTTCAAAATCTGTTTGTGGAACATTTTGAAACATTTTGAATGAGAATAAAGCAAAATTAACTTGGAAATGCAATGGGCAAAATGAAATTTTGTGTAGGGGACAGCAGAAAAACAGTCATAGTTACATAGTAGATGATGGCAGAAAAAGACCTGCATGGTCCATCCAGTCTGCCCAAGACAAACTCATATGTGTATACCTTACCTTGAATTTGTACCTGTCCTTTTCAGGGCACAGACCGTATAAATCTGCCCAGCAGTATTTTCCGCCTCCCAACCACCAGTACCGCCTCCCATCACCGGCTCTGGTACAGACCGTATAAGTCTGCCCTCCCCTATCCTCGCCTCCCAACCACCACCCCCTCTTCCCCCCACCTGCTCCGCCACCCAATTTCAGCTAAGCTTCTGAGGATCCATTCCTTCTGCACAGGATTCCTCTATGCATATCCCACGCATGTTTGAACTCCGTTACCGTTTTCATCTCCACCACCTCCCGCGGGAGGGCATTCCAAGTGTCTACCACCCTCTCCGTGAAAAAATACTTCCTGACAACAGAAGCAATAACTTTTTCTTGCAAAAACTGTCCACTCTTGTGTCTGATACAATACAGGAAAACTGTGAGATGCCAAATTGTCCAGTTCCAGGCTGGAGATTTAGGGTAGTCCTGGCTTTCTGAGCACCCCACCCTGGTGCATTATGGGAGCTGCAGCCCTGATTTCAATGAGCAGGATCAGGCACTACAAAACCCACCGTGCTTTGGGATGTAAGCTCAAAACCAGGACTGTCCCAAAATCTCAAGCCTGGAACTGGGTTTCTCTGCTATTTCAGCTTCTCAGGCTTGTTCTGGTGCTCGGCGGTTGAGAAATCTAGGAAACCCATTTGTTCCTGTTTTTGTTCCTGTGTCCACTAGATGGCGCTGTTGATCCAGCTATCCAGTGGAACTGGCCAGCAAATGTTAATTATGAGGAAACTGCAGAATGGAAACTATCCATTTCAGTGAGAGATCAGACTCACCTTTTGCCCCTGGTCGCCCTGGCTCACCCCGAAGCCCTGCAATACAAATCACACAGTTAACCCTTTTATTTCCAGTTACTTTACAAAATAGATTTTTAAACACTTGGCAGTATTTTTAATGTTTTTCTTTTTAGCAAGATCCTTCTTTGGAAGGGCGTAATACCCAGTGAGTTATTTCCAGATGCAGAACTGGCTCAGTCTTATACCATTTTATTCTCTCCTGTAACTGTTAATTATGACCACTGCTGAACACAGTTTACTGTGCTGCCCTGGGATCACAGAGAAGATCCCTTGGGAGTTACTGGCAGCTCCTTAGGACACAGTAAGAGAACAGTTTGTGCTCAGATAACTTCCCTTCCTCAAGTTCTTTTCTTTTTCCTACCCTAGAGCAACCTGCTACTTCTCCACTGACTTCAATAAGGCAATGGGGTTTTCACAGATCAGGGCTGTCCTGGAGACCTCCCAGCCAGTTTGCTTTTCAGCTTGGTCTAGAATTTGGCAACTAAAATGTAATGCTAAAAATGCAGGGTCATGCATTTGGGCTGCAAAAACCTGAGAGAATGGTACATTTTAGGGGGCGAAGAACCTTTGTGCATGAAAGAGGAGCAGGACTTGGGTATGATTATATGTGATGATCTTATGGTGGCCAACAGGTAGAAAAGGCGACGGCGAAAGATAGAAGGATGCATAGGATGAGGGATGGGCAGTGGCGTAGGAAGGGGGGGCGGTGGGGCAGTGCGCCCTGGGTGCACGCCGCTGGGGGGGGTGTTGGCTCTGCTGGTTCCCTGCTTTCTCTGCCCCGGAACAGGTTACTTCCTATTCAGGGGCAGAGAGAGCAGGGAACCAGTGGAGCCGACGCAGCTCCCAGCGACGTGCACTCGGGGCGGAGCGGCCCTCCCACCCGCCTCCTTTCCTACACCAGTGGTAAGAATGCGCTCTGGGGGGGGGTGCATGCGCCGAGGGGGGGGTGCGCAGCGGCAAACCGCCCCGGGTGTCAGCCGCCCTCGCTACGGCACTGGGGATGGATTATCATATCTCTGTCTGGAAGTTTCATGTCTGGAGGAACAGGCGTTAAAAAGAAAGAACAGAGGCAACCCAGAATGTTCTAAGAGATAAGGCTTAAGGGAGAGAAAACAAAAGGAACATATGATAAAGACACTGAAATACTTGAAAGGTGTAAATAATGCACAAGGAGAAACCAGTGTTCCCTCTAATCTGAGTGGGAGCCCTCCAACCTCATTGCTGCCAGTAGGGGGTGGTGCTTCAATATTGTGTTTTCAATCACTAGGACCAGGCTATTCCCTGGAGTCCTGCAGAGTTTATCTGTCTCTCACTATTGAAAGCGTGATAGTGCAACCGCCCCCGCCCCCACTGGCATGACTGTAGGTGGAAGACTACCATTCAGGTTACACAAAACAGTAGAAGAAGCCCATTCCAACAGATTTTCCTTCTAGAACAAAGGGCCCGAGAAGCTGCAAAATTAAAGATAGCTTCACTTCTCTTTCTCTGTTCTGTCCTCCTCTATTCCTCTATTAATCATTTGTGTTTTATTATTGTTGCTGTGTCAAAACAAAAAAAACAAAAAGGCACACAACTGCTTACAAAACAGTAGATAAAAAACAACAAAGCAGTGGAATCAAATGCATTTATTGGAACAATACCCGATGTGGCCACGTTGCGCCCTCAGGCTGTGTCAGGGGTACAAACTATCAAAAGTGTATGTAAATATATCATACACACTAGTAGTTCCAAAAATCTAGTTCCATTTATCTGCTACTTCCAACTGAACTGATATGCATTAGCATTACCACGTCGGGTATTGTTCCAATAAATGCATTTGATTCCACTGCTTTGTTGTTTTTTATTTATTGTTGCTGTGTTACTGTAAACTGTTTTGATGTTGCTTACAAAAGATGGCACAGTAAGTCTGAAAAAAACCCCGCATGAAACTAAAACTTCAAAATTCAAGAAAACTTGGGACAAAAATAAAAGGACCCCTAGTAGCGAGGAAGGAAGAGATGACAGAAGTGTCTTAGGCTGCAAAACGGGCAATTTAGACGGATCCGACAGTGCTTACTTTTGCCAGCTTCCATTTCATTATACTATCATTTTCTAATGTGCAAAAAAAAAAAAGTCTTCACACTGGAGAACTGTTTGGGACAGTGGGATGTTACTATTGCTGTCAGTTGTGATAAATTGTGCAGGGATATGGAACCACTTGCCTGGAGGTCCTTGTAATCCTGGAATCCCTGCAGTGAAAGGGAATAAATTATAGATGATTTCACAGGGTAGCGAATGCATTTTAATCTACAAATTACAACACTGACATTTTATGCAATAAAGCAAACAGCTAAATGAATTGGAATAGTCAGTACACAACACAGGCCGGCCTCCCCTGGTCAAAAGAGGCATTGAGAATTAATTCAGCCTGCAAAGGGTCGGCAGGATGATGAGGTCACACAACATGATGAAGGCATCAGCCAATCAGATGCATCCATCACCTTGCACATGACAGTCTCTTATTTCTGTAAGATGGCTCTGTAACCAGCATTACCACTGAAGAATAAATTGCCAAAACGTGTTCATTTTTATACTGTGTTTTCCTTCGCAGTCCATTTGTACTGGAGAGGCCTCATTAGAGCTCCTGACTGCTACGTGCATATCCTCGCTTTTCTCGGCTTGGGCACTAATGCTTAGCATCACTTAACTCGTTGCAGTGAGAATCTATTTGAGATGTGGCCTGGTCCCTCTGAGTGGCTAAGTCACACTTTTTGAAGTTTAAAATTTTAACTCTGTGCTTTGAATTAAGAATGATTGTACTGTGAGCCATCTGCGAGGCCACTTCCAGTAACTTCCATGTCCTATTACACAGTGCAAATATGGCAAACCCCAAATCAATCTTCACCAATTAACATGAAAAGCTCAAAAAGGAGGGAAAGGCCTCTGAATACTCAGGTGTTCAAATATACACCTTTCTTGTGTAGCTTAATCAGTGGCAAAAAAAACCCCCTAAACCTCCTTAAAAATACAAAAATTTGAAACGGTACCCCCCAAAAAAACTCTCAGTAATGTAGATGAATTTATATGAATAGTGTGTCATATCACTGTCTGTGACACTCAGTGTGAATGTCAGAGGTACCAAGTCAATTTATTTAAATTTATCTCAGTCTTTTTCATTGGTAGCTCAAGGCAAGATACAGTGGTGGCCCTTCCATTAGGCCACCTGAGGAAGGGGCCTCAGGCGCCACTCTTCTGAGGTGGCTTCACCCCCGTCCTTCCTTCCCCAACCCTCTTCCTCAAACTTACCTTTTCTTTTCTTGTTTTTTTAAAAGGCGGTGCTGACAGCGACAGCAGTGATTCCCATAGGCTGCCCTGCTGCCGGTCCTGGCCCCTTCTCTCTGCCGCGGCCCACCTCTCTGACATAACTTCCTGTTTCCTTGAAGGTGGGCCATAGTAAAGAGACGGGGCTGGGACCAGTGGCAGGGCAGCCCATGGGAATCGCTGCTTCCACTGTCGCCTCCGCCTTTTGAAAAACAAGAAAAGGAAAGGTAAATTCAGGGAAGGAGGTTGGGGAAGGAAAGGGGGAGATGTCAGATCATGGTGGGGGGCAGTGGATGAGGAACCAGGGTGGCAGCTCATACCTCACTTCGGGTGGTAACATACATATACATAGTAACATAGTAAATGACGGCAGATAAAAACCTGTACAGTCCATCCAGTCTGCCCAACAGATTGTCTTGGGCCGCCCCTGGCGACATACATTCAGGTACAGTGGATATTTCCCCACCCCTGGACGGCGTACAATCTAACAGGGCAATTCTATGACTGGGCACTTGCAGTTCTGTGGCAAGGCTAATTGGCCTTAATTAGGATCTATGCATAGATCGTATTCTATAATAATCCACGTGTAAATCCTAACACATGCAAACATTTTGGGGGCATGGCCAGCAGGATTTTGGGGTTGTTCTGGGGTATTCCAACATTATGCACATACATACAGAATTCAGCCGAATCACGCCTAATTTAGGTGCCGGCAATTTACACCTGCTTTTAGCGGGCATAATTGTTAGCGCCTAATGTTAGGCGCGGTTTACGCCCTAAACACTATTCTATAAAGGACATATGCCCTTTATAGAATAGCGCTCAGCATGTAAAGTTTTCAACACTGATTTTTAGGTGCCACTTATAGAATTTACCCTCTTATGTGCTTGGTTCCCTCTAAGCTGAGTAGGAGTCCCTCCACCTACAATCCTGCCAGTGAGGGACAGGCAAATTCTGCAGGACTCCAGGGAACCTGCCTGTCCCTAGTGAATGAAAATACAATATTCAAGCATCGCCTCCTACTGGCAGCAATGCAGTTGGAAGACCCCGCCCCCCACGGCTTAGAAGGAGCAGTACTCACGTGTGTAACTTACAGAATGCTAAAAGTTACAGGCAGGGCCAGCACAAGGCAAGATGCCATCTGACTTACTGCCCCCCCCCCCCAGCCGAGATACCATCCGCCCCCCCCCCCCCCCCGGCTGAGATGCTGCCCTCCCCCCCGACGTTTTACCTGGTCACGGCAACCTTCTAACCCAGCAGCGGCAGCAATTCCCATACACTGCCCTGCCGCCGCTGGCACCCGCCTCTTCCCTTTACTGCGGCTGCCTGGGCGAAACAGGAAGTTACTTCAGGTGGCCGCAGTAAAGGGAAGAGGCGGGTGCTGGCGGTGGCAGGGCAGCATATGGGAATCGCTGCTGCTGTTGGCTTGAAAAGTCGCAGTGACCAGGTAAAACGCCACGAAGCCGCTCCCCTAAGTTGCCACTCCTAAAGCGGGCTGCCTGAGGCCTCCGACTCAGGTGGCCTAATGGTCAGGCCTCCCCTGGTTAGCTGCATAGTGTGAGTGGGCCTGCCAAAGTGTAGGTGTACAGAGGCTGGCCAATGCTTGTATTCTATAATTGAAACACCTCACGTGGTCAAACAAAGTCACAGGATCTCAAAAAACCAGTTCCTGCTTTCTGGAAGTCGGTACAGAACAGACTCCAGAGGTGGCTCTCCAAGCCCCTAAAGTGGTCTCCTGAATTTTTTTCTCTTTTCTAAGAAACCACCTGGCCTGACCACTTCACAATCTTTATTGGCTCGTCAAGCTATGTTGGCGGCCAGGGTCGTTTTGGCTGCTTCATGGAAGTCCTGGCAGGCACCCTCCATTGTTAAGTGGCTTAATAAGCTATGGTACATATGCGAAATGGAAAGACTTTGGGCAAAGCGCTGAAAAGCAATATCTAAATGGGAAGCTACCTGGCACCCTTTTATTTCTAACTGCTCGTGCTGATGGTTGATGTTGGAGGTGGGGGGAGGGGGTTCTCGAGTAGGGTTTTAAAACATTTTTTTATCTTTGCTTTTCTTTTTCCTCTCATATCTTTCTTTCGTCTTTGTTGGGTAGGGAAGGGAGGGGATAGGGGGAAAATTGTATTCAATTACATAAATACAGAAGTTTATTAATATTGTTAACTATGTTGTGGGAGCTTTACATAGTTTAATCTCAGGCGTTATAAGATTGATACTTAATGCTAACTAATGTCTGTATTATATCGACAATTACTTGTTTTGCAAGCATTTTGTTAACTCTCCCAATTCTGAATAAAGACTTCTTTCAATTAAAAAACAAACAAACAAGCAGTATAACAAATACAGAAGAGGGTGGTGGACTTTGGTCCTGGGGAACTGAGGAACTGAGTTCGCTTCCCACTTCAGGCACAGGCAGCTCCTTGTGACTCTGGGCAAGTCACTTAACCCTCCATTGCCCCATGTAAGCCGCATTGAGCCTGCCATGAGTGGGAAAGCGCGGGGTACAAATGTAACAAAAATAAAATAGATACTATTGGAGATTCTACATGGAATGTTGCTACTATTGGAGATTCTACATGGAATGTTGCTATTCCACTAGCAACATTCCATGTAGAAGGCTGTGCAGGCTTCTGTTTCTGTGAGTCTGACGTCCTGCATATGTCCTTATAGAATTAGTGTTCAACACTGAGGTGCTTAATTATATGAGAGCATTGCCTCTTATGTTTGTACCTGAGGCAATGAAGGGTTATGTGATTTGCCCAAGGTCTTAAGGACCTTGGTGGGATTTGAACCCTGGCTTCTCTGGCTCTTTGGCCTGCTGTTCTAACCATTGCACTGATGGCAGAAGGGCCTAGTGTGGGATATTTTTCATTCATGTAGGTTTTGGATCCAGTAGATGTGGTTATGAATTGGGGAAAGAAAAAGGTCCCGGTATGCCAAGACCTTTGATCTGCTGCTTTGAAGATCAATCTGTCTTAGTGGTACTAGAACTAGTAGTAAACAAGGCCCATGAATGTCAGTCATGAAAGGTCAGTCAGAAACGGTTGAACTTAATCTAACCCCAATCTATTTTTCAGAAAATAGATCTTTCCAGTGCACAAACTACAAATCAAACTCAGCATCCCCAGAGCTGAAAGGGCTTCAGATGAATTTTAATTTCAAACTGGAGCTTGGTTCTTGGTTTGCCAGGTTATGGAGAACTGAGCTGGGTATTTGAATTCCTAGCCGTGGTAACGGTGACAGATCCACACAAATGCAAAATGAACTCTTCTATCGGACAGTTACTAAGGCTAAGATTCACCTTTCTGCTCCTTACTGCGCTATGCCTTACTGCTCTGTTTTAAGTTCAGCTTGTTCTGTGAATCCTTCTCCTAATTAGTAAGCAAGCAGCTCTGTGTTTTCTTTTTTAATAAATTAACTTTTTCTTATGACTCACCGGCTAATCCTGCATCTCCTGCCGGACCAGGTGGGCCTCGGGGTCCAGCTAATCCCATAAGTCCTGTTTCTCCTAGAAAGAATTGCAGTAAACATTTATTTCTGTTTAAAAGTAAAGTCCTGAATAGTACAAATTATGGGATTAATATTCAGCTAGCAGTGCGCAGCGTTTTGCTGACTTCCGCTGGCGTTATGCCAGAAAATTCAATGCCGGGGGCATGCCCTGGCTCCAGCATTGAATTTCCAGGTTTATGGAGCCAGAAACCCTAGTTGGTTAAGTGCAATATTCAGCACTTCATCAGCTATGGGGCACCATATTATTATTATTAGCATTTGTATAGCGCTACCAGACGCACGCAGCGCTGAACACCTGACACAAAGAGACAGTCCCTGCTCAAAAGAGCTTACAATCTAAATAATACAGACAGACAAGACAGTTACGGGTGAGGGAAGTACTGGGTGAGAAGGAAGGAAGGAGCAAGGGGAGGGCAATTGAGTAGTGGCTAGAAGCCAAAAACAGCAGTGAAAAGGTGGGTTTTCAGCATGGATTTGAAAACAGGTAGAGATGGAGCTAGATGTATAGGTCCAGGAAGACAATTCCAGGCATAAGGTGCCGCAAGAGAAAAGGAACGAAGCCTGGAGTTAGCGGTGGAGGAGAAGGGGGACGACAAGAGAGATCTGTCCAGAGAGCGGAGTTCACGGGGAGGAATGTAAGGAGAGACGAGAGTGGAGAGGTAATAGGGGGCTGCAGAGTGGATGCATTTAAAGGTCAGTAAGAGAAGTTTATATATAAAGATAGGACTGACTTTTATGTGGTTCTGTTTATGTGGTTTACCAGCCAAGTGCTGACTCCGCCCCTGGAAGGCCCTCCAAATAGCTCATTTCGCTTTGGGCACTAAGCTGACATTTTCAGCAGCATTATCCAGTTAAATGCTGATGAATATGCCCGACTAGCCCTGAACAAGAGATTAAACTGTCCAGGAGCCATTTCTGGCCAGTTAAACCACTTTAAATATCGACCCCTAAATATGCACAGATGAAGAAACTAGATAGTACCTGGGGCGGAGAGTGGGCATGACAGCATGAATCAGTGCAGCTACATTACTGCACCCTAACTGATTAGCGTGTAAACCCTAACCACCTACAAAATGGGTGGCAGAAAGAGCTCACTCACTCAGTGGCGTTCCTAGGGGGGCAGACACCTGGGGCGGCGCCCCGCCCCTCGGGTGCAGCGCCCCCCTCCGATGCAGCACGGACCACCCCGGTGAAAGACCCCTCCCGCGAAAGAGCTCCCCCCGGGTGCATGCCGCTGGGGGGGTGCCGCAGCGCATGCCTGCTGCGAGTTTACTAACTTTGCTCTTTCGCTACAGCTCCCTCTGCCCCGGAACAGGAAGTAACCTGTTCCGGGGCAGAGGGAGCTGCAGCGAACGAGAGATGTTAGCGAACTCTCGCAGCAGGCGCGCGCCGCGGCACCCCCCAGCGGCATGAACCCGGGGCGGACCGCCCTCACCGGCCCCCCCTTGGTACGCCACTGCACTCACTAATATTTGTTAATGGTCGTACGCTAATGGAAATCTTAGCGCCTGACCATTAATTGGAAAAAATGGAAAATTGCCCATTTTCTGGCTGTGGTAAAAGTGGCCTTAGTGCGTGGGAAAGACCCACCTAAGGGTGTGCCACATTTTACTGCAGTTTAGGAAAAGAACCCCTTAGAGATTAAGCTTGAGTTAGATTCTATCATTCTCCAATCATGTAAGGAGGGAAGTCTTCCTTATAAATGCAGGATGTTAAAGCGACTTATAATGTCTAATCGGTTCACGTGTGAATGGAACATAACTGACCAATAGTAGAAAACAAGTGGGAAATCGACCGTGGGCTCCAAATTTGATTCATCGGCTATGCGACTATAGGAAGCACTGACTTTTATTTTACGGTCTTTTTCAAGACCCTTCTTTAACGTTTTTTGCATTGAAAAAGATACTACATTGGAGATTTTGTCATCTATTTGTCATCAACAGACTCCTGAGGCAGGCTGTAGGCCGAAACATGGTGCCGTGCAGTGGCGTAGGAAAGGGGGGCGGTGGGGCGGTCCGCCCCGGGTGAACGCTGCTGGGGGGGTGTCGGCTCCTCTGGTTCCCTGCTCCCTCTGCCCCAGAACAGGTTACTTCCTGTTCCGGGGCAGAGAGAGCAGGGAACCAGCGGAGCCGACGCAGCTCCCAGCGACATGCACTCGGGGCAGTTCGGCCCTCCCGCCCTTCCCTCGCCGCTTTCCCATGTAAGTACGTGCTCCGGGGGTGGTGGGGGTGGTGGTGCGCTCCGGAGGGGGGATGGTGCGCCGTGCTGCACCCGGGGGGGGGGGGGGGGGTGCACAGTGGCGACCCGCCCCGAGTGTCAGCTGCCCTCGCTACGGCACTGGTGCCTTGTCGAGTCTTTTTATCAATAAATCTTATAAGAAGTATCAAGGTTTTGTCCCTCTCGTTTCTGGAGTCCATGGTCGATTTCCCACTTGTTTTCTGCTGTTGTTATATCCCATGGGATCTCAGAGTTCTCCACTTCGGTGGGTTTCTACTGGACAAAACCGACCAATTCATGTAATCCCCATCAGTCAGTCACGTGACTCCAGCATGCCAACATACAGTCTCCCAAAGTACAGTAGATTGATTTGTGCCTAATGCTATAAATAGCTGACTTTGTTTTTGTCTTTTGCAAGGTCATTCCATAGAGTAATGTAAAAAAATAATTACATACCTCTTAGACCCTGGCGTCCATCCGGTCCAGGTGCACCTATTCAAAACACACGAGTTAGCAAAGAAACCACTTCAGTTCATCCAGAAGCCTGCCTTGGCTCTGGACCATTGTTATCCCTTTCCACAGAAGGCTGTGATTTTCAAAAGCAGTCCCTATTTTGTAGATTAGGCCCTCCTTTTTCTACTTTTGATATGCCAATGTGACAAATTTGCCTCTTGCCACTGATGAGAGCGACTCCTGTTGTGGTACCATTGTGATGTTACGACAGGAATGTTGTGCCCGGATAACACTAGTAACACTATCATAGTACCACATTGTGTCCAATGTATAAAGTATGGTTTTATTGAAAGAAGACTCTACAAGGTACCCTGTTTCGGCACTACAATCTTGTAGAGTCTTCTTTCAATAAAACCATACTTTATACATTGGACGCCTTGGGTCTGCTTCTTGAAGAGCCTGGTTCTGTTCCCACTCCTGTACCTAGTTCTGTTCTCTTCCACCCTCTGGTGGTTTTACTCAGTGGCGTTTCTAGGCTGGCTGACACCCGGGGCGGATCGCCGATGCGCCCCCCCCGGCGAAGTTACACCCCCCCCCGGGTGCAGCACGACCCCCCCCCGGGTGCATTTTTACCTGCTGGGGGGGAGGGGGGTGCCTTGCGCCTGTCGGCTCCGAGTCCGCTCGTTCCCTGCTACTCCCTCTGCCCCGGAACAGGAAGTAACCTGTTCCGCGCAGAGGGAGCAGCAGGGAGGGAACGAGCGGACTCGGCCAACAGGCGCGCTGCACCCCCCCCCAGCGGCGTGCACCCAGTGCGGACCGCCCCCACCGCCCCCCTTGGTACGCCACTGGTTTTGCTTCTACCACATTAAAATCTAAAACCAAGAGGACTGGTTTCTCAAACAGATGTTTGTTTCCAAAATCCCAGCTTCCTATTGCAAGTGATAGTAGCGTCCTGAAAAATGGATCAGAACTGGTCCTCTTTTCAAACATGCTGTTACGTAGCTCGGGATGAGCAGGTTTAATTAATTAATGTATTTATTTGTAACATTTTAATCCCACATTTTCCCACCCATTAGCAGGCTCGATGTGGCTTACATAATACCATAAAGGCGATCGCCAAGTCCGGTAGATGTTAAACAAATGCAATTTAAAATAAGGGTTAGGTAAGGTTAGAGTAAACAGGTACAAAAGGGGACAAGGAAATAAAGGAATATATAATGTCCAATGTGATGTAAGGTATTGATGCATTGCAGAGTTGAGGCATTTAAGTAGGGCCGATAGGGTAGGCCTTGCAAAACAGATAGGACTTTAACGATCGCCTGAAGTTTTGAAACACCTGTCTAGAAAATGTACCTGCTGAGCCTTTGACCCCTGCCTCTCCTATAGGGCCAGGTAATCCCCGGGCACCTGGTTCTCCTGTAAGGCAAGAAAGTACAATTAAAACAAATATCTTTGTCATACACGGCTATTGAACTCTGAAGTCTCTTTAACATTAAGGAATTAATAGGTTAGATACAGTATACTGTAAAGAGAGCTGGAGATTTTCTCCCCTGATAGAACAGTTCAGAGGAATCATATTGCTGCTTTTAACTCCTAACCCTTATTCACTTGTTCAGAACCCTTATTTTATCATCCTCACTTTAATATTCCCTTATCTCTTGTTTGTCCTGTTTGTCTGTCCTAATTAGATTGTAAGCTCTGTTGAGCTGGGGCTGTCTCTTCATGTTCAAGTGTACAGCGCTGCGTACGTCTAGTAGCGCTATAGAAATGATAAGTAGTAGTGTTTGGGATTGCGGAATCTTGCTACTCTCTGGGATTCTGCACAGAATCTTGCTACTCTTTGGATTCCGGAATCTTGTAACTCTTTGTTCTTATCTCTTATTTGTCCTGTTTGTCTGTCCTAATTAGATTGTAAGCTCTGTCGAGCAGGGACTGTCTCTTCATGTTCAAGTGTACAGCGCTGTGTACGTCTAGTAGTGCTATAGAAATGATAAGTAGTAGTAGTAGTATATTTATAACACATTGGGCCACGTTAAAGACTTGGTTAAAATGAAGAAAAGAAAAGTGAGAAAACCCTGACCATTAGGTCTGTTTGCACATTGCACAATCCTAAGATAGCGCATCTGTTTGATTTCCTGTATTTTGGAGGGGAAATTTTCCAGAGAAAAAGACTAGTGCAGCGAAGAAGCACTGTGGGACTTTGCTCTGAAATGAACTGAAGGATCAGGAGAAGCTCCACAATGCGTTTGGAACAAGCTTTTTCTTGTACTGTTACTTTTACTGTGGTATGTTTTTTGTCTACCAGGACCAAAGCATTGCCCTCTAATTCTGTGTAACTGATGTTCCATCAATAACGGACTATGGTCAAGCCCAAAGTTTGCATCCCGGCAAGCACCAGGAACTTCCAAACGCCATCTAACTGTTCCCTGCTCAGCCAGAAGGCTTTGCTTTGTGTTCAAGAGCAATTTCCCTCAGCCAGGAGGCAACGTCAGGCAGACTGTTGGTGAAACTTTTAATGGACGTATCTTCATCACGGCAAGATAAAATAGTTGAACATTATCCCCCTGGATTATATGTATGACGCTCAGATTTGGATGTACTCCCGAGATGTGCACGCAACTTGATTGGTTAATGAGCTGTGAACTATCAATAATTGGATGCTAACAACCAATTGACGTCAATTGGCACTAATTAGGATTTGCGCACCTTCTGGCTCTATTCTATAATACTGGGAGCCCAAATTCCATAGTGCGTAACCAAAAAGGGGGCGTGGGCATGGAAGGGTTGGGGCGTTCCAAAACGTTGCACACAGTGTTATAGAATAATCAGTCAGAGCGGCCATCTTGGGCACCAAGCTTTATACCAGGTTTCAGCAGGCATAAGCCTGGCGCCCAGAAACTCGTCACTAAGCGCTGTTCTATAAAGGGTCAGCACGCCCTTAGAATACTGCTTAGTGCCCATCTTTTCCAGCGGCTGTTTTTGAGTGCCAGTTATAGAATTCCCCCCCCCCCCCCCCCTACCAGCCATCTGTATACATGATCTATTTTACCTGAAATTCCAGTAACAATTGACTAAGGGGTGGCAAATGCAGATAAACACGTGTAGGGGACACAATAGACCCTGCAGTACTCCAAACTTCACCAGAAAAACATGTGATTGAAATGGGCCCCAGGTGACAAATTCAGTTCGATTTGGTAACTTCAGTTGTTCCTTAGAACTCTTACGATCCAGCAAGAGCTTACGATCCAGTGATTCAGACACTGATGTTAGAGGTAAAATTGTTAGAGGTAATCAGCTCCCATTTCCAATGGCAAAAGCAAAACCTCCCCCAAGGCCAGCAACAGGCCCTTCTGAATCCTGTGCGTTTCTGACTGGAATTTGTCTGTGTGTAACTGTATAAGTCTTCCCACCTCTCCCACAGAAGTGACATTTTCTGCACTGACCTGTCAGGCCTCGAGAACCTTTGTCTCCATGGTCACCTGAAATAAAAGACAGAAATGAATAACTCTGTCAAAAGTAGTTTGGTGTCCACAGCTTGCTGGTCTTGGACTTTTGTGTAATCGTCCTTTTTAAATAGATAAAAGAAAGGCTGATTTCTCAATTCATTGTTTTTGTTTCACTGGCTGAATTATAAGATGTTCTGGGTGTGTTTACAGTATATACAGATTGCCGCTTTTGATTCCTAGGAAAGGAATTTTGCACCGTGTAATCGCGCTATAAAACCACAGGCACAGCTGAAAATGGCTGAACAGTGAGCCTAACACACTATATTACTGCAGATAAAGACAGCAGATTGATACCAGTGGCTCAGATGCAAAGAATAGCTTGACACAAAGGCCTTGATTTTATAACAGGGCACCTCGGGGGGGGGGGGGGGGGGGTAAGCCTGTAAAACGTTTTCTATGTGGAAAGCCTGCTTTACACGGGGAAAGGGGTTTTAATAAAATGGTGCAATTGTATATGTGTGTAAAAGTGCCTGCATGGAAAGCCTGGGTGTCAGCATTTCCAAGGGTGTAGTTTGGGCAAAGCAGAGACAGAGAGCCAGTGGTTGGGAGGCGGGACTGGTGGTTGGGAGGTGGGGTTAGTGCTGGGCAGACTTATACGGTCTGTGCCAGAGCCGGTGGTGGGAGGCGGGGCTGGTGGTTGGGAGGCGGGGATAGTACTGGGCAGACTTATACGGTCTGTGCCAGAGCTGGTGGTTGGGAGGCGGGGCTGGTGGTTGGGAGGCGGGGGTAGTGCTGGGCAGACTTATACGGTCTGTGCCAGAGCCGGTGTTGGGAGGCGGGGCTGGTGGTTGGGAGGCGGGGATAGTGCTGGGCAGACTTATACGGTCTGTGCCCTGAAGAGCACAGGTACAAATCAAAGCAGGGTATACACAAAAAGTAGCACATATGAGTTATCTTGTTGGGCAGACTGGATGGACCGTGCAGGTCTTTTTCTGCCGTCATCTACTATGTTACTACTATGTTACTATGTTACAATACACACTTCTATTTTATGAAACACATGACTACATGCATAGATCACAATCACTAATTTATATCTTTTTTTCGGAGCAGATGCAAACTTGTTTGTGGGTATTTGAGCACTGTTGGGGGCTGGTTCTGGTCAGGCCGGCGTTGGGGGGGGGGGGGGGGGGGCAAACAGGGCAGCTGCCCTGGGCCCCCGCAGTCCAGGAATCTCTTCCCCCTTCTCCCCACCATGTTCCGTCTCCTCCTCCCTTCCCCTCACCTTCCCGATGTTATTTAAAAATCAATTCCCCTTCTCAGAGGGGCCCCAGTGTGGCAGCTATCCTCACAAGCTGCCCGCAGCTTCCCCAAAGCTTTTCCTCTGCCATGATCCGCCCCCCACCCCCCTCTGAT
The DNA here is from genome assembly GCF_901765095.1 of Microcaecilia unicolor. Classification (NCBI taxonomy): domain Eukaryota; kingdom Metazoa; phylum Chordata; class Amphibia; order Gymnophiona; family Siphonopidae; genus Microcaecilia; species Microcaecilia unicolor. The sequence goes on along the minus strand of NC_044035.1, from coordinate 37,265,668 downwards.
GCAACTTCCTGTTTTCACCTGGGTGGATCACAGCAGAGAGAAAGGTTTCATGGCAGCTGCAGGCAGCACCAGGGCCCACCTGAAAAGGGAAATAAATTTTAAAGAAGACCGGGAAGGTGAGGGGAAGGGAGGGAGTTGGCCTGTGGTGGGGAGAAGACTAAGAGATGCCCGGACTACATGGTACCAATGGTGGGAGGGGGAGAGGGGATCAGGGGTCCTCTCCTTAATTTCTGCCTTGGGCCCCCAGCACGTCTAAAATCGGCCCTGTTTCTGGGAGCCTGTTTTGTAAAGGAACACCAGCGTCTATGTTGCCTTACAAAAAGTGGGTTTTGGACTTCTCATATACAGTAGGTGTCTTATTATAACATCAAGGCCATAATGGGAGAAACCACTTCTACGTCTGGCCCAATGGACTTAGTCGAGGGGCAGAGAAAGCAGACCTACAGACAGCGTCGGTAATAGCTTTACTTTCCTTTGATTATTTGCAATTAATGGCATCATGAACTAATTTAATAGTCAAGCTTACCTTTCGGTCCTGGTGCTCCCATAGTTCCCTTATCACCTGAAAGACAAATTCAGGGTTTACCCATTTTGAAAGCATTGGGGGTTAATAGTCAAAAGGAATTAACTGGGCAGGACAGGCTCCTATGCGGAGCAGGATGGAAGCAGATATTCCGTGATACTTAATGGAACAGTGTCATTGAATGTACCAAAGAGAGTAATACATTGCAACCTACGTACCTCAACAATGTTCTTGCTTATATCTACTTGATTGAATTTCGATCTCGCTATTTTCTATGATATCTCTACCTTTACCTATTATCACCAATGTTTTCTACTTATACTTACTGTTTGATTCGCAATGATGTGACTTTCTATGTAACACTAATTGTTAGCTCCTAATTTACTACCTACCAATAACGACACATTGTAAGCCACATTGAGCCTGCAAAAAGGTGGGAAAATGTGGGATACAAATGCAATAAATAAAAATAAATAAATAAATAAAATATCCTCTCTGGCCCATGCAGTACTTGTCGGTTAGTATTGGGGCAGTCTGAGGGCAGAGTCGGTGCGGAGCTGGGCATTAGGGACCAAATTCTATCTATGGTGCTGAAACATCGGCATGAAAAATATTGAGCGTTAAGTGTGCTATTTTAAGTTCAAATGATTTTTATTGATGAAGCGTAATACAAACTCTGGATACACCAGTACGCATAATACAATACCAGTACATATAACAGAAAACTAACATAGTGTTATGGGTTCAGAGACGGGTGCCCCCGAACCAGAACAAATTATTTACATTCTTTTAATATTTTCCCTCACACCCTGTCTGTAATCAGTGAATATAACAGTACCTTCATCCTATCTCTCCCCCCCTTCCCCCCTTCCCTCCCTCCCTTACTTTATGACCCACTGTTGCTTTTCAATAACTTTATATACACATCAGACCCCCCAGAGGGCTTCCGGGGGTTTTATTAAGATAGCCATATACTATAGGATTACCTCTATCCTGCAGGCCTGGAGGTCTACTGCAGGGCCTTTATTACAACTTTGGAGGTCACAGTTAATAAAGCAGATGCGTATGGATCGCTGTGGTATTGCAAACCTTGAGAGTGTTCCAGGCCTCAAATTTCGGGCTATGTGGGAACCATTATGGGATTCTCTTCCCCCCAAAGGAAGAAGCTTTGTGCTGAATTTTTAAGTAGAGTGTGCTATTTTATAAACAGTGCCCCGAGTTGGGCAAAGGTTTTAGAATAACATGTAGCGCTGGGATCCACGCCTAACTTTTAAGTGCGAGGATTTATGCCAGCTGAGACCTGGCGTAAATCCTCATGCCTAATTTACACGCGGATCTGCTGTATTCTGTAACGCTGCTTGCAAATATAAGAATTTACACGCGCATCCTTATAGTATAGCGCCTAGCAAGATGCGTTGAGTAAATTCTAATTATTGCCAATTAGCGCCAAAAAATTGATTGCTAGCAGCCGATTATCAGCGCTAATTGTCTCATTACTGGATTAAGTTGGGCGCGTGCTTGAAGTTGCATGCATAATTTTGAGCGCCATATATAGAATCCGGGGGTAGTAGGATAGGTTTGAATACTGAGTGCGAGTGCCCGGATAGAGCCCGGCACTGAATATCTGGGTCAAATTTAGCCAGTGACGGTCAGCATTTAAAAATAAAATGCTGACCACCATCAGCTGAATATTGACCTCACTGTAAATGGCTAAGCAACATTAATCCATTTCTCTTCCTGTATTGGAGAAGCTAATGACACTCAGTCTGAGATTCTCAGTAATACATGTCTGAGATTCAGGACGATATGTGGGAGAAGACCAAACCGTAATGTATCTTCTTTCAATGTCATGACACCAGGGGCGTAGCCACGTGTGGGCCTGGATGGGCCCAGGCCCAGCCACTTTTACTCCAGGCCCGCCCACCCTAACTAGCCCACAACATCCAAAACTCATTTTACTAACCTGACTGAAGTCGTGACTGCAAAACAAGCAGAGTACAGCCGGCTCAGCCTTCCCCTTCTCTCTCAGCTGTAGTCCCGCCCTCATTTCCTGTTTACGCAAGGGTGGGACACTGAGAGAGAAGGGGAAGGCTGAGCCGGCTGTACTCTGCTTGTTTTGCAGTCACGACTTCAGTCAGGTTAGTAAAATGTGCCCACCCGCTCTGGGCCCAGCCAAAATGTCAAGTCTGGCTACGCCACTGCATGACACTCATCTGTTTTCATTTCAGGCCTCTTCATCCTGTAGGCCAGAACTACTGAAGGTGGGGGTGGTCTAGGTTTGCAAATTGGCTACTGTTTGGCCAACCTGGCTGATTTTTGAAAAGGGTGTCAGTGACTGGAAAGACAAAACACTGGCCCTTGTAAGTATCAATTTCTGCCATTCACTGGACTCTCTCTGGATTTCTTCACCTCCTGTTCTACTTAAGCTTAGTTTGGAGCAGTTTGGAATGATTGTTCATTCAGGTCTGGTCTCCCTGCTGGAACTGTCTCTGCATCTTTGGTCTCTGCTCCAAACTAAGCTTATTCCAAAATACTTAAGAACAAGATTCAGCAGGAATCTGACACAGGACATATGTTTTGTATACAGGGTTTTTCAATGTATTCTACCTTGAGACAGGGAGAGAAGTTATCCCTCCAGTGAAGGATCAGTCAGAAAAGGAAGTGAAAATAAACAGGCCAATATTCAGTCATTTAAGTGGTCAGGAATGGCTCCTGGCTGGTTAAATAGTACTAAGCTGGCTCAGGGGCACTGAGAGACTGAGTCGGGCCCAGGGTAGGGCCGCCGTCGACCACTGCCCCCAAAAGGATCATTGCTGCTGCTGCCGCCCCCCCCCCCCCCCCGCTGCAACTGTAAATGCCTTGGCTGGTGGGGATCACAAGGCCCCGCCAGCATCCAGCATGGCTCTTCGTCACTCTGCTGCATGGCCTGCCCCTGCGGCTGCTTTTCTCTCACGTCGTGCATGCATCGGTTTCAAAACCGAGCATGTGCAGCCTGAGGGGAAAAGCAGTTGCTTGGTAGCCAATGCGGCAGAATGAAGAACAGCAGCGCTGGAGGAAGATCTCTTCTGCTGGCAGGGCCTGGAGGGACCCCCGCCATTCTGCTGTGTCTGCTCCTCCGGGTCCTCCCCAGACTCCAAGGGGGGGGCCCAGCGATGGAGTTTTCTCTCTCCTGCTCCTGTTGGGAGAGAGAAAGACCCCGGTGTCAGGCATCCCCCTTGGAGGCCCTGGACCGGGGAATTTTGACCCCCATGCTCCCCCCCCCGGGTGGCCCTGAGCTGGCTAAATGCTAATATTCAGCACGAGAGAGCCAGTTATCTCAGCTGAATATTAGTACCTAGTGCATAGTGGTTATCTGGCTATAATGCTCTATATAGTTGGCCAAACTGGGCCGCCTAACTAGCAGGCCTATCTTTGGCCACTATAAATTTAACCGGCTAGTACTGAATATTGACTTGGCTGGTTAAGTTTAAGCTGGCCGACCTCCCCCCCCCCCCCCCCTGATATTCAATGCAGGTCATCGGAAATGATCTGGCATTGAAAATTCAGGCTCAGCACCGATCGCTGAGGTACAAATAAGTACCTGTATACAATATGTAAGCCACATTGAGCCTGCCATGAGTGGGAAAGTGCGGGGTACAAATGTAACAACAACAACAAAAAAAATTTCAGCACTTAGCTGGTCTGCCTCCTGTGGGCTGAATATTGGCCAGAAAGTAAGTAACAAACAAAACAGAACAGTGTCATCTAGTGGCCTTACAATAGATTGCAGCCTCCTATAGGCTTTAATTTATGGCTGAGGTATTATTAATCAGTAGTTCCGGCTTACCTTTAGGACCTGGAAGACCTGCCTCACCTCGGAAACCTTGAATGCCTGGACTACCTGTAGAACACATGAAATATTAAGCAGTAAGGTTAACTGGGCAGCATTAGATATCACCCCAGGGGATCATATAGTACTTATTGTTCAATCCTGCTGCAGGATTGATTTGTCCCTAGATATTAGCTCTGGGAGGTAGATTGCAAACAGTCTAATGGTGGAAACAGCAATAAACTGGCAGGGCCTTTATGAAATTACAAATCTTAACTAATATTAAATGGCTTGCTATAAATCCATGGCTGTTTGGATTTCTGGCTGGAGTGTAAAGCTCAAAAGTAAAGGTATTTTGGGAATGCACTTTACATCACTGTGATCAGACATTATGAGAAACAGCAAGAGCTGGCCCCCTTCTGTGGGAAGCTGAGGGGCAGCTGAAACAGCTTCTTGGGGGGAAACTGGGTTTTATTGTCCTCTGAATTGCTTTTACAGAACTTTCTTGATGTAAGCATGTGTTTGTCAGCAGTATTGGCTTAGCCCCCTTCAAGCCCTGGATTCCTTCTTGCGTCTGATATTGCGGACAGCTGTTCTCCCCCAACCCCAAAGAAAGCCACCTGCAGTTTTAATAGCCCCTGAGATGCCTCTCCCCTCGGTGGGTAGAAACAGTTATAACAGCCCCACGGGCAGTCACCTCCCCCTCCGTGGCAGCCCAACCCTCCCAAAATCTAGAAGCGATAACAAATACTGACGCTTTAAGGGGCCGATATTCAGATGGCCCGGTTAACTCCCACAGTTGGTGCTACTGGCAAATATTGAATGCTGGGCTAGTTCTGGCCACCAACATTGAAGATCTGGCTTATGTTTAGCCGGTTTGAATGTAACTAGCTGGTTAAGTTCAAACCGACTAAAGATATACCAGCTACACATGTGGCCAAAGATGGCTGTGGAAAAACCCACGCTAAAAATAGGCAGTCGGTTATATCATATGATATAACTGGCTATCCGCTAACTGGCGATATTCAGTGGGAGATAGCCGGCTATGTGCCATTTAACAGGCCAGGTGTCGTTCCAGGTCTGTTAAACAGGAAAATGGCAATGCCCACAAACCCATCTATTCGTCACATATCCAGGAGACAATGGCAACGGCCTAGACTACATCTCCCGCCACATTTCCCCCTGCTTATCCCTTGTTCCAGTGGCGTAGCTACGTGGGGCCTGGGCCCCCGTAGATTCCACCCTGGACCCCCCTCCCGGCGAACCCGCCCCTGCCGCCGCCTACCTTCACTTTTGCTGGCGGGGGACCCCACTCCCCGCCAGCCGACGTCCTCTCCGTCCTGCTCCTGCAATGTATTGCAATTTGCAGGACGTCAGCAAATTGCAATACATTGCAGGAGCAGGACGGAGAGGACGTTGGCTGGCGGGGACTGGGGTCCCCCGCCAGCAAAAGTGAAGGTAGGCGGCGGCGGGGGAAGGTTCGCGGCGGGAGGGGGGCGGCAATGGTGGTGAGGGGGGGCGGCTCCGGGGGGGGAGGGCTAAAATGTGCCCCCTCCCCTCGGGCTCTGGACCCCCCTCCCACGGAAGTCTGGCTACGCCCCTGCCTTGTTCTATCCCCTTTCGCCTCATCGACCCCTCCCCCAATGCTCACCTACCCTTACTCACACCTCTCCTACTCCCTTCGCTCTTGCCCATCCCCCTCCGCCTGATCTACCCCTCCAATTGCTCATTTACCCTTGCTCGTACTTCTCCTGCTCCCCTCATCCCTGCGTTTCTACATTCCTATTTCTTTTATTAATCCGATAATACTCAACTTATTTCTCTCCACCAATACTTTGTAATCCCAATTACTATGTAAGCCGCATTGAACCTGCTTTGAGTGGGAAAGCGCGGGGTGCACATGTAATAAATAAATAAATGAAGGACAAATCAAGGTCAGGTATACATATAAAGTAGCACATATGAGTTTATCTTGTTGGGCAGACTGGATGGACCGTACAGGTCTTTATCTGCTGTCATCTATTATGTTAGGGCTGGGTAATCGGGGGGGGGGGGCAGTTTCTCCCCCTATCCCCACTATGGGGGACCTTATTTGAACTTATGTCACTAGAAAGGTGGCTAACAAACCCTAATCCTCCAAGGCCAAAGTAAGAGGAGTGATATTATAAACAAGAAACTTACCTGGAATGCCCTGTGGTCCAGCAGATCCGGAGTTACCTGTACAGGAAAGTATAACATGACCAGGTCATTGTTAACAGGGATTCACGTGTAACAGTTCTTTCAAAGTATTTGTTTGCATTCACAAAGGGGTAAAATGTTAGAGGAAGAACAAGGAATATGAAAAAAAAAGCAGCTGTGAGATACAGGTAGGGAATTCCAGCTACAAAATCCTTCAGTTTTCTTTTTGGATCATATTAAGAATTGTGGGGTGAACTTTCAGAGTTAATCTACCAAAATCAAACGTGTCTGGCTAGGTGGATTTTTTAGTTGCTTGATAAATTAAGGGCAGTTCTATAATCTAAACATTAAGGACTGGATTCAGTAAATGGTACTCAAAATTCAGCACCCAAATACATTGGCGCTAAGCGTGATTCTATAAAGGACACAAGTGGTCTATACAATTGCTCTTAGTGCCGGTTCTGCACTGAACTTTTAGGTGCCAGACTTACACCTGGCAAACAGCAAAAGAAAAAAAGCACAACAGGGCCTCCAAGCCTGGAACAATCGGGAGTCCTTTATTCATAATGACCCGACGCGGGCTGTGTTTCAGCATAACAATGCCTGCCTCAGGGGTCCAAATGCTCTCGAAGACAGACACAAAAAGAAAGGCAAACTCCTTTGAACAGAGCGTTTTCTTAATGCCGTCACTGTATCACGCTTTCTTAATGCCTTCGCTGTAGCGGTCTCAATTGCTGCGCTGCTAGGACTTATGTAGGATTTGCCTGACTGTATGGGAGTATTAGATACGCTATGACATTTTTCACCCTCTGCTAGTGCTGTTCAAAGGAGCTGTTTCTGGCCTTTTAAAAAGTGCTGAATATCAGGTCGAGTGTACACAGGCACCTTGGGTTTGAAAACTGCCTTGTTTCATGCAGGCTTAGACACAAATGTGCTCTTTTGATTTAATTTAATAATTTATAAACTGCTTTTCCCGATTAAAAATCATGACACAGTGGTGTGCAAACCCTTAAATGTCTACAGCCTTAGAACATAAGAACAGATTACAATCCATGCTGAGCTAGACCAAGGTCCAGCACCCTTTCTCAAAAGGTGGCCGGGCTGCATCACAAGTACCCGGCAGATGTCACAAACAGACCGACATTTCTCATAGCTCATTTCAAGGAATAAGCAATGGTTCACCCAGATCTACCTGGCTAATATTGTTTTTTCAGACTTTTCCTCCAGGAATTTTTCCAAACCTCTTTTGAACAAATCTTTCGGTTGTCCTAACTTTATCCGGATAGCTAGCTGGTTAGCACTCTGAATATCACGGTCAACTGGATAACCTCCATCCCTGCCCAAGCTCTATCCATGAATCACCCCAGTACTTTCTGGATGGTGTCAGGGTGGTTGGAGGAAGTATTCTGTAGCACTATCTGCTTAGTGCTGCTGAATATCTGTCTATTGACCCTTCTGTTTCTATGCAACAGGAATTTCACCATGCAAAGTTCACGGTGATCATTGTATCTGACATTGTATTCTTTACCTTTGGGACCCACCGAACCTGGTACACCTGGTGACCCTGGAAGACCTGGTTCTCCTGTTGGACCTGCAAAGTACATCAGAACATAAATGAATTTGCTGCATTGTAACCTGCCCTATTGTTCAAGGAGTCACCTGCTAATCATCAGAGACACTGCCACTCAGTATTTATAGCCTATCAAAGTATGAACCAACTAGAACGTTTTGATCATCAGGAAAAGCCCAACTTCGTAGCCCCTCCACCAAAGAGCTTGGATTGGTGGGATGTTAAATTGAATTTGTAAGGTGCATGTTTGATATCTCTTGTAATCCACCAACAGTAGGTACTCAGGATCGGTGGGCAATCAATCCGCTAAATCAATCAGTCATCTAATCAAGAAATACATGGTCTTCTACAGGTCAACAAGGCATGGAGAAGTCTGCCACAGACATTTCTCTTGAGCGGAAATCCTCAAGATGAGTCAAAATTGAGTTCCCTCAGTTTGGCGACATTCACAGCCTTCTTATAAGTGAATCACCTCTCGTCATTTTATTTATTAAATGGCTTCCACATTTTGATTACTTCCAAAGCGATTATGACTGGGCAAATCAATCGGGGCATTGCAGGTGGCTTTTCATTATTTCCACTTAAGAACAACAATGAAAACAAAATCTGAAAGAGATGCTGTACAATAAAAGAAAGCACAACCTCTCCATTCTGGTTAGCTTTATGAATCACTTTAACGACTGAGAATGACACAGAAATGATTCTTTGATGATTTTGGTTCTCTCTCTTCGGTGGCATAATTTAGTCAGTAATCATGGCCTAATAGGCTCTGGAGTATCATGAAACATCCTCGCAATGAAGTGAGAAACCAGAAGCATTTAAAGGCCTTTCCTACCCTCCTAAGCTCATCACATGATAAAATCCATCTCTCTTCTTGTTATTAATAATAATACAAAAAAAAAAGAAATTGGTCATTGCTCTGCTGGAAGCAAAATGAAACCGGGAATGTGCAAGAAAATGAACAATTAATTCCAGCTGTGTCAGCTGCAGAAATGAATCGTCCTTATTTGCTGACCGGATTTACAAATCACCTGGAAAGCAGTTCTATAAAGAATGGATGAACAGTTACGCCATAATTATGTACGTATGCCATTAGCATATATGCATGCATGTGCACATATATATTTCATATATGCCAAAATTCTGCCTAAGCACTATTCCCAAAATATGTGTATTTTACAGGTAGGTGTACACATGGGAGGAGTCTGGGTGGAACATAGGTGGGACTGACATGGGCATAACTTTAGGCAGGTATTTATTGTTCAATTGTGATTTGTACATTTATGTATTAATTTTTCTGGAACTGCGTATCTTTCCCTGTTAGCCGCATAGTTTTTTATGCGGAATATAAATGAATAAACTAAACATAGCTCCAGCATTTAGGCACACACAAGCCAGCTCTTTGGCTGGTATAAGTGCTCAAGCTTAAATTGTAGGTGCGTATTTTTGCCGTTGTGCTAGTATTTTGTTTTTAATAAAGGAAAGCAGACACCTACATTCCATTATGGGGTCTTTTACTAAGGTGCGTTGATGTTTTTAGCGCGTGCTAAAAATAGGCACATGCTAAACACTAAAGACACCAATGTATTCCTATGGGCGTCTTTAGCTTTTAGCGCGTGCCTATTTTTAACGCGTGCTAAAGAGGGGCGTAGCCAGACTTCGGCGGGAGGGGGGTCCAGAGCCCGAGGTGATGGGCACATTTTAGCCCCTCCCAGCACCGCTGACCCCCCCCCCCGCCATTGCCAACATTCGTCGACATCCACCCCACCGCCATTGCCACCGCCGCCGCCACTACCACCACCACCACCAACTTTTCCCCCCTGCCGACAACCCTCTCGACCCCCCTCCCGCCGCCAACCCACCGTCGTCAACCTTTGCTGGCAGGGGACCCCAACCCTCGTCAGCCTAGGTCCTCTTCTTCCCGCAAAAGGCTTCTTTCTGTCTCTGACATCAGAGACGTTGGGGTCCCCTGCCAGCAAAGGCAGTTGACGGCGGGAGGGGGGGTCAAGAGGGTAGTCAGCAGGGGGGTCCAGGGCCAAATCTACGGGAGCCCAAGCCCCCCCAAGCTATGCCACTGGTGCTAAAAATGCCAGTGTGCCTAAGTAAAAGACCCCCTTAGAGAATAAGCAATAAGGTCCTACCAGGCAACCTCTAGGCAACTATTTATAGTCGCCCAGTTCTACAATTGCTCCCCTGAATCACACAATGTTATTTAACCTTTTTCTAACGAAGAATGGATGAAAGAAAGCCTCTTACCTCTGTCTCCCTTCTCCCCAAATCCGGATGGTCCAGGCTCACCACGAGGCCCAGGTGGACCTTCTCGTCCTCTCTGTCCCATGGGTCCCTCCATACCAGATTCACCTGAAAAACAAGCACGAGCATTTTCTCTTCTGCTGAAAATGACTGTCCAACCTTCACCTTCCATAAGAAATTCATGTTTGTGCAGCGCTGCGTACGCCTTGTAGCGCTATAGAAATGCTAAATAGTAGTAGTAGTAATCTCAAGGAGTATCAATATTCCATGTAGAACCCCAAAGAATAGCAAGATTCTGGAATCCTAAAGAGTGACAAGATTCCATGCAGAATCTCAAAGAGTAGCAACATTCCATGTAGAACCCCAAAGAATAGCAAGATTCTGGAATCGTAAAGAGTGACAAGATTCCATGCAAGATTCGTAACCACTTGTAACCACTCGCCTCCACCTACTCTCCTCTCCTCCTTCCTGTACACATTAATTGATTTGATTTGCTTACTTTATTTTTTGTCTATTAGATTGTAAGCTCTTTGAGCAGGGACTGGCTTTCTTCTATGTTTGTGCAGCGCTGCGTACGCCTTGTAGCGCTATAGAAATGCTAAATAGTAGTAGTAGTAGTAAATTCAACATGCTCCAACAATAAGGCTCCATGACACCAGCAACACCTCCTTTCACTGGAAACCTAGGAGTCCGGAAAACAAATTTTGGGGTTTCATAAAGCAGAAACCCCTGTAGAACAACAGTAAAGACTCTACATCTGGATGTGTTAGCTCTTCAGGTACCTGGGTGGCATTTTAAAGGATCAGTGGTCAGGAACTTGTTACGTGTAATTGCTTGCTTGTGTGGCTAGAATTTGTTGACCTTTGTTGACTATGTGGCTATTGTAACTGATTACTGCTCTGCCTGACAAACAGGATGTGTAACTCTTTTATTTTTGATTAGAAACACCATTTGATTTTCAGTATTTTTTTTTCTGGAAAAACCCATAATTTCCTAGGATTTCAGACTGCTGCTAGATATAAAAATAGTTTCTGAATGCTTTGCTGTTTTAATTAAGTTTCTGTAGCTTTTCAGAGATCTGTAGTCATGGTATAAACACTTGGGGTTACCCAGTTGAAACAAATTAGTTACATTCTTAAATTAGCTTGCTCTTGGAATAATGTTTAACTGTAACTAGGCACTGTGTTTAAAGAATAACTTTTAGAACACTCTTTGTGATGTCACAATACAGCTGAGATTCAAAGGGATCCAGCCCACTAGGTTCCTCAGAGTGATAATTTCCTCCCATCAAATGGCAAAGTTTAGATGTAGGTGTTCATAAAGTGCATGATCCTGAGGATGGAAGGCAGAAGGTAGCCACCTACAAGTCCAGGAAAAAGGTATTGACACCCCAGGCAAAGTTTTAGCTCTGTGCTCCTCCAGGGGTGATTCATGGCCCTACCCCCTTCCTTCCTTCCTTTTGCCCCTGTAATCCAGCTTTGTCCCTTCTCTTGCCCTTCCCCAGTTTCAAGTTTCAAGTTTATTCAAAGATTTACTATCCCACTGTGGCGAAACAAGGGAATTTTCCTGCTTGAAAGAGGTATAGCTATTGTTTATGATGTTTGTCCAGCAGGTGGTGACTATATTTTGTTTGTAGAGTTATTACAGAACTGTCAGTTTCTTCTTCCTGCCAAAAGCTGTTAGTTTAAGCTGTGAAGTAATTTTTTTTTCTTGCAGATAAGGGAGTGGAAAGAGAAGGTTCTCTTTTCCTGAGACCCTGTGAACAGTTAGATTTGATAACCTGTGAACAGCTATATGTTGTTACTGAACTCCCCAGGTACTATTTAGGTAGTAGATAAATGTTTAGTTTTATATTTGATCCATATTCAGTTTGCCTGTTCTTTTCCACCTGTTTATAGGGTTCACTGTTCAATATTTTTATGACAATAAACCTTCTTTAGTTAATTGCCTCTGCTTGTCTGGACTAAGAATCCTGGTGGTTTGTGTTTTAGTCTGTGGGTGCTTTCTGAGAACTGTGGGACCCCTGAGAATGTGGCCCAAGTAACATAGAAATTACTGAGGAATAACCTGAGAGTGGGAGACTCATCCAGAGGCAAGTGAGACCCAGTCGGTGGGGTGGAGGGTGCTAGTGTAGAGCACAGGTGGCAGGTGCAGGTAGACCTGAGCTGTGCTGGGGCAGACCCTCCAGGTGGCCGCAAGGTTATCTCCGGGTGGGTGGATAGGCATTTTGTCACAGCCACCCATTGAGCAAATGTCTGGGCAGCTTACAGACTAATATAGGGGACAAGAAGAGAAGGAAGGGACAGACAAGGGCTACAAAGATGAGGGAAGGAGGAAAGAATTACAATGGTAATAAGAAAAAGAAGGGGTTATGTAAGAACATAAGAATAGCCATACCGCATCAGACCAGTGGTCCATATAGCCCAGTATCCTATTTCCGACAGAGACCAATCCAGATCACAAGTACCTGACAGAAAAACCCAAATAGTAGCAACATCCAATGCTACCAATCCCAGGACAAGCAGTGGCTTCCCTATGTCTGTCTCAATAGCAGACTATGGACTTTTCCTCCAGGAACTTGTCCAAACCTTTTTTAAACCCAGATACGTTAACAGCTTTTACTACATCTTCCAGCAAAGAGTTCCAGAGCTTAACTGTCTAAGAGTAAGCATCCCTGAACAGGTAAATTTTTAAATGTCTTGAAAAGTTGAAGGGAAGAATGGAGTCTGAGGTGGTTTGGTAGAGCATTCCAGTGTTCTGGACCAGAGGCGTATCTGAACTTCGGCGGTAGGGGGGGCCAGAGTGAGGAGGAACAATATACCCCCCCGCCGCCACCATCGCCGCCACCACCGCTGCCATTGCTGACCCCCCGGCCACCACTGCCGACCCCCCCCTGCCGCCGTCACCTACCTTTGCTGGCGGGGGACCCCAACCCCCGCCAGCCGAGCCGAGGTCTTTTAAGTTCTTCATCCTCCGTGCTGTTCAAAGCTGCTGAATCCAGTTTCGGAGTCTGACGTCGCTGCACGTTGTACGTGCAGGACGTCAGACTCACAGACTGTTCTGTGAGTCTGATGTCCTGCACGTACAACGTGCTGCAATGTCAGACTCCGAAACTGGATTCAGCAGCTTCGAACAGCACGGAGGATGAAGAAGAACTTAAAAGACCTCGGCTCGGCTGGCGGAGGTTGGGATCCCCCACCAGCTGAAGGAATATTTTTAAAGGCAGAGGCAGGAGGAAGCGGACCTCGACTGGCAGGGGTTGGGGTCCCCCGTCAGCAAAGGTAGCCCACGGTGACGGCGGGGGAGGGTCGACGGTGGGAGGGGGGTCCAGGGCAAAATCTGCGGGGGCCCAGGCCCCCGTGGGCTCACGCAGATACACCCCTGTTCTGGACCCTGGATGGAGAAAGTGGAACAGCTAATGGAATCATACACAATGTCACAGAATGAGGGAACAATGAGCCTGTTCTGTTGCATTGAGCGCAACATTCTAGACAGACAGTAGGGCGTTAGAAGTCGAGAAATAGATGTTCACCAGTAGAGTGAATTTTTGCAGTCCCGTTCTTAGGAGCAGGAAAGCACACGCTTGTGCATCCTTAGAACACTACTGGATGTTCCTGTCAGGCGTTGTTAGGCACTACCTGTTAACTGTCAGCACTAGAGATGGCTAACACCCCCTGCCCTCCCCCCTGCAAGTCTCTTGTCATGAACACTGAATGATGGAAATAAAATGACGATAACTTTGTCCTTACCTGTACTGCCCTTTGTTCCCTTGGGTCCTTCTGGTCCTGTGTGTCCAAGAAGCCCTTGAGGCCCTGCAGTGAACAGAGACCTGGTTATTTTACTGCTGGTAAGACATGGGGTGGGGCTTAAGGAAAGTAAGAGGAGGCAAAGGGGAGCTAAAAGGGTTTGCATTCAGCCAGTTAAAGCAGGCAATACAAGATATATTGGAGAGAGCATGTGTTTATAGGTAGTGCACAATGCATGGAAGGAGAAGTCACTGAGCACAAGAGAGGCAGGAAGGCACAATGAGAATCAAAGTGAGAATGCACAATGAGAATCAAAGTCACATACTGTTACCACTGACTCCTTAACTAGGGTTACCATATTTTGTCCTCTGAAAAAGAGGACACATGCCACGCCCCTGCTCCGCCCACATCATGCCCCCTGCCCCACCCACACCACGTTCCTTTCGGATCCTCGCCCCGCCCTTTCTCGCTCTCACCCCCGCCCCCTGTCACATATTCCCCGCCCCCGGGTCACATATTCCCCTCCCTGCCCCCCCCCCCCCCCGTCACCTCCCCTCACCCTTGTCACATGTTCCCCTCCCCTCCCCTTACTTACTATCTACTGCCCTGGTGGTCTAGTGACCTCTTCGGGGCAGGAAAGAGCCCCCTCTTTCCTGCCCGGAGCGCTGCCTTGCCCTGCATCCTTCTCGGTCTCGGCTCGGGATTCAAAATGGCCGCCGAGAGTTGAAGTCTCGTGAGGCCGCTTCAACTGTCGGCGGCATGTCCTCAAAAAGAGGACATGTCCGGGGAAATCCGGACATATGGTGACCCTATCCTTAACCTTCTTTGGTGACCTTTTTACCTAAGGCTTTTCTATATGGATAAACTGAGACAGCTCCTTAACTGGGAAAGCTTTGAACACTCAGTTGTCCTGACATTCTTAGAGCTTATCCTTCAGTTTCTGGGTGCATTCTTCTCTCTCCTGGACATTCAGCACAGCAGAGAGAGAGAATTGCCCAGTGGTTAGAACAGCAGGTTGAAAACCAGAAAAGCCAGAGTTCAAATCCCGGAGCTGCTCCTCTGACCTTGGGCAAGTCAATTGCCCTCCTTTGCCTCAGATATAAGTCAGATTGTAAGCACACTTGGGAAGGGAAATAGCTACTATGCAACTCCTTCATTACAGAAAAGGTAATCTAAAAATCCATATGCATTGTTAGGCTTATGTACCACCTTATACCCTCACAGGCAGTGGTGTGCTGGAGCAGGCTCTCACAGGCTCGCAAGAGCCGGTTGTTAAGTTTTTAAGAATTTTGGGAGCCGGTTGTTAAAGTAGGGCCCTCCATGGCTACTTTAACAACTGGCTCCCAAAATGTGGGCTTGGGTCCCCTTCTGAATTATCTTTTACTTTGCTGGTGGGGATGCTGAGCCCTGCCAGCCAAGTAAATAGACTGCTGCTGCTCCCCGCCCCTTGTTTCCAGCTCTGAGCAGCAGGCTGGGATTTCTCAAGCATGTGTGAGAAGTTCCAGCATGCTGCTCAGAGGAAGACGTTGGGAGTGGTGGCAGTCCATTTATTGGCTGCCAGCAAAGGTATGCCTAGCGTGCCTGCACGAAGGGAGGGAGGACAGAGAGACAAGTGTTGCTCCCCCCTCCCCCCGGCTACCCCTAGCCCTTCCAACTGCAGAGCTGGCTACGTCCGTAGAAAGAGCCTGTTGTTAAAAATGTACCAGCACACCCATGCTCACAGGGCAAACCAAAGTAGTTCACCTCACAGAAGCTAAAAGACATCATGCAAAGGGACCTCAGTACTGAGGCATTTCCCCTTCAGCCTTCTCCAAGGCATTCGGGAGTCCCAGCTGTTGCACAACAGTGTCACCTACTGGCTGAATTTAGGTTCCACGATTATTGGGCTCCTGAAGGAATCCTGATTTGTGACCCCTGTCTGAGGACTATACCTGCAATGATTACACTAAAGAAAGTTTGGATGGGGTATGAAAGAAGGGAAAATAATCCTCAGGAAGTTGCAAATGAAGGCTTATGGCACCAGTTTCCAGCCCTGGGTTGTGACTGAGCTGGAAGCCCAAATGAGCAGAAGAAAAAAACTGCTGGGCCACGGAGAACAGAAAGCAATAACAGGAGAGAGTGAAGAGGAAATATGTTTTTTCCATTTCTACCTTTGTTTTCTAACCGAATAAGGGAAACTTAGCAAGAATAGACAACCTTCTATAAATGTTTCTGGTAGCATGAAAGTGAGCGTGTGCTGTGAGTATTTTGGGATGTCTTCCCTAGCCACAGCCAATAGAGAATCCACAAAATGTGGAGAACTCAAAGAAGACCCATGGATACTTTGTAAAACAAACAGAAAAGTGGGCACAAAACCAGGACGTCCCAGAGACTGGATCACAGTAAATTTACTGCTGAACCCTTCGCGCAAGTGATCCGTTCCACAATTCAATACAAAGGTCTTTTTAAAGACCATTTATACACTATTCGCCAGTATTTCTTATTCTGGATCATCATTAGCTGTCTACCTTAGTATTTAGATTCCTGATCAGGGGCGTAGCCAGACAGCAGATTTTGGGTGGGCCTAGGCAAGAAGTGGGTGGGCACCAAATGTTCTCTTCCCCACCCCCACATCAAAAAAATATCTCAGCTGGTGGGAAAATGCTTCTCTCCAGTCTCCACCTTGGTAGTCTGCAGCAGGCATGCGCTGAAAACTGAACATGCGAAGGTGCCAATATTGTGGAGAGCAGCATTTTCATTACCATGTGCTACTGTTGGATGGGCCTGAGCCCTAAGTGGGTGGGCCCCAGCCCACCCAGGCCCACCTGTGGCTACGCCACTGTTCCTGATGCAGGCCTTTTGGCCGAAACACAATGGTTGTGTCGAGTCAAATATACTAATTAATAAAATTTGGTTTTAGCTTTACTGTGATCCAGTCTCTGGGACTCCTGGTTTTGTGCCCACTTTTCTGTTTGTTTTCCCTAGCCACAGCTACATAAATCTAGTTGCCATAGCTGGGCATGGTGACCTTAGCTATGGGTTTTACCCCTTTTGTGCCAATGGGAAAAAACACTTAGTACCTGGCCATAATTTAATTTGAAATAAAGATTTCTAAGCCTATATCAGTGATATTTTCAGAAGCGAGGGATAGCAGTAAGCAAATAGAAGACATTCAGAGTGTTAACAAACTTCAGCTACAGTAGTAACCCTGGAATTTCTATCCTCATCTTTCATCATCTCCCTTAGTGGCTTGGTAACTTTACACAATCCATCAAGCTGATGGAATATCCTACTGAGATTTGCATACCTGATGGTCCCGGGAGCCCACGATCTCCTGTTTGAACAAAGGATTAAAAACACATTAATCATTTATTTCCCACAAAACCATTGCCTTGCATTATCCCTATAACTGTAGCCCTTTCCCATTTATTATGCTTTAATTAGAGAATTATGATGTCGGTCAATGATTAACTACCCTGTTGCCCGGCGCTATGTATTCAAGCAGATTTTGCTTACAGTTCATTCTGGAAGTCTTTGGTAATTGATGGTGAATTTATTAAAATACAAATGCAAATACAAAATGTTCTTGTATTCCACATCCACCTCACAGTTCAGTGTGGTGGATTACAATTTTAAGAAACCAGACGTGCATCCTATAGAGGGCGCTGTGAGTTTTTATGTTGTCACATTTCTCAGGAGTTGAGCTGCTCTTGAAGACTAAGGACATAGATGCTAAGAGGGAGGTTAGCAAAGAATCTAGTTGTTAATTTCATGAGTTTACTGGCTAGATCTGAGCTTTTGAAAATTTCCCCTGCACACTGGCTAAATGTAGCCAGCTAAGTTCATTAGGTGCATATGTCTAGGCACTCAAAAAAGGGTATTTGCCACAGAAGCATGACTGGGTTGGGGGAGCTTAGCCAGCTAGAGCAAATTTAAGCACCAGCCAGTAACCTATGTGATGAACGTGGGAACGGCATGCTTGAATCTAGCCAGCCATATCATAGCTGTCTAGCTTTATGCCAGGATTCTACCACAGTCTAACTTGCTAGCTTAGGGCTGAAATAGGCTGGACAGCTGTCTTACTAATGAGTGTTCAGGAGGACATTTTATAACAGGGAATCTAGACTGTCAAAGCACACAAGTACACATATTGCATCTTTTCAATAAAGGCCTTTAAAAACTACCTCAGAGAAACTAAATGCATACATTTCCACCCGCTCCAAGGCAGGTCTAATGTGCATACATGGGAGGAGTGGCCTAATGGCTAGTGCAATGGGTTGTGGACCTGGGGAGCCAGGTTTGACGCCTGCTGCAGCCTAATGGTCAGCAGTGGAGTGAGATCCTGGGTTCAATAGTCTCTGCAGCTCCATGTGACCCTGGGCAAATCACTTAGCCCTTCATTGCCCCAGAACAATATAAACTAATACTGCATAGATTGTGAGCCCATTAGGGACAGTACTAGTACCTGTATAGAAAAACAAAATTGTACTATGAGGAAAGGCTAAAGCGGCTAGCGCTCTTCAGCTTGGAGAAAAGGTGCCTGAGGGGAGATATGATAGAGGTCTATAAAATAATGAGTGGAGTTGAACGGGTAGATGTGAAGCGTCTGTTCACGCTTTCCCAAAATACTAGGACTAGGGGGCATGTGATGAATTTAAATGTAGTACATTTAAAATGAATCGGAGAAAAGTTTTCTTCACTCAACGTGTAATTAAACTCTGGAATTCGTTGCCAGAGAATATGGTAAAGGTGGTTAGCTTAGCGGAGTTTAAAAAAGGTTTGGAGGCTTCCTAAAGGAAAAGTCCATAGACTGTTATTAAATGGATTTGGTGAAAATCCACTATTTCTGGGATAAGCAGTATAAAATGTTTTGTACATTTTTGGATTCTTGCCGGGTATTTGTGACCTGGATTGGCCACTGTTGGAAACAGGATGCTGGGCTCGATGGACCTTTGGTCTTTCCCAGTATGGCAATACTTATGTACTTATATACTTAATTACTGTATGCCTATGTGAAGGCCTCAGTGGTATTATCAAATGCACTAAATAATAATAATAATAATAATAATGTGCATGTATGTATCATTAAAAATGAGCTCTAAGGTTTATACACCTGAGTCCTTTGCCTTGATGAATATTCATGCCCAACAACATTCAAAAGTCTTTTCTAGAGATAGTGGATTTCCAATAAAAAGTTTAATATACCATGGAATCTTGGGAAGCTTTTACAAGGAAGGTATGTTGATACCTACAAAATACCCCCCTGATCAATTCTGACCGATTTTGAAATCACAGATGAGGATCATACTTTATTGTCATGCTTGCTTGATCTTGGTGGCATATTGTATGTTGCTATAGTCTGATGGCATGAACATTTCCTTTCTCATTGACTGTTTGACCAGATGGCCAGGGTTCAAGCAGTATTTGCAACTCTTAAGTTCACTGGGCCATGGCATGCCAAACTTGCTTTTACTGTCCTTCAATGCTAATGAACTAGGAGGTGGGCAGTTTGAAAAATATTGACCTTGACTGACTTACAGCATTTTGGGCCTCTTATAGCTGCGCTAGCGGGCTCCTGCACAGCAATTCAAAGTGAATGGCATTTGTCGGTATTACCATACCGGGACCTGCTAGAGCTATCTAAGGGATTGTAGCATGGAAGCCTGTCACATCATGCTCTGCTGATGTGTCCTTTATCTGCATTTTAGAGTCAGCAGAACTGCCAGGCAGGATGTTAAAGCAGAGAGATCACGCACAAATTGCCAATAAAGTTGAAAGTCTTGAATCTGAATCTCACCTTTAGAACCCTGTATTCCCATATCACCTGAGGGAAAAAAGAGAACAGTTAGTGTGTGCGGATATTCCTGTTAAGTGGAGAAGTTATCCTGGCCTACTGTGAAGTTGGGTTATTTTACTGTTAACCAGGGGCGTAGCTACATGGGGCCAAGGGGGCATGGGCCCCTATAGATTTGACCCTGGCTCCCCCTGCCGCCAACCCCTTTGACCCCCCCTCCCGTTGCCAACCCTCCCCGCCCCGCAGCCGTCACCATCAGGTACCTTTGCTGGCAGGGGTCCCCAACCCCCGCCAGTGGAAGTCCTGTTCTCCGGCGCACGTTGTACATGCAGGACGTCAGACTCACAGAAAAGAAGACTTGCAGATCAGCAATGCGGCCGCCCGCCAGCAAAAGTACCCGACGGTGACGGCGGTGGGAAAGGGGGGTCGAAAGGGTTGGCGCGGGGGGGGGGGGGGGGTCAAGGGTGGTGGTGGCAGCGACGGGGGGGGGGGGGTCAAAATGGTGGGGGTGGGGGGATAAAATGTGCCCCTTCACCTCGGGCTCTGGACCCCCCTCCTGCCGAAGTCTGGCTACGCCTCTGCTGTTAATCCCAGTTAACTCTTACTAGTAACTAGGTCCCATTGCATAAACTGGGATCTGTGCTAGAATAGCACAAATTAGTAGTAACCCCCCCCCCCCAAAAAAAACTTTTAATGCTAGCCCACATTGATAACTTCCTCCCGTAAGGGCCCTTTTACTAAAGGGTTGCGTTGCTGCGCAGCAATCCAGAACTACTGCTGGCCCAATGCAGGCTCCGGTAGTAGTTGCACTCCCAATGCATGGCGTTTATGGCGCTAGCAGAAATATTGGAAAACTATTTCATGAGGGGGTTGCCCAGCGGTACTTTGCACTGCCCAGTTACCACCAAAATAGCGCAGGAGCCCTTACCATCACCTCGGTGGGTGGAAGTAAATGCTCCCTCCGAAATGGCCATGTTGCAAGTGCAAACTTACCGCACAGCCATTTCTTGTTTTGGGCTTTTTACCCATTGTGGTAAAAGGGGCCCTGGTGCGCAGCAAAAATGGCTACTGCTGCTAGTGCAGGGCCCCTTTTACCGCAGCTTGGTAAAATGGCCTCTTAGTGTGAAGAGTTTCAGTCTCTGGTAACCAGAGCTGATATTGTGATGTCATAATGCCTCATTCCACCAATGCCTAAAAGCTAACCTCATCAGTGATGTCACAATGGATTGATTGCCCTATACTTGGCTCACTTTTATTACATATAGCAGTGATTTAACCAGAGCTGATCTTGTGATGTCATAATGCCTCATTGCACCAATGCCTAAAAGCTAACCTCATCAGTGATGTCACAATGGCTTGATTGTCCTATACTTGGCTCACTTTTACTACATACAGCAGTGATTTCCATTTCTAAAGACATTTGTCTTTTCTTTAATTAAGAGGGGAAAGTTATCAGCGTGGGCTACCATTAAGACATGTTATTCTACTGTTCACCCCAGTTATTATTAACTAGGTCTCACTGCATAAAATGGGACCTGTACTGACATAGCAGGAGTCAGTGGTAAAATAATACATCTTAACGGTAACACACATTGGGCTCCTTTTACTAAACCGCGCTAGCGATTTCCGGCACGGCAAATGTGCTGCCACCCAATTAATTTTGAATGGGCTGCGTCGCATTTGCTGCGTGGGAATTGCTAGCGAGGTTTAGTAAAAGAGGCCCATTGATAACTATGCCACTAAATGTTCTATTTAACTGATTTGCTGCACGTTTTGAGAAACCATACAGTAGAAATTCTCTTTTTCAAAGAATGAAACATCTGTTTACCTTTCTGTCCAGGCTCTCCCCTCTCTCCCTTGAAATATGCTGAAATGAAAAAAATGAAAATATTTAGTGAAGTTGATTTTCCTCCATTCTTTGTTTTCTGAAGGTCAAAATATTGCCTAGGTTGCATTTCGTATCTTTTTTTTCTCAGGCTTTATTTTTTAAAATGGGTTTATGCTATTACATCTACTTGATGGAGTAGTATTTCTGCTTGGTTGTTTTAGGGGGAATCTCAGCGTGTTTGTTTTTGTGTGACTTTTAAATGTTTTTACATTTGTGCATGTTTTTCTGTACCCATCTACGCAATAGGCAGGTTACAAAATAGATAAATAAATGTCTTATTTGCAATCAAGATAGTATCTTTATATATCATTGCAGTGACCTTTCTGGTTAGGACACATCCATGTCTGGCATCAGACAAATACAAGCATGCCCACTTTTCTAGAATTTGTCAACCGCCATAATCATTTTAAGGCTGATCTTATATTCCTGTTTTACTGGGTGCAACTCTTTAATCTGCATTGAATCTACCCACTGAGGGCCACACAAATGCTTGGACTTTGATGCATCTGTTCAGTGTTTAACCTCTCCCCCCCACCACAGCCACCAGGGTGTCAAACTAATTTGACAACCGCAGAAACAAAAAGGGGTTCGAAGTTTCCACAAAAGTTCAACAAAAAAGAAAAAAGTGGAAAAACACAACTTCAAGAGATCAATCCGAGACAAGGGGTGAGATGCTCCAGGAAAGCTTTATTAGGGACCCTACACGGTCCGTGTTTCGGCTTTTAAAAAAGCCTTCATCAGGGGTCGATCAGTGGTTGCACAGAATATATACTGACAGACAATGGAGCTCATAAAATGTCGTCTCTGAATAAAATGAAATAGACAGTATGGCCTCGTACCAACAGGTTCAATTTGAAATAGTATTGAAAAAAATACTATTTCAAATTGAACCTGTTGGTACGAGGCAATACTGTCTATTTCATTTTATTCAGAGACGACATTTTATGAGCAACCACTTATCGACCCCTGATGAAGGCTTTTTTAAAAGCCGAAACACGGACCATGTAGGGTCCCTAATAAAGCTTTCCTGGAGCATCTCACCCCTTGTCTCGGATTAAACTAATTTGACAAACATGCAGCCCTATTTAGGTCCATCAAACTGGTTGGTAAACTTTGACTGCATTTTTAAAGTTTGCACAACCCTAACAGCCTTTTTCCTGGGTCTACTTTTATCTGTAGAGCGATGCAGATTGTGGCCTGATCGATGACTTAACGGTAAAGTTAGCCAGAAAGCTCATGCTTTAATCTTGCTCATCACCAGCACTATCTGAATAATGCTGAGGAAGCTGTAAAAATATTCAGTGGCGCGATCACATTGGGGCCCTTTAAAGCTTAGCGTGTGCTGAGAGGCATTAGCACACGCTTAGAGGCTCTTTCACTAAGCAGCACTAGGGCTAAGGCCTGGGTAGCGTGTGCCAAAATGTCACTACTGCAGTGGTAGCACAGACACCCTGCAGTAGTTTCGAGGTCGGCGTGCTCCGTTTCCCACGGTAGAAAATAATTTTCTATTTTCTACCGTGGGGGGGGGGGGGGGGGGGGGCATTCCCAGTGGTAATCAGCAATGTAGCCACATTGGTGCGAGCTGCCTGATTACCGCACGAGTGGTGCATGAGCCCTTACTGCTAGGGCTCAGGCAGGAAATAGCCACACGCTACTTTCGATGTCTCCACATGGCCATTTACTGCCCCCATTAAAAAAAAAAACCTTTTTCCCAGCCGCGGTAAAAAATGGCCCTAGCGCCTGCCAATTTCACATGTCCACACTACCGCATGCCACTTTTTAGCGCAGTTCAGTAAAAGCATCCCTAAATACTGTGCATCCTATTTTATACTGATGGGTCACATGGCGCTTGGCCTGCGCCAATTTCTATTAGTGCACAATTTAATAAAAGGGCCCTGCAATGCCTCTGAATATTGGCAGAGTCTTTTTGAATATCTGGCCCTAAACCGTTTTAGCATATGTTAAAGTTGATTTATTACCTGCTGAACTGACATTCTTTGAAAATAAAAGAAAATGAAAAAATCATAAAATAAATAGAAAACAAAACCAAAATGAAACAGACTTTTTTTTTTATCCACGCACAGTCCTAGAAAGCGGGCGTTTGCTTTCAGTTCGTTCAGATTTGATCCTCACCTAGGTCTTTGTCTGTCCGCATTCTGTCTCGTATATACAGCCACAGGTTCTCTCGTGTCTGACCGTGAAAATCTGCATCCAAGGTATTGATTTCCGTTCGGTGTTTCAGGTCATGTATGCGTTCTGACTTTGCAAGGTTTAAACCATTGATATCCACAGAGGTAAGTCGATTAGTGTGACTCAGGCTTTCCAACTCTGTCACACGAGATTTCAGTGCCTTCACCTCCTCCGCTGTCATGAATAAGATAAAGACAAAATTGAGGGATAACTTGAATTTAGTTTATATACTGACCTATCTTGAAGAATGGGGATAAGTGTTCACGTGCAACTTTCTTCAAATCAATCACCTTACTTTCTAATTCTTCCTACTTTCTTACTCATCTATATATTACAACTTTGCCTTACCCTTCACTACCAATTATAATGTTCTAGTACATATTGTGTTGTCATTGCAAGTAGTATACCATGCCATACTTTGTATTGTTATTCGAATATTTTTACTGCTCTAATTGCCTCCTGCTCATGTTTGATCTATTCTTACTGTACACCGCCTTGAGCGAATTCCTTCAAAAAGGCGGTAAATAAATCCTAATAAATAAATAAATAAATTAGCATCCTGGCTTCATCTGGATAGACTATGGAAAATTTTATGCTATTTTTCCATTTTTCTTTTTTTCAATATTTTATTGAAATTTTTTTTATAAACAGTACAAAACTTAGAAACAAGTAAATAATCGTATGGCTTCAACAATGCAAAAATATTGAAATATAGAACTAGAAGGCTGCTTATCTATCTATACAGTTAGTGGGTGTGCTAAATAAGATAAGGTAACATAGTAGATGACGGCAGAAAAAGACCTGCACGGTCCATCCAGTCTGCCCAACAAGATAACTCATATTTGCTGCTTTTTGTGTATACCCTACTTTGATTTGTACCTGTGCTCTTCAGGGCACAGACCGTATAAGTCTGCCCAGCACTATCCCCGCCTCCCAACCACCAGCCCCTCCTCCCAACCACCGGCTCTGGCACAGACCGTATAAGTCTGCCCAGCACTATCCCCACCTCCCAACCACCAGCCCCTCCTCCCAACCACCGGCTCTGGCACAGACCGTATAAGTCTGCCCAGCACTATCCCCGCCTCCCAACCACCAGCCCCTCCTCCCAACCACTGGCTCTGGCACAGACCGTATAAGTCTGCCCAGCACTATCCCCGCCTCCCAACCACCAGCCCCTCCTCCCAACCACCGGCTCTGGCACAGACCGTATAAGTCTGCCCAGCACTATCCTCACCTCCCAACCACCAGCCCTGCCTCCCAACCACCGGCTCTGGCACAGACCGTACAAGCCTGTCCAGCACTATCCCTGCCTCCCAACCACCAGCCCCGCCTCCCGATCTTGACTAAGCTCCTGAGGATCCATTCCTTTGGCACAGGATTCCTTTATGCTTATCCCACGCATGTTTGAATTCCGTCGCTATAACTTGTACTCCGTTCCTATTGCACTAACTGTCCCAAACGTCCAACAGAAATCCCTATTTCAAAATTCTCCATCAGGGACCCCGGTGCTGCCTGGACAACAGAGCACAAGTCAAGATAATTTCGCTTCTTCCTGTTCCTCCATTTCTGGTGCTTTGTTTGTTTTTGGACATATTTATGTTTAGCTCTTCAGTCAACGGTTGGGAAGTTTTGCTTGCATGGATTCCCATTGAATTTTTCACAACCTTGATTCTTTATAATAAAATATATAAAATTGTAAAGTAAAATAAGTGTTTGATTTTAAAAAAGGCAATTAATTAAGGGATACAAAATATAGGGAGTATTAATGATGTATAGAGCTTTAAATCTCAGCTGTTCTCACTGAAATTAAGCTCGGCTGTGGTCACAGCCTATTTTGAATTCTCCCTGTTTCCCCCTTTTTGTTTTGTATAAAAGTGTTCAGGGAGATGGAATTCATTGGGCATCTGATCAGGGGCGTAGCCAGACAACAGATTTTGGGTGGGCCTAGGTAAGAAGTGGGTGGGCACCAAATGTTCTCCCCCCCACCACCACCAAAAAAATATCTCAGCTGGCAGGAGAATGCTTCTTTCCACCTTGGCAGTCTGCAGCAGGCATGCACTGAAAACTGAGCATGCGCAGGTGCCAGTATTGTGGGGAGTAGAATTTTGTTACGATCAGGGGAAAGTCTTCAGCTGGCAGAGCTTGGGATCTCCACCAGCTACCGCTAAATATGTGCTACTGTTGCGTGGGCCTGAGCCCTAAGTGGGTGGGCCCTGGCCCACCCAGGCCCACCTGTGGCTACGCCACTGCATCTGATACTATTATAATTTGGGATTGACTAGCAACTCTTTTAGAAGAGAACAGTTATAATAGTAACGTTCGAGAGGACACATTTCCAAGCCATTTAAATGGGTAAATAGCAATTTAGGTTGAGAATTGCTTCACTGAAAATGACTTTCCCTCACTAGATTGTAAGCTCTGTCGAGCAGGGACTGACTAACGGGTTTGTGTACAGTGCTGCATACATCTATTAATGCTACAGAAATAAGTAGTAGTATAACATTTGTTGTACAGTGTGTGATCATTCAGCTGCCATTAGAAGAGGCGTTCTTGGAGGATAGGAACATAATGTGCCTAGACTCAGTGCCGTAGCGAGGGCGGCTGACACCCGGGGCGGGTCGCCGCTGCGCCCCCCGTCCCCGGGTGCAGCACGGCGCCCGCCCCTCGGCGCGCACCCTCCCTCCTCCGGAGCGCACCCTCCCTCTCAGAGTGCATTCTTACTTGCATTAGGAAGCGAGGGGTGGGCGAGAGGGCCGATCCACCCCCGAGTGCACGTTGCTGGGAACTGCGTCGGCTCCGTTGGTTCCTTGCTATCTCTGCCCCGGAACAGGAAGTAAACCTGTTCCGGGGCAGAGGGAGCAGGGAACCGGCGGAGCCGACACCCCCCCCAGCGGCGTGCACCCGGGGCGGACCGCCCCACCGCCCCCCCTTCCTACGCCACTGCCTAGACTGCATTTTCAAAACTATGCATGCCATTTTCCACCAAAAATATAACCACACAAAAAAAGCAGAAATGTCAGTGGGGACTTTGTACTAATGGCAAGTTCCAAAGTGACATATTGGAAGTTTATTTATTTTTATTTATATTTGTTACATTTGTATCCCACATTTTCCCACCTATTTGCAGGCTCAATGTGGCTTACATAGTACCGCAATGGCGATCGCCAATTCCGGTATGAACAAATACAAAGTGATTTTGTGGTAGAATAAAGATCATGTGTAACAGACGCATTAGGGAATCGTAGGGAGGAAGAGTTACGTTATGTCCAGTACGAGCTTTGGTTTCGTTGTGTTGCAGGGTTCAGGCATTTAAGCTGGGTCGGTAGGGTGTGCCTTTTTGAACAGGTTACTTTTATAACCTGGCGTCTCAAATTAGGCATTGCGATGGAGCATGATGAATGCCAATTTTATAATGGCATGTAGCAGGTGCACCTAAAGTTATACAATACCGGCGTAAACCTGCCTTGGGACACCGAAAGCTGGGCGCAATCAGTTATGTCAGGTCAACAGCGAGTGTAAGTGCGCACACCTGAATGTGCAATGCAAAGCACACAACTCGTGGTATTCTAAAAGTTGAATGCATCGCTTCATGTCACACCCACGGCTCCACCCATGCATTTTGGTGTATATCTTGCCAATTAGGGTGACACTTAGGTGTGCATAATTACACGTACCCATTTATTGGATTGCTTCCATTATGCACCAAGGGGTAAATTCTATAAACGATGCTGAAAAATTGGAGCTGGAAAAAATATGTGCAGAGCGCCAGCCTATAAATGGTGCTCTGAGTTGAGCGCCATTTATAGAATAGCACTTAGAAATGATTCCTGCGTACAAAGTTGGGCACTGGTATTTATGCCAGCTGAATCCTTGCATACATGCCAGCGCCCAACTCTTGCCATCTGGCTTGCTCCTGCCCTGCCCCTGGCCATGCCCCCTTTTGAGTTGTGCACTACTGGATTTGAGCGTCTGGTGTTATAGAATAGCGCGTAGGGAGATGCAGACACAAATTCCAATTACTGCCAATTAACTGCAATAATTGATTGTTAACATCAATTTATTGTACAATAATGTCTCAGTAGCTAATTAATTTGTTTGTGCATCTTCCATCTGCATGGAAATTCCGTTGCACATTGTTCAGCACCATCTATACAATCCGGGAGAAAGTTTCTCTCAAAACTGGTACCAAGACTGAAGGTAAAAAAGATCTGCAGACTTTCTTCCCATCATGGACAACCTTTCTGATATTCATTTTGGATCTCTGACAAATTATGTCTTTAAGAGCTGCATGCTTTCCTTTCTTAATTTTTTAGGGGTCAGATATGTGACTGATTTCCATTGCCTGTCCTCTTAAAGCCTCTCAAATGCAATGCATCAACGACACACCAGAAATATTTGTCTTTTAACTGGTCGTTACCTAAAGCAATGAGTCCAAAGAGTAGACCGAGAAGCAGCAACCAGGCCAAGAGCAAACCTAAGAGCCATTTCCACCAGCTACAGCAAGAACCACAAGGACACCAAGCCGGAGCTGCACCTATTCCTCCTCCGCCTCCGCCTGCTCCGTAATCTTTATGGATTTCTGAAGCCGAAAGGAAAGGGAAGACAGTAAGGAATAATTTACTTTGGTCTCCGTCATTTCACAGAGCAGCGTCAAAACATTTTACATAAACAGGGATGTGATGTGGTGTTGCAATAAGGATTACAACCTCTGTGCCACATGTCTTTAACAGATTTACAGAAATTAAAATGCACGGCATGCCCCTTATTAATTTGCATTGTAATACATGTGGTATTCTTCACGTCAGCATGTACTACGCCCTTCTGTAGGAAGGATGGCTCTGCTGGATTTTGTTACCAGGTATATTTCCTGATAGCTTGCTGCTTGAGTTACTGTTCCCAGGGTAATGGTTCATTATAGGGTCCTTTTACCAAGCTGCGGGAAAAAGGGCCCTGCGCTAGCAGCGGGGACTGTTTTTCCTACGCTCCAGGGCTCTTTTTACTGCAGCAGGTAAAAAGCCCCCAGACAAATATGGTAGTCCCAATTTAGCGTTCGGTTAGCCCGCATTGGGCATACCAATGCTTTGTAAAAGACCCCCTATATGTCCCAACCAGGTAACCCATATCCTTCAGGGGTGTCTAAGACGTGGCTCTTACCTGAGCTGGCACATATGAAACTGAATTTGTAATTGTAAGTGAGAATTACTGTGATAAAGTAATTATAACTATTTGTGAACAGTATTTTAGAGTATCTAACAGGTTCTATTTCTCTAGTTATCAATAAAATATATATGTGACCCACACATATATGGATTTCTGGTCATGTGGCATGAAAATATTGTGCTCGCAAGCACATAGGTCTCTGATCTTCTACAACTGAAAAATCTCAGACACCCTGAGTTAAGGAATATTAGAGGTTTCACTGTTCACCAGAAAATTAGTGCACTGGCCTTTACTGCTAGAAATAACTAGAAAACTCACTTACCTGCATAGGTGGCTTTGTCCTTTGTGACTTTTAGACCGCCTGGTGATGAAACAATTAACAGATTGTAATTAGAACCTTTTTAAAACAATATTCTCCAGGCTACTGTAAGGAAATGAGATGCTGAATGTTAATTATCGCATCCCTTCCAGCATACAATATAAAGTGTCCTCACCATTTGCCTCCGATTTCAGATAGGAGTCTCCATTACTGATAATTATCTGCTTCTCTTTCTTGAGGGTGTCTTCACCCAGTGAAGCTGAGAGAGAAGACAGTACAAACATGTAAAGAGACCGAAATACCTTTGCGGGCGATATGTTTCTCTATATTTTCTGAAACTTCACAGCTTATATCCAGAGAGGCATTCCTCCATTCATACATGAATCATCTTCCATTTAATCACACACACACACACACACACACACACACACACACACACACACACACACACACACACACACACCAATGTTTAGTATGGACACAACACACACACACACACACACACCAATGTTTAGTATGGACACAACACACACACACACACACACACACATACACCAATGTTTAGTATGGACACAACACACACACACACACACACACACACACACCAATGTTTAGTATGGACACAACACACACACACACACACACACACACACACCAATGTTTAGTATGGACACAACACACACACACACACACACACACACATACACCAATGTTTAGTATGGACACAACACACACACACACACACACACACACACACACACACACACACCAATGTTTAGTATGGACACAACACACACACACACACACACACACACACACACACACACACACACACACACACACCAATGTTTAGTATGGACACATTATGATTTTTTGTTCCCCCTGTTATTCAATCTTTTTCTCACATTGTTTTGGGTGATGGTGAGCGGTTATTTTTCATATGCTGATCATATTTTAATGTTGGTTCCTGCAAGTTCTATGTTGAGTGAAATGTGTCTGATAGAGTTTCTTGTGCCATGAATAAAATTCAGAAATGGGTTATAGAACACAAGCATCAATTAAACCAGACCAAGATAAAATTGTTATGGTTTTCTAATTCTGTGAATGATGTTCCTTTCAATTTAGCGATGCCTAATGGAATGACTTGAAATGCGGTAAAAGAATCTAGGGTCTTGGGCGTTATTTTGGATTCTTCTTTGACCTTTGAAGCTCGGATTAGTCAAGTCTGGAAAAAATCCTTCTTTCGTTTGCATCAACTGAGGTTGATCAGGTCTTACTTTCAAAGGTCACAATTTGCTGTGTTGGTTCAGATGCTGGAGTTATCTAATATGGATTATTGCAATTCTTTATATATTGGACTGAGCAGTAAGTTATTAGTCAAACTCCAGCTTTTACAGAATATTGCAGTACGGCTGATTATTCGATTAAGGAATTATGATAGTGTCTCTGGTTATCTTAAAGAGTTACATTGGGTTTGTATACCTGTGCGAATTACTTTCAAAATGGTTTGCTTAGTTTTTCAGATATTTTATGGGAATACTTCTGAACTGTGTCGGCATTACCGCATCGGCAGCCACTAATCCAGCTTTGTAAAAGGGGGGAGGGGGTAGATTGTAAACCTTCTGGGGACAGGGAAATGCCTATTGTATCTAAACATAACTTGCCTTTTGCTAGCACTGAAAATGTGTGAGTGAAATTCAAATCTTCCTTCTTTCTGTGGTTTTAGATGTAAGCCACAAAACCAGTCTGGTGACCTTGTGGCATGTGCCATACACATCCATGCAGAGGACCTGAGTTTGATTCCCAGGTCACACTTCTGTTCCCTGGGGTGAAGAAGGATGAAGATGTCACAGAGACAGCATTCACAGCCCTTGTGGGGAGGGAGTCTCATCCATTGCCCTTTGGTGACATCTAGTGGTCGTGTATTAGCTAGTTTCTAGAGAAAGGTAAAATTTGAGTGCTATGTCTGAGCTGAAAAGTTGTATAGGAAAGCTCTCCCATAGTTGTTAATTGCAAATGAGGGATGGTTCTGTCAGAGTGCTGGTCGAAAGGAAGAGGAAACATATTGGGACATTAGAAAACAAACAAACAAAGACCTGGACAAGCATTATGATAGGTATTGGGAGGGCAAGATGGGAACAGGGATTTGGGAAAGAGGACTGAAGGAACAAGACTCTAGAGGCAGGAGAAAGTGTGGGGGGGGGGGGGGGGGGGGGAGAGGGGCAAAGGGAGAGGAAGGGGAACATAATATATATATATATATACCATGATCTGTTCCATATATATTTATGTTCCATGTATGTTACCATGTATGTATGCACCTTAACGCAATACCATTTGTGATTCTGTTACCCGGAAATGGCAACCACCATTACGGCAAATGTAAGCCACATGGAGCCTGCAAAATGGTGGGAAAATGTGGGATACAAATGCTATAAATAAATAAACAAAATAAATAATCTAGAAAGTAGGCTGGGCTGGTGCACTGAAGGAACAACAGAGCACCAGGGGGAGCAATTTAAGGATGGCTGATGTAATTGGTTCAGTGGGATTATTCTGTAAAGTGGGGTGAAGAAGATTCAAGGAGGAGGGGAATGGGTGGGTGGGTGGCAATCTATTGATCAAGGTGTTAAGAAAGAAGACAGATATTGGGTTTAATGTATAATGTTACTGTGAAAAGTTGCATCTTTACTTTAATTGTGATGCAAACATTTACAATATACAAAAAGACCTGGCAAGAACATTTCGTTGTGGAGTTTTCAAACAGCAGATAATCATCAAAAAAACCACACAGTGAAGAGTGACTATCACAATTTATATGCACACAGTCAAAAAAGTAATCATCGACAAAAAACCCTCAAAGAAATTTTTTCGTGTTTTTTTTCTTTTGAGCTATGCAAAACTTTTTGTATTTTTTTAGAAATTTCTTTTTTTACATCGATATAGATGATTATCTGCTGTTGTGATCAGTGAAGTTGATCTGTGTTATGGCATATACTGAGTTATCAAACAGAGCATTGTTGGCCCAAGGATTTGACTTGTTGCACCTTTCAGATGGGGAAAAATTGCAAACAAACATTTATGCAGAAAAAGCTCTGAGAGACATTTGTCCGAAATGTGGAAATAAGAGTGTATGAAGTTAGGCCATTCGGAAGCTGTCACCTACAACGTGCTTGTTGCCCCTAATTCACATATTCAGGTGGATTAATACAGCAACCACAATTCCTTGGCCTTAAAGGGTGAAACTTAAGTCCTGGACAAAAGCTTTTTGTGTGTTTTAGCTTGTGAAAAGAATATTTGCATATATTTGGCCTTTCATCAAATTTATACATGAAGCAAACCTTCTGCCATTTCACAATTGCCCAGAGGAAAATTTATAACCCGTTATATCTTCAGGTCTAGGCAGGTCCCATTTATGTGCAACAATGTCCTGATAAATAATGGTTTTAATAGGATAAGGGATGGGATCTATGTTACACCAGATGGGAATAAATAAAAAGTGCAGTTCTCATGGAACAAACATTTCCGTGAAATGTACATTTTTGGCCTAAGGACTGGGGCAATGTGGATTTTGCTCAGTGGAAGAATGAACTGCTTGCACCATTTAGCTTTGCATGTGTGTTTTTCTTGCTGTTCTAGTCCTGAAGCCTGGCCCAGAGAAATCCTGGGAAGCAGCTGTTTGCCTTATCTTGTTAATGGCAGTGAGCTGGCACAGCACTGGAGCAATCTGTGAGGTGTATTCGTGGAAGGAGGTCTCTGTGGTGAAGCGTGTAACTCTTCCACTACACTCCTGAAGGCAGCATCTCACGATGCATGGGTTAGAACACCCACTCCTGTTGCCCAATGCTAATGCTAAACCTGTGGGGTAATTTTCAGAAACCCGTCCCAGTGCAAAGTCCAGAAGTAGTTTTGCACCCAAAATTTAAAAAAAAAAAATGATGTGTGTCTTTTTTCTCTTGAAAGTTTGCTTAGGGGGCACCTGGCAACAAAATTATCTGTGGACTTTGCGAAAAGCAGATTGTCTGCATGCACATTTTAAAATTCCATTCTGTGTGCACTTTCTTGATTACCCTGACCTACTGAGAATGCACCATTTAAAGTACATGGTGTGGAAGTGGTGAATCCCATATGTATTTGTACATAAGTACATAAGTAATGCCACACTGGGAAAAGACCAAGGGTCCATCGAGCCCAGCATCCTGTCCAAGACAGCGGCCAATCCAGGCCAAGGGCACCTGGTGAACTTCCCAAACGTACAAACATTCCATACATGTTATTCCCGGAATTGTGGATTTTTCCCAAGTCCATTTAGTAGCGGTTTATGGACTTGTCCTTTAGGAAACCGTCTAACCCCCTTTTAAACTCTGCCAAGCTAACCGCCTTCACCACGTTCTCCGGAGTTTAATTACATGTTGGGTGAAGAAAAATTTTCTCCGATTTGTTTTAAATTTACTACACTGTAGTTTCATTGCATGCCCCCTAGTCCTAGTATTTTTGGAAAGCGTGAACAGACGCTTCACATCCACCTGTTCCACTCCACTCATTATTTTATATACCTCTATCATGTCTCCCCTCAGCCGTCTCTTCTCCAAGCTGAAAAGCCCTAGCCTCCTTAGTCTTTCTTCATAGGGAAGTCATCCCATCCCCGCTATCATTTTAGTCGCCCTTCGCTGCACCTTTTCCAATTCCACTATATCTTTCTTGAGATGCGGCGACCAGAATTGAACACAATACTCAAGGTGCGGTCGCACCATGGAGCGATATAACGGCATTATAACACTGTAGCTAAGGACAATTTTCAGACAGGCCAGTTTACCTGGATAAATCTCTGTTCACTTAAGTAAACAGCTTTGAAAACTGTCCTCCCTGATATATAAATAAATTTGCAGCACACCAGGAATGTGGCCTGTAGAAGTGGCAGAGTTAATCTAAGTCCCTTTTCATTTGACTGATAGAAGCATCTGACACACGCCAGACTGGAGAACACAGGACTGTACCAAGCTGTGGTTGCACCCTGTGCAACTTGTTCACTGGGGCTTCCTTCCCCGCCCACTTTGCCACACCTAATGAAAGCAGCCAGTGGACTAGGAGCAATGTTTGTGCCCTGTGCAGCCAAACAGCTGGTACAGCCGTTGGTAAGGTGTTGGGAGAACGTACTGCTGATTCCAGTGGTGGAAGCTGTGAAGACCTTCCCGCTGTCCTTGGACATGATCAGGATGTCTGACTCCTTCTTTGGTGGAGCATTCTCCTTCTCCAGCAGCAGGAACTTGTAATCCTTCATCAGGATATCGTCGCTGCGGGTGGTCCCAGTGTTAGCTGTAAAAAAATCAAGGGGAAAAACTTTGGTGAGGAACACTCACACACTATGAATTAAATTCTCAATGAAGACAAACTTGATAATGTATAATACCAGTGGCGTTCCTAGGCTGCCTGACACCCGGGGTGGATCGCCGATGCGCCCTCCCCCGGGTGCAGCACGACCCCCCCCAGCGAAATTACACCCCCCCTGGCGAAATTACACCCTCCCCCCCGGGTGCATTTTTACCTGCTGTGGGGGGGGGGGGGGGGTGCCGCGCGCCTGTTGGCCGAGTCCGCTTGTTCCCTCCCTGCTGCTCCCTCTGCCCCGGAACAGGAAGTAACCTGTTCCGCACAGAGGGAGCAGCAGGGAGGGAACGAGCAGACTCGGCCAACAGGCGCGCGGCACCCCCCCAGCGGCGTGCACCCGGGGCGGACCGCCCCCCCCCCCGCGGTATGCCACTGTATAATACTACTACTACTTATCATTTCTATAACACTACTAGACGTATGCAGAGCTTACAATCTAATTAGGACAGACAAACAGGACAAATAAGGGATAAGGGAATTACTAAGGTGAGAATGATAAAACATGGGCACTGAACAAGTGAGTAAGTGTTAGGAGTTAAAAGCAGCATCAAAAAGGTGGGCTTTTAGCTTAGATTTGAAGACGGCCAGAGATGGAGCTTGACGTACCGGCTCAGGAAGTCTATTCCAGGCATATGGTGCAGCAAGATAAAAGGAACGGAGTCTGGAGTTAGCAGTGGAGGAGAAAGGTGCAGATAAGAGAGATTTACCTATGCTGCCATGCTCACTTGTAAGCCTAATCCATGTACTGGTACAACAGTAAGGGAATGTGTCTACTAAGTAGTAAGATAATTACTACTACTACTACTTATCATTTCTAAAGCACTACTAGATGTACGCAGTACTCTACACTAAACACATATGAGGCAGTCCCTGCTTGACAGAACTTAACAATTTAGTTGAGACAGACAAACAGGACAAATAACAGATTAGGGAATTACTTATGGTGGGAATGATTAAAACAGACGTGGTACTGAACAGAAAGGTGGGCTTTTAGTCTAGATTTGAAGACAGCCAGAGATTGAGCTTGATGTAAGACTCAGTAAGTCTATTCCAGGCATGTGGTGCAGCAAGAAATAGAGTCTGGAGTTGAAAGTGGGGGGAGAAGGGTACAGATAAGACAGACTTATCTGATGAACCATGCGCCCAGGAAGGAGTGTAGGGAGGGGATAAGAGTGGAGAGGTACTGAGGAGCTGCAGAGTGAATACACTTGCAAGTCAATAAGAGGAGTTTGACCTATGTGTGGAAATGGATAGGGAGCCAATGAGGTGACTTGAGGGCTAATATGAGCGTAGCGACACTGGCGGAATATAAGTCGTGCAGCAGAATTTTGAACGGATTGAAGGAGAGAGAAATGGTGTAGTGGGAAACCTGTGAGAAGCAAGTTGCAGAATAGCATAAGCACTGGTTATGCAGCCTGACCATATCATTCTGTGATCTTTAAGGGACATTTAAGCTGGGTATCTGATATAGACTCATCATGCTGATCCTTATGAATATCCCTGGAGAACTTACCAGCCGATGTGGATATGGTGCTGCTGAGGACCCCAGTGCTGTGGCTGCAAGGAGGGACATTCTTTTTAACTCCATATGCTACAATGGAACAAAAAGAAGGGGCAAAATATCATTAGGTGATGTTTTTGGACTGTGGAAAAAAGCAGTTACTAGGACAAATTGGCATATCTGATTTTTGAACTGCCACCATTTTTATTTTTTTATAAAACCACCAAAAGGATATTTATTAATCCCCATTTCTGTATATTTATTAATTTGTTACATTTATATCCCACATTTTCCCACCTATTTGTAGGTTCAATGTGGTTTACATAGTACCGGAGAGACTCCGGTGTAAACAAATACAAAGTGATGTTGTGGTAGGATAAAGTTCATGTGGCACAGCCACACTAGGGAATCGTACAATGGAAGAGTTGTGTTATGTCCATTACGTTCTTTAGTTTTGCTGTGTTGCAAAGATCAGGCATTTACGTTGGATCGGTAGGGTATGCCTTTTTAAACAGGTTAGTTTTTAGTGTTTTCCGGAAGTTTAGGTGGTCATTCGTAGTTTTCAAGGCTTTTGGTAATGCATTCCACAGTTGTGTGCTTATGTAGGAAAAACTGGATGCGTAAGTTGATTTGTATTTGAGTTCTTTGCAGCTTGGGTAATGCAGATTTAGGTACGTTCGTGTTGATTCGAATGTGTTTCTAGTTGGTAGGTCGATCAAGTCTGTCAAGTATCCCTGAGCTTCACTGTAGATAATTTTGTGAACCAGAGTGCAGATTTTGAAAGCAATGCGTTCTTTGATCGGGAGCCAGTGTAGTTTTTCGCGAAGGGGTTTTGCACTTTCAAATTGCATTTTTCCGAAGATAAGCCTAGCTGCCGTGTTTTGAGCAGTCTGAAGTTTCTTTAAGGATTGTTCGTTGCATCCTGCACAAATTCCATTGCAGTAGTCTACATGGCTTAGTACCATTGATTGTATCAGTTTGCGAAATGTTCCCCTCGGCAAGAATTGTTTCATGCATTTGAGTTTCCACATTGAGTGGAACATTTTCTTTGTTGTGGATGTCACTTGGCTCTCTAGTATTAAGTTGCGGTCCATTGTAACGCCGAGGATTTTTAGGCTGTCTGAGATAGGGAGGGTGTAATCTGGGGTGTTGATAATAGTGGGGTTATCCTTGCTGTGTAGGGATGAGAGGATGAGACTGTGTTTTTTCTTTGTTTAGTTTTAGTTGAAATGCATTTGCCCAAGAGTCCATGATGTTCAAGCTGATCTTGATTTCGTTGGTGATTTCTGTCAGGTTAGATTTGTAAGGAATGAATATTGTGACATCATCTGCATAGATGAAAGGGTTAAGGACTTGGCTAGTGGGGTCATCAATGGGTTGAAGAGGATCGGTGATAGCAGTGATCCTTGTGGTACTCCGCAGTCTGCTTTCCACGGCGATGATATGTTTGAGTTTGATTTTACTTGATATGTTCTTGTGGTTAGGAAACCCTTGATCCAGCTAAGTATGTTTCCACCAATCCCGAACTTATCTAGTAATCTTATTAATATATTATGGTTTACCACATGTCAAATGCACTAGACATGTCGAATTGGAGGAGGAGGATGTTTTTGCCTATTGCTATTTCCTGCTTGAATTTGGCTAGGAGAGTGAGTAGTACTGTTTCTGTGCTGTGGAGGGGGCGAAAACCTGACTGTGATTCGTGTAATATTGAGAATTTGTTTATATAATCTGTAAGTTGTTTGGCTACCATGCTTTCCATCAGTTTGACTGACAACGGAATGGATGCTACTGGGCGGTGGTTAGTGATTTCTTTTGTTTTTTTTCTTGGTGTCTTTTGGTATCGGAGTGAGTAGGATATTGCCATTTTCCTTAGGGAAGAGACCTTGCTGAAGCATATAGTTTAGGTGGGATGTGAGGTCTGCTATGAAGCTGTCAGGGGCGGATTTCATTAGGTAGTTGGGACAGGTATCTAGCTTACAGTGGGTGTTTGATAACCTGCTGATCGCCTGTGCAACTGCATCGACAGTAAGGAGGGTGAATTTTAACCAGGTTCGGTCAGCTGGGTATTCTCCAGTGGTTGGGTCCAACTCATTAAGGAAGATTTCGAAGTCAGTGTTGTCCTGAGGTAGCGTGTTGCGTAGGTTTGCAATTTTTTCATTGAAATACTTGGCAAGTTTGTCTGCAGATGGGATGTCTGTATTCGATGTAGTGACCAAGTTGGTGTCTAGGAGTTTGCTCACGAGTTGGTATAATTTCTTCGTGTCTCTGTAATCTGTCCCTATTTTAGTTTTATAGTATGATCTTTTGGTCTGTCTTATTGCATATTTGTATTTTCTTTGTGATTGCTTCTATGTGTTGAGTGTGTGTTCGTCTTTTGTTTTTCTCCATGCTCTTTCAAGTTTCCTGGATTGTGTTTGTAGCTTTTTCAGTTCATCATTGAACCATGGTATCGAGTTATGCTTAAGTGAAGTTCTTGTTCATAAGGGTGCTATTTCATCTAATATGCATTTGCATCTTTTATCCCATTCCAAGAGGTAATATATGGAGTCTGTTTGTGCTGTCCAATCATTGTTGTATATCTGTTGCCAGAATGTTTTCATGTCTACTTGAGCTCTTGTGCTGTAGGATGTGTGTTCTTGTATTTGGTGTAATCCCTTCTTCCGCCAGTGTAAGGATAAATTTAATTTGTAGTGATCAGCCTGGGTGTTTCTGTCCATTTAATATCTGTTATTATTAGTTTCTGGTCTGTTGAAAGTTTGTGTGAGATAAGATCAAGTGTGTGCCCTTTGACGTGGGTTGCTTGCATTTGTGGCCATTTGAGATAACATAGGTAGAGGAATTCCTTACATTCCCAGGCGTTGATTGAGTTTGGGTCTTCTAAGTGAAGGTTGATGTCTCCTAATACTAGTACATTGGAGTTAGTTACACATGTGTTTGAAACGAAGTCCATGAAGTTAGCCTGGCCTTCGTTCCAATTGCCTGGAGGTCTGTAAAACAAGACACAATTCAAATGATCACATAGGGTTTTGTTGTGGATTCTGATTGAGGCAATTTCAAGTTGAGGTGTCATGGACTCGGCAGTGGTTTCAGTGGTGAAATGGGATCGATAGATTAGTGCTATGCCTCAGCCTCTTTTTTTATTTTCTGGTCCAGTGTGTGATTTTGTATCCTGGAGGGCAGAGGTCTAGGATTATGGGGTCCTTTTGGTCGTGGATCCAGGTTTCATTGATGAAGAGTAGGTCAAGGTTTTCTGCCATGATCCAGTCTGTTAGTATTGCTGTTTTGTTTACTGCGGATCTGGCGTTGATGTAGTCCACTTGGATTGTTTGGAATGGGTCTTCTGATGAAGCATAATACTGGGTTGTTATATAGCACATGGCAGAGCTGCAAAACCAGACAGCTGCACAATAAAATGCAATTCTGAATATAAATCAAGATTTGTGCTGAAATGCACTCCAGCTATCTATACTGCAAAACAGCCATTAAATAAAATAGCTAGTTACCACAGAGTTTACAATTAAATTGTGCAACAGAAGCTGATCTATAACTCAGTTTAGAAATCAGCAATAGTGTCTGCTGCATGGCTGAAATTATGAAATATTGCAAGAAATTATGAGCTTACAATACTGAAGATATAGTAGTAGAATAGCCTAGGCTATGAGGGCCCATCCAGTCTGCCCAGTGGTCCTCCTTACTGGTTCTCTAGCACTTTGGCTACCTAAGCATTTAAATTCTCATGAGTAACTAACTACCAGCTCCTCTTTCCCAGTGTGGATCTCAACCCTACTCCTTCCACTGTCCTAAGCATGCCAAAACTCTACCAATGCACTGGACTGCACCTCCATCAGGCATCCTACACCCACCACTGTGTCAAGCATGCCCAAACTCTACCAGGACACCGGCCTTCACCACCATCGGGCATCCTCTACCTCCTCCTTCCAACCAGCAAGGAAAAATATGAACCTACAATATATATCTAAGTAGCTGTTAAATATAAGGTTGATAATAATCCATGAAACTCAATATCTGACAGTTTTGAATATCACCAGCGACTGCTGATATAGTTTGCCTTATATTTTTATGTCCTTGTTTTTGTAAGTATCCGTTATCACTTTCTTATATTCCCATCATTCTCATCTTGTTCCTTTTTCTAGCTTTCTAGCATACATTATTTTTCTTATTTTTAAACCTAAGAGCCCTGTGGAGTACTACTAAGCATTTAACTGATGCATATGCAGTAGGTGAAAATCTTTAGTGCCTAGGTCTTTTAAGGGCCCTTTTACTAAGCCGGGTAAGCGTCTACGCGCTCCCCACGTGCACCAAAATGGAGTTACCGCATGGCTACCGCATGGGTCTTGCGGTAATTTCATTTTTTGGTGTGTGTCCAATATATGCATCCAAAAATAATTTTTATTTTCGGCCGTACGTATCGGCCGTGTTCCAAGTGGCATTTGGCGCATGAAGGCTATTACCGCCCAGTTACCGCGTGAGACTTTACCACTAGGCCAATGGCTGGCGGTAAAGTCTCAGACCTAAAATGGACGCGTGGCAATTTGGATTTTTGCGCACGTCCATTTTCGGCAAATTTTTTTTTAAAGGCATTTTTTACAGGTGCGCTGAAAAACGATTCTGCGCGCACCCAAAACCTGCGTCTACACTACCGCAGACCATTTTTCAGCGTGCCTTTGTAAAAGGACCTCACAGTCTGTAATTTTGGGATGTTTATTTTCTGAAGGTTCAGACACACTAATGATTTGCTTCATCCATAACAAGCCTAGTATTACCCAGTTGTGATGCTCTGTAAACCTGACTCCGGGTAGCTGTAACTGTACAGTTCCAGTGTTAGCAGGGGATGTGCTACTGACCTGCAGACGATGCTGTGACTGTGTTGCTGCTGATGAGACCGGAGCTTGGAGTAAGGTTGTTCTGAACGCCAAATACTGCAAAAAAGATTTTCAGAAAATATAAATAGAATCTAAATCTATATGTGTTAGAAACTCTGGTCTTTCATGTGGCCTGGAATGATGACTTAAAAATCAAATGTACACTCATAGGGCTGGATTCAGTACATGGCACCCAAAGTTAGGTGCTGTTAAGATCCACACTAAATGCCAGTTCTATGAAGGTTGCTTAGCGCTTTGACTGATGTGGAGGGGCATAATCGAAAGGGACGCCCAAGCTTTCCTGAGGACGTCCTCGCAGGACGTCCCCAGACTGGGGCGGGGAAACCCGTATTATCGAAACAAGATGGACGCCCATCTTTCGTTTCGATAATATGGTCAGGGACGCCCAAATCTGGAAATTTAGGTCAACCTTAGAGATGGTCGTCCTTAGAGATGGTCGTCCCCGATTTCGGCGATAATGGAAACCGAGGACACCCATCTCAGAAACAACCAAATCCAAGCCATTTGGTTATGGGAGGAGTCAGCATTCGTAGTGCACTGGTCCCCCTGACATGCCAGAACACCAACCGGGCACCCTAGAGGGCACTGAAGTGGACTTCAGAAATTGCTCCCAGGTGTATAGCTCCCTTACCTTGTGTGCTGAGCCCCCCATGATATTTGAGGGTGGGAGGGGGTTAGTGACCACTGGGGGAGTAAGGGGAGGTCATCCCCAATTCCTTCCGGTGGACATCTGGTCATTTAGGGCACATTTTTGTGGCTTGGTCGTAAAAAAAAAAAAAAGGACCAAATAAAGTCGTCTAAGTGTTCGTCAGGGACGCCCTTCTTTTTTCCATTATTGGTCGAGGACGCCCATGTGTTAAGCATGCCCCAGTCCCGCCTTTGCTACGCCAACAACACGCCCCCGTGAACTTTGGTCGTCCCCGCGACAGAAAGCAGTTGAGGATGGCCAAAATCGGCTTTCGATTATGCTGATTTGGGCGGCCCTGTGAGAAGGACGCCCATCTTGCGATTTGTGCCGAAAGATGGGCATCCTTTTCTTTCGAAAATAAGCCTGTTAGGAGGTCTTTTACTAAGGCGCGCTAGTGTTTTTAGCATGCGCTATTATTTAGAGCACACTAAATGTTAGTGCACCCTAAATATTAGCGTACACTAAAAACGCTAGTGCGCCTTATTGCAAGAGGCCCTTAGAGTGGATTCCCATGCCCAACTTTGGGTGTGAAGACTTACGCCAAACCTGGTGTAAATCCCTGCGCCCAGCTGATAGCAGTTAAGCACGCAAATGCAAGTACTCTATAACAACACTCCTCATTTCTGGATTGCAGCTAGCTGGTTACATCCGCTGATTTTCAGCGTGAGTTTAGTGGCCATATTTGGTCGCATGAATACCAGGCCTATCTTTAGCCGGTTCAAACCTAACTGGCCAGCACTGAATATTGGCTTGGCCGGTTAAGTTTGAACCAGCCAAAAATAAACTGGATACTCAATGCCGGTCACCGGAAACGGTAAGACATCAAATATCTGGGCTTAGCACCGACCGACTGCGGAAGATAGCTGGGCTAACTCCTGTGGTCTGAATTCAGCGGCAAAATCCAGTTAATTGCGGCTGAATATCAGTGGATAGAGCCTCGCACAGGCAATTTAACTGGGTAGGAGCCTCTGGTGCCTGATTAAATCACTTTGAATATTGACCCAGTGGCATACCAAGGGGGGGGGGCGGGGGGGGGCGGTGTGCCCTGGGTGCACGCCGCTGGGGGGGGGGGGGCCATGCGCCTGTCAGCTCCGCTCGTTCTGTGCTTCCTCTGCCCCGGAACAGGTTACTCCCGGGGCAGAGGGAGCATGGAATGAGCGAAGACGACAGGCGCGCGGCACCCCCCCAGCAGGTAAAAATGCACCCGGGGGGGGGGGGTGTCCTTTTGCCGGGGGTGGGGGGGTTGCGCGCACCCGGGGGGGGGGGGAGGGCACATTGGTGATCCGCCCCTGGTGTCAGCCACCCTAGGAACGCCACTGTATTGACCCCTACATTTTTTGGTCTAGCTCGCTTTCCTCTAGCCGCTGCGCACCCCCCTGGGTGCAGCGTTATCCCCCAACAGTGCAGCATTGACACCCCCTGGGTGTAGTGTCCCCCCCCCCGGCGCATCACCTCCAACCCCCCCCCCCCCCCGGGTATATTACTTTTATCTCCTGGGGTGCTGGGAGCAGCTGTGTGGCTGTCAGCTCCGCCAGATTCCTGCTCCCTCTTTCCCGGAACAGGAAGTAACATCAGAGGGAGCAGGGAACCGGCAGAGCCGATAGCTGCGCGGCTGCTCCCTGCACCCCTCCTGCAGCGTGCACCCGGGGCGGACTACCCCCCACCGCCCTGCCCTCGGTACGCCGCTGAGCCCAGAATCTCTCCCAAAGGCCTTTGTTTCTGGCTACCAAGGCTTTTCCCTCCAATCTGTTCAGTTACCATAGCAACAGTCCTCAGTAGAGTGCTGCAGACCTTGAGAGCCCAGCACACTTCCACCTAGAATTCCACATGCACAGGTTGCTTGCTCCATTCCTCCCCTGAAGGGCTGTCAACGCTGCCTATGCAGCATCTTCGCCCTGAAGGGTGGAAGATGGGTGTTGGAATCAAATCCAGATTTTGCACAGAGCCCTGAGCAGCACTGTTACAGCACTATCGGTCCAACCTTTATATATATCCAAGAAGGATTTTTATTTCTCTCTCTCTCTTTTTTTTTCTTAAATGAGATTACAGAAGGCAATGTACTAAGCCGAAGGGGCTTTTGCACACTATTTGCAAAACTGCCTGTGTAAATTTTTCTATTGGGACTTACATGGTAGAACAATGGAGTGCAAAGTTATTATTTTTGGGGGAAATCTGCTTTGCTCACTTTTACTATCACAAATAGTATGCTTTGCAAAATTTTGTATTTCAGTCACTCATGAGCTATTAATTTAAAAAAAAAAAAAAAAAGTCCACAAATGTAAAACTAAGTGTGAAATGTTATTATCTGCACAGGAGAAAAGTTTTGCAAAGTAAACTTTGCATGCTCAAATTCCGGATACTGCATTCTCTCACAAATAACATAAGCTATTTGCCACTTTTATGCGCAAAGAGGAGTTTGCATAATATTCTTTGCACAGCAGCCTTTTTGTCTGCTTACGTCTATTGGAATTGCAAAGCTCTCAGAACCTGTGAACTATTTCAGGTTATTATTATAAACTGAGAGGTGTGGTAGCCGTGTTAGTCCACTCTTAAAGGTTTTCAATAGAAATCAAACAAAATAAAACATGGAAAAGAAAATAAGATGACACCTTTTTTATTGGACATAACTTAATACATTTCTTGATTAGCTTTCCAAGGTTGCCCTTCTTCCTCAGATCGGAAATAAGCAAATGTGCTAGCTGACAGTGTATATAAGTGAAAACATTCAAGCATTACTATGACAGTAAAATAGATACCATTGGAGATTCTACATGGAATGTTGCTACTATTGGAGATTCTACATGGAATGTTGCTATTCCACTAGCAACATTCCATGTAGAAGCCTGCG
The DNA here is from genome assembly GCF_901765095.1 of Microcaecilia unicolor. NCBI lineage: Eukaryota > Metazoa > Chordata > Amphibia > Gymnophiona > Siphonopidae > Microcaecilia > Microcaecilia unicolor. The sequence goes on along the minus strand of NC_044035.1, from coordinate 37,220,931 downwards.
CGGCCACATTGGTGATCTGCAAGGGCTGACTTCTACATGGAATGTTGCTAGTGGAATAGCAACATTCCATGTAGAATCTATAGAAATCAAACAAAATAAAACATGGAAAAGAAAATAAGATGATACCTTTTTTATTGGACATAACTTAATACATTTCTTGATTAGCTTTTGAAGGTTGCCCTTCTTCGTCAGATGGGAAATAAGCAAATGTGCTAGCTGACAGTGTATATAAGTGAAAACATTCAAGCATTACTATGACAGTCTGACAGGGTGGGAGGATGGGGTGGGTCGGAGGTATGCATGGGGACATCAAAGCATATCATTGATATTCTAACAGGATGGGTGTGGATAGGTGAGGGAGGGGAGGGTGATCAACAGAGACATACAGCTTTATGGTTTATAATGAGTTAGAAGATCTGAGGAAGAAGGGCAACCTTCGAAAGCAATCAAGAAATGTATTAAGTTATGTCCAATAAAAAAGGTATCATCTTATTTTCTTTTCCATGTTTTATTTTGTTTGATTTCTATTGATAATATTATAAACTGCAAATACCACATATAGTTCAAGGCGGGTAACACACAGACGTAAGAAGAAACATGGCAACTTTGTATAGAAACTAACCTGTAGAGGATGTGTTGAGCCCAGAGTTCAGTGTAGGGTGGCTGGGAGCCAGGTTGTTCGGAAAGGCAAACACTGCAAGAGAAGAAATATTGAAGAATACCAGATCTATGCACTTTGCACAATGAAATGCTATTATATCTGGGCTCATGTCGTCCATCTTAAGACTAGCTACTTTCTAGAAACATGCACTGTTGTTTTCCACAAAACCTTAAACTCAAGAACTCTTTACCACTGTTCCCTCTAAGCTGAGCAGGGGTCCTCCAACTGCATTTCTACCAGTAGGGGGTGCTGCTTCAATATTGTGTTTTGAATCACTAGGGACAGGCAGGTTCCCTGGAGTCCTTTAGAACTTGCCTGTCCCTCACTATTGAAAATGTGATAGTAAAACAGTGCCACCCGCTGGCAGGACTGTAGGTGGAGGACTCCAACTCAGCCTAGAGGGAAAGGTGCTCTTTACCTATAATTACGATTAAACTCAGAATTAGGGGGGGGGGGGGGAATAGGTCAAACTATGATATAACGGGAGTCTGAAAAAAACTGCCTAACAGTGGGTACTGCAAAGTAGCTTTATATGGAAGGCATACAGTTTCGTTTATGCATCACTAATGCGACACAATCCCTTTCCCCAAAGGAGGACAGAGCAGTGGACCTCAGTGACTTCTTTCATAGTGTCCTGCTGCAGATACTCTACCTGAACCCGTTGACTGCGTGTTTGCATTCAACAGAGATGAACTATGGGTCATGTTGTTGTGGTAACCACTGACGGAGGATCCGATGGGTAGGGTGGAGGTCCACATGTAGGATGGAAGGGCAGCATCCAAGATGGTTGTATCATAAGTTCCTGATGCTGAATTAACAACAATAACAAAAAAGTCATGGAGCTACAAACTCCGAAAGCAGTGTGTGTAACTGTACATTTCCACGTGCACTTTCAAAACCACCAGATTTTAAAATACAGGGTGAATGTGTAAGTTGACTTTGAATATTGGGCTACTATGCACTTAACCTTGTAACACACTTCAGGTTTTTTTTTTTTGTGAGGCATGCTATCAAGTATATGCATTTAAGGCGACTGATTTCATTAAGGGGAGGTGTAGCCTAGTGGTTAGAGCACCCATCTCAACATCCAGAGATGCCAGGTTCAAATCCCACCACTGTGCCTTGTGATCTTGGGCAGATCACTTAACCCTCCGTTGCCTCGTGTACAAAATTAGACTGTGAGCCCTTCAGGGAAAGGGAAATACCCAATGTGGCAGAATGTAACTCACCTTGAGCTACTACTGAAAAAGGTGTGAGCAAAATCCAAATAAATACATAGAGCATATTAACAAAGAAAGGCAATGATTCATAACTTAGAAGCAGGCACTTAGCAATGAAATATTCAAGCTTACAGTGCCAGGTAGACTGGCATTATAGGGGCAATATTCAGCTGGTAGTGGTCAGCTGTTTATTGCTGTGGACTGAATTAAGCCTGAAATATTCAATGCCAGGCCAGGTCGGGCACCGGCTTTGAATATCTGGATCAGCCTGGCTACCCAGAATTTACCCGGGCACTGGCTGATACTCAGACTGGTGTCTGGGTAGCTCAGCAGATAACATTAGGACAGCCTTTTTGCTGTCTCAACTTTATCTGCATACTTATCCAGTTAGCGGACTGAATATCATCACTAGCTCATAAATCCTGACTCTGCCTCAGCTTTGCTTTCAGACTGCCCCCTGCACTGCTTGGAGAATGCTGCAGCAGTCGGAGGGAATATTCCGTCCGTCGTGCTACCCAGTTCATTGCTGCTCATATCCTCTTCCAGCCTGCTCGGCACGGTTTAACCTTTAGAATATCAGGCCTATAATATTTATGATAGGGGTCTGTAGGAAATAAACTGTCTCATTTCTTTATTTATGTTTCATTTTATAAGTGATATATGATTTCGGTGGATACTGAAACTGTTAGCGTGACACTGCGCTGTTCAGGGCTTACACTGACATCACCAGGGATCAGACCAGGAGTGAAAGCTGCTTACAATAAGTCCCAGAGGGCTTGGTCAGGCTAATTCTCTGGGTAGGCCCTGAAGCCTTGGTCAGAGTAGAGACTAACTTTCTAGCTAGGGCCTGAAAAGCACAGTGTCATGCTAACAAAAACCACTTAGTATGTGGTAAATTATTGAGGGGTCATTTCATGGTAAGCACAGTTTTAAACATGTGAAAGGCTTCATACAATTACCCCACACAGAAAAGTATGCATGGTGACAAGGCAGCACATACTTTTATGTGACTCAGGGTCAGACATGTTGGGGCACCCATGTGTTTCCATAAGATAGACTCAAAATCGATACCGCACAGTGATTGCGCATCTACAAATCGGAGTGGTACCTGATTGCGAACCCTCTGTTACTATCTTGGTTTCCACAGTGGCTTTCTTGGGGATGGGGAGAGTGTTCGAAGGGGAGCGAGTGGGGCTGAGGCTGGTGGACCGGCCTCCCTTCACTAAACGTTTCACATCGTCGAGTTCTGTCCCTGGGAGAGAAAACAAAGTGTTCATTTAACGGCAGGACTGTGGGAATGCAACAACTCTAAAAACAATCTTTATTCTATCTAATCTTTCATTGTGTGATTTTTAAAAAAAAATTTGTAATACATGAATGGATGACGTTCAACAGCTCAGTTCTCAGGCTTATAAACAGGGGCCCTTTTACAAAGCCATGGCAAAAAGTGTTCCCTGATGCGGGTCTTTCCCACATGCTAGGCCACTTTTCCTGCAGTCTAAAAATGGCTGATTTTTTTTATTTTCTATTTTTGGCATTAATGGCCATGCGCTAATGATGCCATTAGTGTGTGAGCCCTTACCGCCATCCATTTTGTAGGTGGTAAGGGCTCACTTGCTAATCACGCATTAATCAGGTAGCGCGCGACAAAATGGCTGTGCTAACCAGTGGCGTAGCCACAGGTGGGCCTGGGTGGGTCAGGGCCCACCCACTTAGGGCTCAGGCCCACCCAACAGTAGCACATGTTTAGCGGTAGCTGGTGGGGATCCCAAGCGCCGCCAGCTGAAGACTTCCCCCTGATGGTAACGAAAACGCTACTCTCCATGATACCGGCACCTGCGCATGCTCAGTTTTCAGTGCATGCCTGCTGCAGGCTTCCAAGGTGGAAAGAAGCGTTTTCCCGCCAGCTGAGATATTTTCTGGTCATGGGGGGGGGGGAACACTTGGTGCCCACCCACTTCTTGCTTAGGCCCCCCCAAAATCTGTTGTCTGGCTACGCCCTGATTAGCACAGACACGTCCAGTCTCCATCCCCAGATACACCCTCGCGGCTAAAAAAATAAAATTTATTTTTTAGGGCATGGGTAATGCACACACATCAGGATTTTACCTCAGGATGCCTCAGTGCACCCTGCTGTAAGCATGCATTAGGGCTTACTGGAGCTTTGGCAAAAGGACCCCATAGAGTTACAAGATGTAAAAATACCACAGAACTATCCTTGTCCTTTATTTTTTGACTTAATAAAATCCTTTACTTTTATGTTTCAACAATTTTTATTGGTGAAGCAACATTTGCAATACAACTGTGAGTGGAGGAGTGGCCTAGTGGTTAGGGTGGTGGACTTTGGTCCTGGGGAGCTGAGGAACTGAGTTCGATTCCCACTTCAGGCACAGGCAGCTCCTTGTGACTCTGGGCAAGTCACTTAACCCTCCATTGCCCCATGTAAGCCGCATTGAGCCTGCCATGAGTGGGAAAGCGCAGGGTACAAATGTAACAAAAATAAAATAGATACTATTGGAGATTCTACATGGAATGTTGCTACTATTGGAGATTCTACATGGAATGTTCCTATTCCACTAGGTCCATGTAGAAGGCTGCGCAGGCTTCTGTTTCTGTGAGTCTGACGTCAGACTCACAGAAGCAGAAGCCTGCGCGGCCACATTGGTGATCTGCAAGGGCCGACTTCTACATGGAATAGCACTTCTAGTGGAATAGCAACATTCCATGTAGAATCTCAAATAGTAGCAACAGTGGAGGAGTGGCCTAGTGGTTAGAGTGGTGGACTTTGGTCCTGGGGAGCTGAGGAACTGAGTTTGATTCCCCATGGCAGCTCCTTGTGACTCTGGGCAAGTCACTTAACCCTCCATTGCCCCATGTAAGCCGCATTGAGCCTGCCATGAGTGGGAAAGCGCGGGGTACAAATGTAACAAAAAAAATAAAAGCCTGTTAAATTCAACTGACACCACGCTGGTTAACATGTCAAATTCACAGAAGAAAAACATTCACTTGTATTATTGATATTTTAATATAACATCCCCCCCCCCCTTTCTCCCAACTAACAACAACTCTATGCCCACCAACCACTGACATTCCTACTACCCCCACCCCCGCACTCCCCATCCCTAAAATCCTTTACTTTTAAACCTTTGTTAATTTTTCTAAATTGATAAATGCCTTTGGATTATCAGAATGAGCTCAGAACTTGTAAACCCCCAAAAGGTACGAGCATATCTTTGCTAACATTTCTAAGAACTTAAACTGGTTCACACAAAGTCCACTTTTGACAAATAAATCCAACCATTTCCCGTGCTCCTTCAGAGGGAATCGAATAGTCTATATGGATCTAGCAGAGGACGTAGCTTCTTGAGAAGTTTGAGAAGACACACTGCGTAATTGAGGATCTAATCTAACTGAATGTAATGTCAACATTTTTAGTCTGCAAATTGCTTTTCTACTGGGATATGAAATTGCCAGGGAAATAGGTATCACAATCATGAAAAATGGAGGAAAAAGATCTCAGCTGGCTTCTTGATGTCATCAGATGAAGTCAACAGCGATCCCATATGGGAATACCAGTTCCTTCATATGCACAGCTCACAATTTCGGTCATTGGTCAACGAACATTGACGAACGTACTTTGGCTGTTTGCATGTCAATGAAATTGTGAGCTGTGAACATGAAGGAACTGGAATTCCCATATGGGACCGGTGTTGATTTCGTCTGGTGCTTGCGCCTCACAATTAGAATCTTAGGCCCCTGATCACAAAGCTGCACTAGCGGCTGGAGCTGCAGTACTGCCGACACAGCCCATTCACTTTGAATGGGCTGTGTCGGCAATGCTGCTAGCGAGGCTTTGTAAACGGTGGGGGGTGGGGGGGGGGGGGTTAGTTTCTTTTGAGAAGAAAGTTGTGATAGTTTCCACTTTTGTTTATTTTGGTATTTGCTTATTCAACTATTTTTTTCCCTCTATTTTGGATTTGTATTTTCATGGAAATATGTATGCCATGGGGGGAGGGGAGTTTACTAGTTTGGGTACAGAAGAATTGACGCATCTGACTTTTTAAACCCCTTGATATTTTTAAACAGAGGTCACTATTTATCTGGTTCCTCTTTTTCTAAGTATTGTGGAGGGCAATTCTTTAACAGGGCGCCTGCTAGGAGCCTGTTCTATGTAGGAAATTTGGTGCCTACTTCCATTATGAAATACTAGTGTAATGGGGTATAGACGTACGCATGCGTCTAAGCGTCAGCACTTACACCAGCCACGAAACTGGTGCAAGAGTCTGTGTCTAAATTCTGAAGAAACATGTCTAAGCTACAGAATTCTGTAAATGATGGACTAAATTCAATAAATGGCACCTAAAAAATCAGTGCTGAAAAAGATAGCGCTTATGGCTATTCTATACATGGCACTCAAAGTTAGGCACCATTTATAGAATAGCGCTTAGCACCAGGAACTACGAACTTGCCTGTCCCTCACTATTGAAAATGTGATAGTGAAACAGCACCACCTTCTGGCAGGACTGTACATGGAGGACTCCCGCTCAGCTTCCTGACACATCCCTTTCCCTCCCGTGTTAATGCCTGTTACACACGTAATAGCAAATTAGCACCAATTAATGCTTATTAATGTCAATTATTGGTATTTATCACCAATTTAAGTAGTTAATTATGTTATGTGTGTCGCTGGTCCAATTCTATACCTGTTCTCCCAATTGTACACCTTACTTGGGTACCATTCATAGCATTTGAGGGGTTTGTAACCACTGTTTCCGCTAAGCTGAGCCTGAGTCCTCTTCCTATGGTCTTGCCAGTGGGTGGTGCTGTTTCACCATCACATTTTCAATAGACAAGCTCAGCAGGAACCTGTCCCTACAGACTGAAAACACAATGTTGAAGCAGCACCACCCACTGGCAAAAACATAGGAAGAGGACTCTGGCTCAGCTTAGAGTAACATAGTAACATAGTAGATGACGGCAGAAAAAGACCTGCACGGTCCATCCAGTCTGCCCAACAAGATAATTTCACATGTGCTACTTTTTGTGTATACCTTACCTTGATTTGTATCTGCCATTGTCAGGGTACAGACCGTATAAGTCTGCCCAGCACTAGTCCCGCCTCCCAACCACCAGCCCCGCCCTTTATCATTTTCACTGCCCTTCTTTGTACCTTTTCTAGAGGAAACAGTGTTTGTGATATAACCATTGTACAAATTATATACATTTCCAGTGAACATTCACATCCATCTGTACGAGGCAAGGGCATTCCTATCATTACCAGGTCACCTGCAGATGTTCTTTTGGTTGCTCCCTTTGGGAATTTGTCAGAATTCTAGCTTTGCATAGCTTGAGATACATTAGAATGCAGATTTAAAGGAGAAGCCTCTCACAAATCACTCAGAGGTTGAAGCTGTGCTACCCACCGAAGGTTAAGAACTAATCTATAACTATCATTACTGCCATCATCATCATTAGCCCTCATTAATTACTTTTTATTAACATCCGCAGGTGAAGCTGCTTTCATTTCTAATAGGAGTGTTAATTTTTTTTATGGGCATTTTGTATGATAATCCATATCACACGCACGGAGAACATCCTCCCTCCCTCTGGCTGAGCAGCAGCTAACTTCAAAGTCATCCATTAAAGACAGACAATTAACTGAGGACATTCAGAAGACGGACTTGCAGCTGGTCAGCGGGGTTTAGAGAAGAACAGAGGGGTCACTTCAGTGCCGTAGCGAGGGCGGCTGACACCCGGGGCGGGTCGCCGCTGCACACCCCCCCCCCCGGGTGCAGCACGGTGCCCCCCCCTAGGCGCGCACCCCCCCTCCGGAGTGCACCCTCCCCCCGAAGAGCATTTTTAATTGATTTAAAAGCGAGAGGCGGGCGGGAGGGCCGATCCGCCCCCGAGTCCACGTCGCTGGGAGCTGCATCGGCTCCGTTGGTTCCTTGCTCTCTCTGCCCCGGAACAGGAAGTAACCTGTTCCGGGGCACAGGGAGCAAGGAACCAACGGAGTGGACACCCCCCCAGCGGCGTGCACCCGGGGCGGACCGCCCCACCGCCCCCTCCCTTCCTACGCCACTGGGTCACTTACATCTCGTGGAGGGAGAAGCACTCTGCAGCCGTACCCGGATTTCACTCTCTGTAGAAGGAAGAAAATAGCTAGCATTAGTTCTTTGGTGACCTGATACTGACACCCTATTCTGATTACGGATGGGGCTTAGGGTCGACGGCTGTTGTTTCATTTTCTGTCATGTTCCCCATCAGTTTGCTGTCAGGTTTCTGCTCCACTGTCAATACGCTGCAGGTTTGAGCGAGACTGTCGCAACTGTCAAGAGAGTGATAGTTTCACCTGAGGATTACTGTTTTGCTGTGGAAATGTGACTGAAGTCCCTTAAGTACATTCACCTGGAAGCGTAACATGCCTGGGCTTGGATTGTTAGGGCTGAGCTAGGGCTATGATGTTTTAAGGGAAACAGAGCATTTCTCAACAGCTGCTTCTGCTAGGAAAATTAGGGACAGTGCTACTACTAATACTTATCATTTCTATAGCGCTACCGGACGTACGCAGCGCTTCGCACTTGAACATGGAGAGACAGTCCCTGCTCAATAGAGCTTACAATCTAATTATGACAGACAGACAGGACATATCAGGGATAGGGGACAGTTGAAGGGCTAGGTTTAGGTCTAGGAGTTAAAAGCAGTGCTGGCAAGGGTCTCAGTCTCAGCCAACTCCGTCCCTAGAACACCCACAAGTTAGCCAGTTTCGGCTCAGGCGCCAACCATGAATATTCAGCGGCACTAACGGTATAGAAAGTTCTGCTAATAAATAAATAACTGGTTAAGTGCCACTGATAATTTGTGGTTAAGCCACGGACAAGCAATTTAAACGGTCAGGAGCCTTTCTGGACTGTTTAAATTGCTTTGAATGTCGGACATAAATGAGCGTTTCTTCTGACCTGCACGTCTCAATTCCTGCTTCTACGACTTGTCTAAAACGGGGCTGCCCGTGAATTAGGTGCACTGTTCATAGAATAGCGTCTAGGACGTATCTGCATAACTGCCAATTATTGGCGTCATCCTGTGCGTAATTGGCACTTATATTTAGGAGTCAGTTTATAGAATGAAGGGGTGTATGTTCAGCTGCAAAATTTAGCTGTCCAAGGGGTGATGGGTAAACAGCAGGCCTACCTTTAAATGGATAAATATCTGTTTCAAATTCTACGTTAATTTTCACTGGCGCTGCTGAAAAGACATAACTGCAAATGGAGTTCTGATCTATAATATTGGCCTCTGTCTAATTTTTTTTTTTTTTTGCTGGGAAATTACAGGGAAAACTGTAATTAGACCCCACTGAAGTCCGGACGGGACCTGTTCAGCGTGAGGTTGGGGCATGTTTCAGTTGGGATCAAAGCCCAGGCATCTCACATTCCAAACTCTGGCCTTGATCGGGCTGCCTGTGGCACTAATCCTGCTTATTCTATGACCCTATTGTTCTCTCTAAAATGCAAAGGCAGGTGAAAATACATAACAACCCCATAGAAATATTCCTCTATAAAGGGTAAGAAGCCTGCTTGATCCTGCTCCTCTGCCTATTTATACAATCCGTGTGAGGGATCGGTGTCTGCTGGGAGGTTCTTGGATGCAAAAGCGAATTCCAACCAGCATGCATCTGCCTACTTTTAATACCTGCAAGGTTTTCAATATTCGCACCCCTAGATCTCCGTCAAGCTCTCAACTCAATCCTCAGGACACACCCAGCCAGTCGGGTATCCAGGATATCCCCAATGAATGTTCATCTATTACTCAACGAGATATCAATGATAACTGAATACTCTTTTAATTATATAACACTCACAGTATCAGACTGATATAATTATATAACACTCACAGTATCAGACTTATACTGTGAGTGTTATACAATGAATGTTCATGAGATAGATTTGCCTACAGGAGAGGCAGTGTACGTGTATTCACTGTGGCTGTCCTGAAAACCAGCCTGGCTGGGTGTGTCCTGAGGACTGGGTTGAGAAACCCTGCCTTAGAGGCTCATATAATGTAATTAACTGGCTATTTTAAAGGTTTTCTAATGAAGTAGCTAATTACACCAATTCCATCAGTAAACAATCTTGCCCGGTTGAAAGGTTTTCAAGAACGTAAGCTGCCTGTCAGTGGATTCGCACAGGATATGTTATGTCTTGATAAATACTGCTGTGAGCATGGCAAGGATTTAATGGCATGTACCATGTGCTTTGTTTGATTTCCTGGTTGGCCTCTCTTTGCTCTTTAGCTCCTTAGAGTTGAGAGTTTAAAATAATGACTGTATGATGCTGTCTGTAGTGTTGTTCCCAAAGAATGCACAGACAGGGCCCGGTGTCTGTTTCTGTGGAATCTTGCGACCGAACTATTTAATAGCGCTGAAGTTACTGGGAGAGCTTTCCCACAGCTGGCCTTGGTATAGCCAAGAATGGCATTATACACATTGCACCTAAATGAACCATATGGAACCCTGAGCCTAATATCTCTATGGGGTGTGAAAAGAGGGAACTAGCGTTACCCTGGGCCACAACTCACCTCTGCTCTGAGTCCGCCCCCTGGTGGAGGAAGATGCTGAGAAGAAATTGAGAAAAAAAGGAGTGTTAGGTTCTGCCAGAAGCAAAACGCATCATGCATGAAAATTCCTTTCATTTCATTTCAATTCTGAGAGAATTTAAATTACAGGAGCTTGTTGTTCTTTCCTTTTCATGAGAAAATGAATACAATGCAATGTGAGTATGTATGATACTCTAGGCAAGTCACTTAACCCTCCTTTGCCCCTTGTAAGCCGCATTGAGCCTGCCATCAGTGGGAAAGCGCAGGGTACAAATGTAACAAAAATAAAATAGATACTATTGGAGATTCTACATGGAATGTTGCTACTATTGGAGATTCTACATGGAATGTTGCTATTCCACTAGCAACATTCCATGTAGAAGGCTGCGCAGGCTTCTGTTTCTGTGAGTCTGACGTCCTGCACGTACGTGCAGGACGTCAGACTCACAGAAGCAGAAGCCTGCGCGGCCACATTGGTGATCTGCAAGGGCTGACCTCTACATGGAATGTTGCTAGTGGAATAGCAACATTCCATGTAGAATCTCAAATAGCACGAGGAGTGGCCTAGTGGTTAGGGTGGTGGACTTTGGCCCTGGGGAACTAAGGAACTGAGTTCGATTCCAAGCACAGGCAGCTCCTTGTGACTCTGGGCAAGTCACTTAACCCTCCATTGCCCCATGCAAGCCGCATTGAGCCTGCCATGAGTGGGAAAGCGCGGGGTACAAATGTAACAAAAAAAAAAATGAAATCATATTATTTTGGTATTACACACAGGGGCAAACTCCTATTTCCCTAATTTGCCTTCTGGCTCTTCCAGACTCCCTCCTTGCATGTCATTCTCTCACTGCTCCCAGCTCTTCCTCCTTTAGTATCTCTCCCTTTCTGTAGTTTAATTCCACTGGTCTCTCTCCCATTCCCTTCTTCTCTCTCGTTTTTCCTCTTGGACTCCTCTCGCAATGTCAATCCAGTCATCTCCAGTTTTATCAGTGTCATTCTCCTTATGTTTCTCCCTGCTCTCCCTCGTTGCCCATCTCTTTCCAGTGTCCTGGTGTCTCTCTACTCTCCTTATCTTTCCCTCTTCTTCAGCATTAAGCCAACTTCATTTCCCTCCTAGGTTCTACTTACTGCATAAGGAAGCCGACTGTGACATTGTATTTTATTTTTGTTACATTTGTACCCAGCGCTTTCCCACTCATGGCAGGCTCAATGCGGCTTACATGGGGGAATCAAAGTGGGAATCGAACTCAGTTCCTCAGGACCAAAGTCCACCACCCTAACCACTAGGCCACTCCTCCACTGTTGCTACTATTTGAGATTCTACATGGAATGTTGCTATTCCACCAATGTGGCCGCGCAGGCTTCTCCTTCTGTGAGTCTGACGTATGTGCAGGACGTCAGACTCACAGAAGCCTGCGCAGCCTTTTACATGGAATGTTGCTAGTGGAATAGCAACATTCCATGTAGAATCTCCAATAGTATCTATTTTATTTTTGTTACATTTGTACCCCGCACTTTCCCACTCACGGCAGGCTCAATGCGGCTTACATGGGGCAATGGAGGGTTAAGTGACTTGCCCAGAGTCATCTGTTCATAATATGGGAACTATCAAATTTGTATCACCTATCAATTAATCTAGCAGTCCAGTAATACAGGTGAATCCTCCATAAGCTCAGTTTTTCCCCAGTGATTAATAATTTGACTTTTGTGATAAATGAGATCAACATAAACATTCAATTACTGAGAAACAGTACATAAACATACCAAATTCTTTTCTTGGGTATTCTGGAGAAGAATTTCCACTGGAGCTTCCTAAAGAAGAACAGAGAACAATCTCAGCTTTTCACTAGCGTGTGATTTCTATGACGTCCCTTTCTATAGCAGATGCTGCACATGCATGAGGAATCGGAAGAAAGCAACTCTGCTTTTTCCAGAGACATTATCCAGAGACATTTTCCAGAGACCGCAACCTCGGTGTCATCTTCGACTCCTCCCTCTCCTTCTCTGCGCATATCCAGCAGATAGCCAAGACCTGCCGCTTCTTCCTCTACAACATTAGCAAAATTCGCCCCTTCCTCTCTGAGCACACCACCCGAACTCTCATCCACTCTCTCATTACCTCTCGCCTTGACTACTGCAACCTACTCCTCACCGGCCTCCCACTTAGCCACCTATCCCCCCTTCAGTCCATCCAGAACTCTGCCGCACATCTTATCTTCCGCCTTGACCGATATACTCAAATCACCCCTCTCCTCAAGTCACTTCACTGGCTTCCGATCAGATACCGTATACAGTTCAAGCATCTCCTTAGTGGAGGAGTAGCCTAGTGGTTAGTGCAGTGGACTTTGATCCTGGGGAACCGAGTTCGATTCCCACTGCAGCTCCTTGTGACTGTGGGCCAGTCACTTAATCCTCCATTGCCCCTGGTACAAAATAAGTACCTGAATATACTATGTAAACCGCTTTGAATGTAGTTGCAAAAACCACAGAAAGGCAGTATATCAAGTCCCATCTCCCTTTCCCTAGTTGAGATTCTACATGGAATGTTGAAACTATATGTAGATTCTAGATGGAATGTTGCTACTATTGAGATTCTGTTGCTACTATTTGAGATTCTACATGGAATGTTAATGTTGCTATTCCACTAGCAACATTCAATGTAGAAGCCTGCCCTTGCAGATCAGCAACGCGGCTGCGCAGGCTTCTGTTTCTGTGAGTCTGGCATCCTGCACGTATGTAAGATTGTTTGCATCTGGGACAATGGAGGGTTAAGTGACTTGCCCATGGTCACAAGGAGCTGCAGTGGGAATTGAACCAGTTCCCCAGGATCTCAATCCACTGCACTAACCATTAGACTACACCTCCACTTGTCTTTGTGACCTGACTACATTGTAAGCTCCACAGAGAAGAGATAGACAAGAGTCTATAACACATGTAAAAAGCTGCATATGACTAGTAGCATCAGAGAAGTGATAAATGGTGTACCGTTCATGTCAATACATAGTACAGAGAAATAATTTTTACAGTGCTAAATCTGATGTTTATTCATTATTGTCTCTGTAATCAGAAATCAATATTCCTAGTATCTCAGTCATCTTGCGGGACAGATAGCCCATACTGCTGGTGAATGTCGCACCGTTCTAGTAACTTTGGTTTCTTGTGCACTAATGGGTACCTATTTTATAAAAAGACATCTAAGTGCCTTCATAAAATGAACATAAAGTAGGTGCCTTTTGGACATTCTATATTGGCGCCTTGTTATCAAATTATCCTTCCCGCCATATGCAAGAACAACTTATTCACCGGAGCATGCTTAACTATCTAGTTATCACAACAATAGCTCCACCTACCTTCATAGGCTGCATGGTGGGAAATGGAGGTATAGGTTTTCCTGTCAAATGTTGAGCTAGGTGAAACAGAGAGCGTAGAGCTGGGAGATGGAGCCCGCTTTGAGCCCGAGGACCCTACTTGTAATCTTGAATTGCTACCTATAAATCAGAAAAAGAATCAGAAAGCAAAGCTAGAAACGAGTCCCAAGACATGGCTTCAGTGATTCCTGGTTGCCAGTGCTCGTGGTTTGGTTGCACTGTGGTTCCAAATAGCAGTTTTGTCTGATTCGCTGTTCTTGCCTCCTGATTGGTGAGGCAGTCAGATGTGTAAGGAAGAAAGAAGGAAGGAAGAAAAAGCAACACTGGGCCTTCAGGATTGAGATGGTCAAAGTCTCTTGTTTATTAATTGACGGATAGACCCGACACGGACCGTGTTTCGGTGCACTGGCGCCTGCCTCAGGGGTCAGCTAATCCTGATCAAAAAATTGTAGGTGGTACTGTCACCATTGGAGCCGACTCTGTGGGTGCTGTGGGTGCTTGAGCACCCCCAATATTGGAAAAATTCCTTGTATGTGTCCAGGTAGGGATTATTTCCATTGGGCTTAGCACCCTCAATAATTTTGAAAAGTTGGCTCCTATGACTGTCACAGTGTAGCACCTTCCAGAGGTTTTGACCAGTGCTTTGATAGTTAACACACCAAATGTTTAAACGGTGCTTGAACAGTTAAAACATCAAAAGGCTAAGCACTGAAGAGTACACAATTCCTTCTCTCCAAATAGCATAACAGTACAAACTATGAGCAAACAGGAGTCGTGTAATCACTGTGACAGTACCACCTACAATTTTTTGATCAGGATTAGCTGACCCCTGAGGCAGGCGCCAGTGCACCAAAACACGGCCCATTTCGGGTCTATCCGTCTTATTTATTTATTTATTGCATTTGTATCCCACATTTTCCCACCTCTTTGCAGGCTCAAATTTGATCATCTCAATCCTGAAGGCCCAGTGTTGCTTTTTTGTTTCTGCATTATTTTGTATGCTGTTTTACCCTCTCTTTTGTGTCAGTCAGATGTGTAAAACAGGTCTTTGTGGAAGGGGGATTTTTAAATATAAGTTAGTATATTAAGGTGTTCATTTTCAAAGCACATAGACTTACAAAGTTACGTGCTTTGAAAATGAGCTGGCCTAGGCAAGAATTGGGTGGGCACCAAGTGCTCTTCCCCCCCCCCCCCCCAAAAAAAAATTATCTCAGCTGGTGGGAAAACGCTTCTTTCCACCTTGGCAGCAGTATTTTGCCCAACGTAGCATTAGCAACTAGAGAGCTTTGGGGGGGGGGGGGGGGGGGCAGGGCTGAAAATTGTTTGGTTTAGCTTCTCAAAAAAATAAATATATATATTCCATGGCCCCTGACATTGCAGTACAAAATGATAACCAGAATTTAAAGACCACTGGTGTCAAGGTAAGTTTGTCCTCAGGAAAGATTGACTAGAGCATCAGTTGAGTGGAAAAATAATGGATTTAGGTTTAATACAAAGAGTCTGTGCCTTTAATATTGGACAATAAGTATGTTTTTAATGAAATGATTTGACTATACACCGTATTGGCCTTGAAGAAGCCAACCAGATGATCAATGTGGAATAATGAATTAGACGAGTAATATCTGGGGATAATCAGGTTAATACCACATTTTTTTTTCTGTTTACTGTTTAATTGATCTCCTTGTCTTGTTTCACTCTCCCTATTTAGTGGTCTAAGGAAGAGAATAGAATTACCTGACTGAAATAATTCCTATATATTACTTTCTCTGTATTTCCGGCAAGTTGTTTTGTCGCTTGTAAAAAATTTAAATGGTTATAAATAAAAAATTATAAAAGAGTCTGTGCCTTTGTGAACTGAAGTCTGGTTCTTCCCTGTCCTCTCTTAAGTTTATCTTGTGCTTATTCTGTCAAAGTCTTTGTTCTTTTTCATTTGGGGGGGATTTCACACTGAACAATGACCCTTCGGAGGCTGCATTTCCATGATAGATGTGCAAAATAGGATGATATATTGCTGAACATGGAAATTCAATAACTACTTCCCATTATTATTAATCATTCCTTAAGGGTTAGGACTGTACTTTTTCAAGGTTGTCATATTTCCCAATAAAAATAGCCTATTGGTTGGGGAAAGAAGAGAAGGGGCAAAATCATTTCTATTACATGGAAGATACAGGCTGAAAGGGAATATCTTTTCGGGTAACAGCTGTCAACCTTTGGGTGCTGGGATCTGAAGGATTTCCTGATGTTGAACCTGAGTCTTCCCCTTGGAATGTCAAAGCTCAGCCTAAAGTTATCCAAATACAGTTATCCAAATATCCTCACTGGCCTCCCACTTAGCCGTCTATCCCCCCTTCAATCCATTCAGAACTCTGCTGCACGTCTTATATTCTGCCTGAACCGATATACTCATATCACCCCTCTCCTCAAGTCACTTCACTGGCTTCCGATCAGATACCGCATACAGTTCAAGCTTCTCCTTCTTACCTACAAATGCACTCAATCTGCAGCCCCTCATTACCTCTCCACCCTCATCTCCCCTTACGTTCCCGCCCGAAACCTCCGCTCACAGGACAAATCCCTCCTCTCAGTACCCTTCTCCACCACCGCCAACTCCAGGCTCCGCCCATTCTGCCTCGCCTCACCCTATGCTTGGAATAAACTTCCTGAGCCCTTACGCCGAGCCCCCTCCCTACCCATCTTTAAATCCTTGCTCAAAGCCCACCTCTTCAATGTTGCCTTCGGCACCTAACCTTAGACTGCCCCAATTTGACTGCCACTACTTGATTGTCTGTACATTTGTCCATTAGATTGTAAGCTCTCAGAGCAGGGACTGTCCTTCTACGTTATATTGTACAGCGCTGCGTAACCCTAGTAGCGCTTTAGAAATGTCAAATAGTAGTAATAGTAGTAGTTATCTGGATAATGTAAACCAGATAAATTGAGCAGCAGACATCTGCAGGTAAGTCCTGAAAATCTACTTAGACTTATCTGGACAATTTTACCACTGGCTGGCTTGCTCAATATTACCCTTTTAGTGAACCCATGGCAATGGTTTTCTTATAGGAAAAGGCAAAAGCTTGCATACCGACATTTGATAACCCTTAGGCAGGACATATGACTATTACTAGTTTTTGTAATAGAGCCAGCAGACAAGAGCAGAAGTAAGCTAGACTAGACTAGAGCAGACTGATTTGTGGTTCTCAATTCAGTCCTCAGGACACAGCCAGCTAGTTTGGATTTCAGGATATCCACAATGAATATGCATGAGAAGATCCGCACATAATGAAGGTAGGGCATGCAAATCAGTTTCATGCATATTCATTGTGGATATCCTGAAATCCAGACTGGCTGAGAACATTGGAACTAGAATGAATGATTTGTTTTCTTTTAATCAGCTATTAATGAAATTGCACCAAATCAGTGTCTGATGTTGTGAGCTGCTGGCCATGGCAAGAGCTATGAGGGTGTAGGTAGAAGGATAGCACAGAAGGGATCTTTGGGAGAACGGAAGACCGGGCAGTTGGAGATAGAAATGCAGGCAAAATTCTTCAATCTACCTTCTGGGAGAAGGGGTCGTTTTCTTCTTCTTTTTCAGCACAGGGCACTAAATTCTCCTCCTGGTTAGGAGAATCATTTCAACACACTCAAGTTTGCTGCCTGTAGTATCTACGATTGCAATCTTTATAGGGAGAACCTGGCACTCTTTACCCTTACAGGTTTAAAGATCATAATCCATTATTTATTTACTTATTTATTTTGCAGCATTTGTATCCCACATTTTCCCACCTATTTGCAGGCTCAATGTGGCTTACATTATGCCGTAATGGCGATCGCCATTTCGGAATGAGAAATACAGAATATTATTGCATTTAGAGTACAGAAAATATAAAATAAGTTATAAGAAGTGGTATACACAGTTCAATTCAGGCATTAAAGATCAAGGGTAAATGTAAAACATTCAACAGTAATAATGTGAATAAAGTAAACAAATAGAGTTCAATGTTAACTTGTAATAGTAAAGTTTTGATGTTTGGTCATTTATGAAGGATCCTTTAGGTAAGTCTCTTTGAACAAGTTAGTCTTTAGTCATTTATGAAAGTCTGTCAAAACGTGCATAGTTTTTATGGCAGGTGGTAGAGCAGTCCACAGTTGCGTACTGATGTAGGAGAAGCTAGATGCATATATCTCTCTATATAAAACGCACCTCCAACATTCTGAAGCCTCCACAAGTCCCAACGTTCTAAATGTGTGGTGGTGAAACCAGGAATTCGCCCATGAGTGTTGGCCCCGCCCCCCGCATCAAACGTCATGAGGGCGGACCAATGACACTCAACCAATCGCATCGCGAACCCGTTACTAAGCGACGGAACATGACATAAGACACATCGCGGAACAATGAAAACCAGCACACAGTTGCTACGCGACGTCAACAGCAACGCTAAAAGGACCATATAGATCTCTGCTCTCCACACAAACAACGGACACGGAGGGCATAGGAGGGAAGGAAAAAAACCAGCACATATACACACACTCTCACTCTTAATTGGCTATAATGAGCGACTGACCTGCCACTATCACAGGGACTGCTAGCACCTCTCTCTCTCACACACACGGGACACAGAGGGGATGGAAGACAAGGAACGAATCGTTGGGTATGGAGGGGGCGGCAGGGGAGATAAGGCAAGAACTGCCTCAAATGTTTGTGCTGTGCTCTGTACAATTATAATGCTGTCTTCATTTTGACCCTACCCTTTCACACTCTCTTTCACACAGACGCACACACACACACTTACACTGTCTCTATCTCACACACACATGCACCCACACACATATACACACTCTCTCACACAGACACACAAACACGCCTCAAATGGTTCAGCTGTCCTATGTAAAATTTCACTGCTGACTCTTCATTTTCACCCTACCTGTGCACACTCTCTTTCACACACACTTTCTCTGTGTCACACACACACAGACACACATACAAATACACACTCTCACTCTCTCTATAGCCTTGCTAGAGCCCGTTTCATTAGTTTACGAAACGGGCCTTTTTTACTAGTTGATTTATATTTAAGTCCTTTGCAACTGGGGTAATGGAGGTTCAAGAAAGTGCGTGATGATCTTTTTGTGTTCCTTGCTGGTAGGTCTATGAGGTCTGACATGTACGACGGGGCCTCGCCATGAATAATTTTATAAACCAGGGTACAGGTTTTGAATCCATTAACCTCCTACAGTACTTTTGGTCTGTACAGTTTAATACTTACTTGTGGTGATGTAGCTGCTCCCATGAGTTACAACCTTCTTTTCCATTCCACTCCCTCCGCTATGTGATGATACCTTGGCCCCACTGCTGTTTCCTCCTTCTATTGGAAAACAAAATCCCCACCCCCACAAAATAAGGCATGAGTGATCCCAGAAAACACCAGACCGGACCACAGCGAACAAAAGGAAGCAGTCATACAAAGCTGAAAATGTACGGTGTTGCAGTGGTGGATGGGGAGCGCGTCTTATTATCAACACTACGTTGATGTCAGGGGTTGTGCAGTGAAAGAGCTTTCATTTCATGATGGGGGTTTTTTTTTTCAAGTTGAACTTTTGTTAAAATTTTTAAAAATACAAAAAGAAATGAAATTCCAAGGCTCCTTTCCAATCTCCCTCCCGCCCACTGTTTTAAAAAAACATGGTGTGGGTCCAGGAGCCCCCTCCCACTCATCTGCCCTTTAAAATAAAATCTGCCCCACCTAATCTTTGTTAAAGAAGGTGGCTCCAGATGTCAACTGACCACCACCCCAATCCCTCCTCTGGGTCTCCCAAAATCCTTCACAGTGAACGTGAAGCAGGATTGTCCCTTACCTGCTTCCTACACAGTGTCTTGCATTGATCTGATAATGCTATGCTGGTTACATTAAGATGCTTATCCCTAAACATTGACGAGGCAGTTTAGCTATTTTATTACTGGCTTGTTGTCAAAGCTTGGAATGAAGCATTTTGGGAAGGTTCAAAAGCAGCCACCTTCTTTTGCAAAGATTGGGTAAGTTGGGAAGGTAGTGGGAGAGCCTAGGAGATGCCAGATTTATTTAAGGCTGAGCAGATGGATGGGAAGGGAAATTGGGAAGCATCTGAAATGACACGAACCACGTATGAAAATTTTGTTTAGTGGTTTATATCATTTCAGATACAAAACAACACAAATTATATTTCTCATTCTGATTGACAATAAAACAGCAGTCTAGCGGATGCCCAGAAACTAGGGCTGTACCGAATTTGATTCGATTCAACCCCCAAAACATTATTTGTATTCGGCCGAATAGTGATTTAAATTCGAATATGAATAATCTGGGGCTCTACTGTGCTAATTCCTATTGAAATAAACATGTGATCTCTGATTTCACATTGCTTTTTCTATTATTTCTTATGTTAAAGCTCAAAACCTATTATTTGTATTCAATATTCATATTCGACCAAATAATATTTTTCATTATCCTTGTCTGTCTGTGTTTTTAGATTGTAAGCTCTATCGAGCAGGGACTGTCTCTCTGTGTCAGGTGTTCAGCGCTGCGTGCGTCTGGTAGCGCTATACAAATGTTAATAATAATAACATTCCATGTAGAAGCCTGCCCTTGCAGATGAGCAACGCGGCCGCGCAGGCTTCTGTTTCTGTGAGTCTGACGTCCTGCACGTACGTGCAGGACGTCAGACTCACAGAAACAGAAGCCTACGCGGCCGCGTTGCTCATCTGCAAGGGCAGGCTTCTACATGGAATGTTGCTAGTGGAGGAGTAGCCTAGTGGTTAGTGCAGTGGAACATGGAATGTTGCTACTATTGGAGATTCTACACGGAATGTTGCTACTATTGGAGATTCCAGATGGAATGTTTTGGCTCCTAGCCACTACTCAAGTGCCCTCCCCTTGTTCCTTCTCACCCAGTACTTCCCTCGCCCTTAATTGTCTTGTCTGTCTGTATTTTCAGATTGTAAGCTCTATCGAGCAGGGACTGTCTCTCTGTGTCAGGTGTTCAGCGCTGCGTGCGTCTGGTAGCGCTATACAAATGTTAATAATAATAATAATAATAATATTCGGCTGAATAGTAAAATATGTTATTCAGTACTGCTCTACCAGAAAACATCTTAAATTATCAGTCAGTTGTACGGTGTTTTCAGGATCACTAAGACAAACATATCAAAAGGGGAAGCCATCTTAGTTTGGTGTTATAAAATTGACAGAGGTAGTAAACCTTATAGACCAAACAATGTATTGAGGCATCTGATCAAGTATACTCTGGTCCTCATAAGCTCATGCCTCAATAAATGATTAGTCTATGGTGCCACCTGCCTCTAAAGCAAACACAGTTTCCCTGGAAGAACTTCATACGTCCAATATGCAGAGGTCTGGTAGCTCTTTTGGTTCTCCAGAAAATAGAAGTCTCCGCAAGTTCTAATATGTCATTAGATCAACATGTAAATTATCCAGAGCTAGCACTGTACCTGAGCTTCCAAGACCCAAGAAGACCCTTTGGCTATGAGAAGCCCTAGAAGACCCTTTGGCTATGAGAAGCCAGTATTTGACGGAAAGACAGAAGCTCTGAAAAGCTGAGGCACATCTTTGGATCATTCTTGTGTTGAAACAATTAACAATTGTCACAACCTGCAAAAACTCTAGTGCTTCCAACATGTATTTCTGTAGGTATGCGTATGCTCTTTATCGAGAACCGGTCTATAGATTTCAGGAGGATTTATACTTTATTTTGCTATAAACCTTTAAATGTGATCTGCGCAATGCACTAAGTTGGAACTTGTTTTCAATATAATTTGTCCCTACGGATAAAGCAAGCCTGGTCTGGTTAGTAAGCAGAGCCCATACTGTCAGCAGAATCTTCTTTAGAAAGAGATTTGGTGAGAAAGTTCTGGGATAGAGCAGGGCCGCCAAGAGACACAGCCGGGCCCAGGGCAAGACCGACCCCCTCCCGCCTGGGCTGCTAGCATGCCCTGCCACCCTTCCACATTTGGGCCACTACCCCTGCCCCCTTACCTTCCTCAGTCTGTCTTCTCCTGCTCCTATGTGCCAGGACCCGGATGGTTGTATTAACGCAATAACCCGGGGCCCAGCACGGGACAGACCAGGAAGCAGGAAGAAGCTTGGAGGCTGGGCCCGGGGAATTTTGCCCTCCCGCCCCCCTTCTCAATGGCCCTAGGATAGAGCTGTTAATCACACTGCCACATTTATAACATTACACCACAGAAGGAGAAGAAGAAACAACGGCTGTATTGCCTAGGAGAGGTCTTAGTTCTGTTCTTTATTTGCTGGTTACCAATCAGTGGCTTCTTCATGTGGGGGATTTTGAAGTTCTCAAACCTGCCCACACAGAAACAATCTTAAGAAGGAGATTTGGGAATGAAAATAGGGCAATATTCTATGCTTCTGCTGAAGTGCTTTTGAATAAAGGAACATTTGGAAGGGAGAAAATGGTAATATACCTAAATTGCCTGGTTCAATCGAACACAGAGGTGTATCTGATGGCAAAAAGTGAGCTGCGGTTTACAGTTTTAGGGCTGTATCCTTGCCTAAAATCTTTGGAAGCACTAGAGTTTCCTACACCAAAGTTTGAGGCCAATGTAAGCACTTTGTGGGGGTGGGGGATCTTCAGAGTATTGATTAAAGGAGAGGGGGGGGGGGGGGGGGGAGGCAAAACTGGCAACTTGCAAAAAGAAATGTATGGAAGGTTGGACCAATATTATCTAGAATATCACACTTCCTAATTTTTTTTTTGTAATAAAATAATTTTTTTCCAGACTAAGGAGGAATCATAGTGAATTCACATTGCACATGCTTAATATTCTGAAACTGTGCTCGGATCCTATTTCTTAACCAAAATGGAAAACATTGACATCTAAGAATAACTGCGATGACAGGAAATTGCACGTACTTGGTGGTAACGATGTCAGTCTTGTTGTGATGACAGTCTCTGTAATGATGGAAAAATAACCAAGAGTTTTGTTATTTATTTGTAGCATTTGTATCCCATATTTTCCCACCAATTTGCAGGCTCAATGTGGCTTACATTTGCCGTAATGGCGGTTGCCATTTCCGGGTAACAGAATTACAAATGGTAATGTGTTAAGTTGCATACATACATGGTAACATACATGTAACATAACATACGTGAACAGATCATGGTATAGATATATATCGTGTGCATATATATGTTAAGGAAGAATAAATTATGGTAATACATGAAAGTTCCTGAGTAAGAAATTGGAAGAATAAATTATAGTAATACATGAACGTTCCTGAGTATGAAATTGGGTTGTATCATTCTTTAGATCATCGACTATGGAGAGACCATATTCGACATAGAGATTGAAATGGTTATGCTTATTCTTCAGTAAAAAAAAACAACCCTAGACTCGCATTAATGCATTCAATATCATATGACATGAATATGTTCTAATATAAGACTTGAAAACTTTCAATGAGATTTGTTTTTTCTCTCTCTTATAGACAACTGGTCTCATAGACTCATTAGTCAAAATAAAAAAGGTCAGTCTTGTAGACGGAAAACACCTGTAATTGGTGTTTCTCCAAACCACAGTCATCTGATCTGTTACCATCTAGAGGAATTTCTCCTATTGTGGCATATGTTGAATTTCTTTTTAATTGTAATATGATTTTTCTACTGAGTTTAATAGAGTTTTGACAAGTTCACAACAGTTGGTTTGTCAGATATCTTTTGGTGGTAAATGGTCCCATGACCCAGCTAGCTTTGAAGAATATGGAAGCTCCCACCAGCTGCCTTATTACGTAGAGTTGTTCTACTACTACTACTACTATTTAGCATTTCTATAGCGCTACAAGGCGTACGCAGCGCTGCACAAACATAGAAGAAAGACAGTCCCTGCTCAAAGAGCTTACAATCTAATAGACAAAAAATAAATAAAGTAAGCAAATCAAATCAATTAATGTGTACAGGAAGGAGGAGAGGAGGGTAGGTGGAGGCGAGTGGTTACAAGTGGTTACGAATCTTGCATGGAATCTTGTCACTCTTTACGATTCCAGAATCTTGCTATTCTTTGGGGTTCTACATGGAATGTTGATACTCCTTGAGATTACTACTACTACTATTTAGCATTTCTATAGCGCTACAAGGCGTACGCAGCACTGCACAAACATAGAAGAAAGACAGTCCCTGCTCAAAGAGCTTACAATCTAATAGACAAAAAATAAAGTAAGCAAATCAAATCAATTAATGTGTACAGGAAGGAGGAGAGGAGGGTAGGTGGAGGCGAGTGGTTACAAGTGGTAACGAGTCAAAAGCATCTTCCATTGTACTCCCATCCTTCACACACATGTGTAACAAGCACACTTTGAAGACAAAAGACTAAGGGCTCCTTTTATTAAGCGGCGGTAAGTCCAACGCAGGCTTACCACTCGCTATAACGGAAGTACCGCCAGGCTACCACAGCAGCCTGGCGGCACTTCCCACCCCTACCGCGCCGTCATTTCCGGCACTACAAAAATGTATTAATTTTTGTAGCGTCAGACTGTACCTGGCGGTAATCGGGCAGTGCCACATGCTGCTCAGTTACCGCCGGGTTGGCACGGGAGCCCTTACCACCACCTCCCCTAAGGGCCCCCCTATGAAATGGCCGCACGGCAAGTGCTTTACTTGCCACCCAGCCAATTCCTGCAGGAAAGCGAGACCTTCCCTTTTACCAGCTGTGGTAAAAGGGGGCCTTGGCATGCGTGTAAAAGACGTGCTGGCCCCCTTTTGCTGCAGCTTGGTAAAAAGGTCCCTAAGGGTCCTTTTACTAAGGTGTGTTAATGGATTTAGAATGTACTAACAAATTAGTGTGCATTAAGTTCCATGCAGCCCGTAGGTATACAATGAGCCATATGGCATTTAGCACATGCTAATCATTAGCCTGCCTTTTTAAAGGGCCCTTTTACTAATGCTTAGTGTGTGCTAATGGATATAGTGCATGCTAAATGCTAAGAAGTCTATTTAAACCTATGGGCTGCTCATATTAGTCCTCTCCTCAAGTCACTTCACTGGCTTCATATCCGTTTCCGCATACAGTTCAAACTCCTCTTATTGACCTATAAGTGCATTCACTCTGCAGCTCCTCAGTACCTCTCCATTCTCATCTCTCCTACATTCCTCCCCGGGAACTCCGTTCACTAGGGAAATCTCTCTTATCTGCACCCTTCTCCTCCACCGCTAACTCCAGACTCCGTTCCTTTTATCTTGCTGCACCATATGCCTGGAATAGACTTCCTGAGCTGGTACGTCAAGCTCCATCTCTGGCCGTCTTCAAATCTAAGCTAAAAGCCCACCTTTTTGATGCTGCTTTTAACTCCTAAACCTTATTCACTTTGTTCAGAACCCTTATTTTATCATCCTCACTTTAACATTCCCTTATCTCTTGTTTGTCCTGTTTGCCTGTCCTAATTAGATTGTAAGCTCTGTGGAGCAGGGACTGTCTCTTCATGTTCAAGTGTACAGCGCTGCGTACGTCTAGTAGCACTATAGAAATGATCAGTAGTAGTAGTAGCTTCTTAGTATTTCCATTAGCGTTCAATCAATAGGCAAGAGATAAATTTGCATGCGCTGCCTCCATTATATGCAAATCTCTGTCTTGCATATTCATAGTGGGTATCCTGAAAACCCGACTGACTGAGTGCATCCTGAGGACTGGGATAAGTACCACTGGATTACAGATAGACAGATGTCTGGAGTGGTGTTATGAGGTGAAACTGGTCTATTCTCTTACCTCTTCCAGTGGTGATCAAACCGTTTCGACTGCCTTTTTTGGTTACACTGTCCATTCCATAGTCACCTGAAAGAAAAAGGCACAGCGCTAGGAAAAGTTCTTAGATTTGTATCAGATTGCATGCCCAATGAAGGATATATGCTTTTGCACTGAAATATGTGTGCTGCTATGGTAAGAAAGAGCTTTCACTTGTAGCAATCCCTGGGGTTCACTGGAGTCTAGTAAAGACAGGAACAATCCCTGGATGCTCATTCTCCATCACTGATCCAGGTTTAAAATGGCAACTCTGACCCCTAGTGGTAGTCTCATGGTACTACCATTAAGGGTCAAGCTGGCAAATAAGGATAATAAAAGCTTGGTAGATGCTCTTTGAACAAGCAATGTCCACAAACATTTTACAATCCCAGTACAAGAGCTGAAAACATAAGAACATAAGCATTGTCCTCCTGGGACAGAAGGTCCATCAAGCTCAGTATCCTGTTTCCAACAGTGACCAATCCAGGTTACAAGTACCTGGCAAGATCCCAAGACAGTACAATACATTTTATGCTGTTTATCCTAGAAATAAGCAGTGGATTTTCCGAATTCCATCCTAATAATGGCTTATGGACTTTCTTTTAGGAAATTATCCAAACCTTTTCAAAACCCTGGTAAGCTTTTACCACATTCTCTGGCAACGAATTCCAGAGTTTAAATATGTGTTGAGTGATTCATGTCTACCCGTTCTACTCCACTCATTATTTTATAGACCTCTATCATATCTTCTCTCAGCCGACTTTTCTCCAAGCTGAGGAACCCTAGCTGCTTTAGCCTTTTCTTATAAGGAAGTTGTTCCATCCCCCTTATCATTTATATCACTTTTCTCTATACCTTTTCTAATTCTGCTATATCTTTTTTGAGATACAGTGACCAGAATTGCACATAGTATTCGAGGTGTGGTTGCACCATGGAGGATACAAAGGCATTATAACATTCTCATTTTTGCTTTCCATTCCGTTCCTAATAATACCTAACATTCTATTTGCTTTCTTAGGCATAGCAGCACACTGAGCAGAGAGTTTCAAAGTATCATCAACGATGACACCTAGATCCTTTTCCTGGTAGGTGACTGCTAATGTGGAACCTTGCATCACATAGCTATAGTTTGGGTTCCTGTTTTACACATGCATCACTTTGCCCTTGCTCACATAATATTAAATGTTATCTGCCATTTGCATGCCCAGTCTCCCAGTCCTGTAAGGTCCTCTTGTAATTTTTCACAATCCTCTTGTGATTTAACAACTTTGAATAACTTTGTGTCATCAGCAAATTTAATTACCTGACTAGTTATTCCCATCTCTAGATCATTTATAAATATGTTAAAAAGCAGCGGTCCCAGCACAGATCCACAGGGAACCCCACTATCTACCCTTCTCCATTGAGAATACTGACCATTTTCTGTTTTCTGTCTTTTAACCAGTTTTTAATCCACAATAGAACACTAGCTCCTATCCCATGACTCTCCAATTTCCTCTGGAGTCTTTCATGAGGTACTTTGTCAAATGCCTTTTGAAAATCCAGATATACAGTATCGACCGGCTCACCTTTATCCACATGTTTAATCACCCCTTCAAAGAAGTGTAGATTGGTGAGGCAAGATTTCCCTTGACTAAATTCATGTTGGCATTGTTTCATTAATCCATGCTTATGTATACACTCTGTAATTTTGTTCTTTATAATAGTCTCTACCGTTTTGTCCTGCACCAGCGTCAGGCTCACTGGTCTATAATTTCCAGATCACATCTGGCACTCTTTTTAAAAATTGGAATTACATTGGCCACCCTCCAATCTTCCAGTACCATGCTTGATTTTAAAGATAAATTATCTATTACTAACAATAACTCTGCAAGTTCATTTTTCAGTTCTATCAGTGTATTCTATCAGCATATTAGAACATGAAGTTGTAATACACTGGTGCCTATTTACAAAACTGCATTAAAATGCATAAAACCTTTTGAGTGAACCACACCTTAACTGCACTGCACTAGTGTGTATTAAAGTCTGCATTATTACATACATATAATGCAAAATGTACATTTCTAGATGTACAAATCAGTGCAGTTCTGCACCACATTTAAAGAAGTTTCTTTGCATGACTCTCTATATTTTTAGCTCATTCTGGTCACCACATCTCAAAAAAGAGAAAAAAATACAAAGAAGGGCGACCAAAATGATTAAGGGGATGGAACAATCCTCATATGAGGAAAGGTAGGGGGGTTGGGGATCTACAGTTTGGAGAAGAGGAGACTGAGGGGAGATGTGATAGAGGTCTATAAAGTTCTCCGTGCAGTGAAATGGATAAATGCAAATTGATTGATTACTTTTTTTTTTAAGTACAAAGAGTAGGGGGCACTCCATGAAGTTACTAAGTAGTACATTTGAACAACTAGAAGAAAATATTTTTCACTCAATGCATAATTAAGCTCTAGAACTTGTTGCCAGAGGATGTGGTAAAAGCAATTAGCATAGCTGGGTTTAAAAATGGTTTGAACAAATTCCTGAAGGTAAAGTCTATAATAAACTGTTATTAAGGTAGACCTGAGAAAAGCCACTGTGTATTCCTGGAGTTGACAGAATGGATCTTGCTACTTTTTGGGATCCTGCCATGTACCTGCGACCTGGATTGGCCGTTGTTGGAAGCACAATACAGGGCAGGTCGAACCTTTGTTTTGACCCAGTATGGCTATCTTTATGCTCTTATTTTTCAACATTTTTAGCATGCTAAAGTGTGTTAAGCCGAAACCTCTGCATGAACATTAAAGGCAGTTTTACAATTTCTACAAGAACTGAATTCCCCATGTTTTCTCTACCTATTTTGTGCTTCCATAGAATCGACTGTTGTCAAGTATCCATTTACAGTATCTCTGCTCCCTTTCCATCTCTCCCCATTGCATTGGATGAAACAAGAGCTTACAGGCACTAAGTCTGATGCAAATACAAACTGAAGAGTTCCAGGTCCTTAAAGGGGCCAAGTAGTACAGATTTAACAGCAATTATAAAGGTTTTGATCTTTATTTCAAGAGATTCTAGTTGACTTTTTGGCTAGGCTGTGAGAAAATGCAAATCCTTTCCGTCTCACCAAAATAAACTACAAATTAAAGCAATCAGGCTTTCTAATCTCCATCGTCTCTTTAATCTATGTACATATTATAACCCTAAATAAGATACTTCCCTGTGGGTATAGTTACTGTATCTATACAGTGATATATATAATATACTGAGGTTTTTATGTGAATGTCTATCAAACAGGGGAATTTCCAGAGAGGAGAGGTTTCTAAATGGGAGAAGCAGGAGTGATTGATGTGGTAGCTCATTCTCTAGGGTAGGGGAGAGGATGCAGGGATCTCAGTGAGTCCAGGGGAGTGTTCGCTGACTGTGCTCTCCAGGGAGGAGAAGAGCAGTGACTTTTTGTTCAGAAGGAATGGATCCTAAGCAGCTTAGCCGAGATTGGGTGGCAGAGCCGGTGGCGGGAGGCGGGGATGGTGCTGGGCAGACTTATACGGTCTGTGCCAGAGCCGGTGGTGGGAGGCAGGACTGGTGGTTGGGAGGCGGGGATAGTGCTGGGCAGACTTATATGGTCTGTGCCAGAGCCGGTGGTGGGAGGCGGGGCTGGTGGTTGGGAGGCGGGGATAGTGCTGGGCAGACTTATACGGTCTGTGCCAGAGTCGGTGGTGGGAGGCGGGGATAGTGCTGGGCAGACTTACACGGTCTGTGCCCTGAAAAGGACAGGTACAAATCAAGCTAAGGTATACACAAAAAGTAGCACATGTGAGTTTATCTTGTAGGGCAGACTGGATGGACCGTGCAGGTCTTTTTCTTCCGTCATCTACTATGTTACTATGTTACTATTAGGATAGTGGGGTTCTCTCTTTCCACCAGTTGGAGCGGATCTGGGAAGGTCTCTGTTGAGCAATGCCTAGGAGAGGGATTAAGGAATATTCCCAGGTCTCAGGGATAAGAGCTTCATCCATGCTGCATATGTTCACCAAGAAGGTATTTTGCTGTGAGTGTTTCTTCATAGTAGGAGAGAAGGATTCCCAGAGGGGTTAAGGGGCAAAAACCCCAGTGGGAGCATTGGGAGGCCTGAGTGCCTGTTAGTTTGCATCATGAGGATGTGCACATGGAGAGGATTTTGGACTGTGGAATATACAGACATTGCCTGTATTTTTTCTGCTTTTGTCATGTTGATTTTTCCTTCAAAAAAATATAAACACACAGAGCATGGAATTGCTTTTTTGGGGTGAGACTGAGTGGGTAAGCCACTAGGACTGTTTGTCATCCCATAATTCCTATATTCCAGACACTGCAGCCTTAGTCACAGGTATCCATCCAACACCAAACGCTGTGCAACTCAATCAGTGAACGGCCTTTCATGTCTCAGCTTTTTCCTGGTCTTCGTGCTTTATGGTTTCACCATACCCCTAAGACTAAAGGCACTGTTGTTTTCATTGATAGGACTTGTTCTGGACTTGTTCCTTTATAGAGCGTGTTAAATAATCAACCAAGTGGATCTCTATTCCCAGGCCCTATGGATCTCTACCTTTAGAAAGAGAACTAATTCAAACCAACAATCTGATTTCCTCTATGCCTACATGCTCTTCCTCTGGCGTTTCCCCCTCCCCCCACCATGCAATTATTCTGTAATTATTACAAATTCACTTATGCCTGTATCTCAAGCCGTTGGTCCTTTTGCTTTTTATGTTTTCCAATAGATTCACTCCCCCCCCCCCCCCCACACACAGAGATGAACACTAGGGGGTGTAATTTTGAATAGCCCACAGCTTTCTGTAAGGGGCATAGCTAATGTATGAACATACAAATGGGGCATGTACACTGCATTTGCGACTGGTTTGGGGTAAAATAACCCATGTACCCTCCATCCCTGTGAATGGCTCTTTTTACTGCAAATAAAAGTACATGTATCATGGAAACACAAGCACACAAGCCACTGCTGTAAAACAGCCAGTTTCCAAATATGCTGAACTGCTCAGACAAGGACAGTGTGCCCTAGACAAACTTACACTCAGCCCTGTTCTCAGCTCAGTGTTGCCAGATGGAAAAAAATTTCCACGCCCAAAACCAGCCCCAAAAACCGCACAAAGTCATTTGCATATGAATGACACCATTAATAAATATTAATGAGTTCATTTGCATACAAGTAACATCATTAAGCCTGCCTCCGTGGGGGTTCTATTGGCTGCGGCCGTGGGAAAACCAGCCAGCCCGCGGCCGTGCGAAAAAACCGCGGCCAGCGAAAAAATCACGGCGGGGCAAAAAAAAGCTGCCCACAATCCCGCAACCCGCACGCGGTGTGAAAAAGCGGTAGCGGGTCACGGAAAGGAGCCCAATTGGCTGAGAAACCTGCAGCCCTGTCAACTTTGTCTCAGCTTACTAATGTTAACAGCTACAGTGGTGGGTACAGCACAGTACACACCTCCCTCTCCCCCCCCACAAACGTATGCACAGCATCCTCCTTCTGCCTTGATCCCATGTTTACCATGCTTGTGTCCATTTCTCCCTCACCACTTCCTGTTACACAGAACACTTGCATCCGTCTTCTGCCTTAACCCCATTTCCATGCTCAGTATCCATCTCTCCCCTCTTCCTGTTGCACAAAACACCTGCATCCCCCTTCTGTACTTGCCCACATGCACATGCTCCCTCTTCAATTCTCAGTTATTTTTTTCCATCCTTCTTCCTCATTTCTTTCTCACTCCATTAAGTTTCTATCATCCCCACTCGGTGCCACCTCCAGCAACTCCCTTTTGTCATTAATCCCCCCAGCAATGCGGTTGGAGGACTCTCGCTCAGTTTAGAGGGAATAGTGACAGTCACCCTACGCTCCTGGTCCTGCCTGTGCTTCAATGTGGTCACTGTCTGTGCTTCATGTGTAGGTAGGTGAGACCAAGAACTGCACTGTGCTTTCTCAGATGCACTCTGTATTGTGCAGTATACGCAAATTGAAATAGAAAAGTTTCTTCAAATAAAAGAATTCAAAATTTCTTGGGATGTTTCATTCGATGTTTTAATTCTGGTTAGTATAAAAATTTTCTTTTTCGAGACTTTTTAATTTGGGTCTTAAAATGACTGCTCATTTGGTATGCAGCCTGTGTTAAATATTAACATGTCAATAAAAATTCAGTCGTATTCTGCTTCTACGCAGGACTAACTGTGGTTCTCAGATGCTGTTCTACCTTTAAGACTGTGAACCACTGCATTTCAGACTTAACCACCTTATGACATTAGTAGAAAGGAAGTGATTGCCTAAGACCCCACCGGAGCAGGTAACATACCCAGCGCTTTACTCCCATCTCTAGAAGGCCAAAGGACAGAAAACACACCCATACCACTAGAAAAAAAAATATATATCTCAAAGGCCTTTGGGAGAAAGCTTGAGGGTCCCACATAATGACAGTGAGCTCACCCAGAACTGTCTTAAAATCCCTCAGGTCCTCTGCTCTTTGATTAAGAATGCATTAAGTCAGCGGCGTTCCTGGCCTGGATGGCACCCGGGGTGGAGCGCTGATGCACCCTCCCTCGGGTGTAGCGTCCCCCCCCCCGGTGAAATGACACCCCCCCTGGGTGCACGCCACTGGGGGGGGGTGCCGCGGCACGCGCCTGCTCCGATTTCGCTAAACTTTGCTTCACTGCAGCTCTCTCTGCTCCGAAACAGGGCAGACGAAGCGACGAAGTTTAGCGAACTCGGAGCAGGCGCGTGCCACGGCACCCCCCCAGCGGCGTGCAACCGGGGCTGACCACCCCCCCCTTGGTACGCCACTGCATTAAGTCATAACTTAACTGGTCACATCACAAATCATGGGACACAAACTTTGAAAAATCATTGGCTAGATTATATTCTGCTTACATCTGCAAGTTCAGGAGAGAGTACTTTCCCAACACTGCTAGTGGTTCCAGTAAAAATCAAACCTTTATAGGAATGCAGAACTATCAAACATTATTCCATACTTCATCTTAATGCTCAGACATCTGTATACATCACAGTAACTTGCCTGTTCTTTTCCAAACATATTTATGTCTAATAAAAGTTTCCTGCATCTGGTAAAGACAGGATTTAATCATTTTCCATCTTATTTACTGTACTAACATTTTTTTCCATCTTATTTACTATACTAACATTTAACCTCTAATATTCCTCTCTGAATGGGGGGGGGGGGGACCATTATTTTCAAATATAACCTTAATATCATCAGAAGTTCTAAAGCAAGGCTGCTGGCATGAGTCTCAGGGTGGGTAGACACAGAAGTAACTTTCAGAAATATCCACAGAAAGAGTGGTGGTGGATACTGGGAGCAGTGCAAGTGAAACCAAACATGAACCGGATTCAAAAAGCCAAAGAATCCTTAGTTGCAGAGAACCAAAGGTAGTTTCAGAGATCAAAGCAGGGTCCATGGTAAGCAGGAGGAAAGGAAACTGGACAGACTAGATGGGCACTGCATTTTCTATTGCTGTCATGTCTCATGTTTCTATGATTTGTCTATCTCTACAGGATATGTTTCATTAACGTCTAAGGCCCTGTTTTCATAAAGAGTCTATCCACCATTCTGTTATGTTACAGCTAATAGAAAACTAGTCTGCATGATACATCAAACAAAAGAGCTGGTAGTGAATGGTAGACTGACAAAAACTGATTTCAACAAGGTATCTTTTGTATATAAAGCATGCTGAGGCCTGCAGCGAAACTAGGACTCAATCTAAATTAAATAATTTTTTTGTATGATTAATTATAGTTTAAGGCTTAAGCTTAGAAGTCATTAATCAATTATGACATTGACTTCAGAATCAAAATGTAGAATGCCGAAGGATTCACGAAAACCATAGTTTCTAGGGTGCCTGACCGCAGGCAAACCCTACATCTGATGCAAAGCAAAATTTCTTTGCTCAACACCTGAACCTCTCATGATGTTTCTTCCTTTCATTTCAATGATTTCTTGTGTCACTGACTTACCAACACCAAAGACCATCCAACCATTATCATGGTCTATGCTGAAATGTAATTGCCCTTTCCAAAAAATCCTATAGACATGAATTTTGAACTTCGTCCTAATGTCTAGGAATTTTTTAAGTGAATGCGTCAAGAATGATTTGGGATGTGTAAACATCTTTAAAATAGATTTGACGACAAATCTGAAGGTTTGTGGATAGTTTTGAATCTTTTAGATAGATATATGAAGTGGATAAAAAAATTGACTTGAAAAAAAAAATGATGTGAATTTTATTGGATTTGCAGATTTGCTTTGAATTTGTGGAAGATCAGAAATGTATTTTTTTGTCAAATCTACTTTGGTTATTTCAGATTTTTCTAGATTCACCAGCGGGACTGGGTGAAATCTGAAATTTCCATTAAATTCAAGCCAGACATAGCTTGAATTTGACTTTCACTTGTTTACACATTTCTAGTGGTGTCCAAGCTCTACTGAATCACAGAATTAAAAAATAAATATTATTTTTATTTGTCTAAAGCTTCCTGCTTCTCAGTGCTGGGCCTTCAGCTCTGTAGACCCTTCTAGGTATCCACACATTCATCTTCAGGCCTGTCAAAGCCATTTACCTCTCATTCTATAGTTTGGCTGTGACTGTGGCCATGCCAAGAAAAATGGAGTGTGGTTTCCATTGGTACCAGTGCAAACATGCTCCATACTGGCTGGTAGATGCCACTGTAGAGTGCCAGATTCTCCTCTATGGGATGGGGAAGGTGATTTTGGTGGAGTCAACAACCCGAACTGGAACTGAACCTAGGTCTCCCACAGGGGCGTAGCTACGGGTAGGCCTGGGTGGGCCCAGGCCCATCCAATTTAGGCTCAGGCCCGCCCACCCACCCAAGCGCACACACTGCAGCTGCCTTTTATCACATGTTTTCTACTGTGTGACGTGAGTCATCGCGTAGCGTACCACGGCAGACGGCACCCGCTCAGCTGATCTCCAGGCTCCAGTGAGTCCAGCCCACCTACCTTTCGGGCTTGCAGAGGCAGACTCGGAGTCGGCAGTCAGCACAGGTCGCGGCATGGCACAGCTCGTTGTTCCATCCTACGCGGTATGGCCCGACCGTATGATGTGGCTGTGCGCGGTGGCGTGCTCAGCCTCGCTCTCGCTCCGCTCTGTCCGCTCACTTGTGGCCATCAGGGCAGGCTAAAAAAATAGCTGCACGCAGGTTTGAGCTGTTGAGCATTGAACTAGTGCGAGCCTGGCCCTGGAAATGTGGGAAAGGTTCTTTGAGAATTGAGTTCCAGTCTCGTTGGTACCGAACCATGGTGCAACTTTACTGCCAAGCAGCTGCCAGCCCACTAGCCCAGCACAGTAGGTCTCTCTCTCTCTCTCTCTATATATATATATATAGTGCCCACCCATATTAGCTCTGGGCCCAGCCAAAATGTCAGGTCTGGCTACGCCACTGGCCTCCCATACAGTGGTGTGCAGTGCTGCAGTGAGTCTTTGGGCTTTGCCAGTACATAAGTACATAAGTACATAAGTAGTGCCATACTGGGAAAGACCAAAGGTCCATCTAGCCCAGCATCCTGTCACCGACAGTGGCCAATCCAGGTCAAGGGCACCTGGCACGCTCCCCAAACGTAAAAACATTCCAGACAAGTTATACCTAAAAATGCGGAATTTTTCCAAGTCCATTTAATAGCGGTCTATGGACTTGTCCTTTAGGAATCTATCTAACCCCTTTTTAAACTCCGTCAACCTAACCGCCCGTACCACGTTCTCCGGCAACGAATTCCAGAGTCTAATTACACGTTGGGTGAAGAAAAATTTTCTCCGATTCGTTTTAAATTTACCACACTGTAGCTTCAACTCATGCCCTCTAGTCCTAGTATTTTTGGATAGCGTGAACAGTCGCTTCACATCCACCCGATCCATTCCACTCATTATTTTATACACTTCTATCATATCTCCCCTCAGCCGTCTCTTCTCCAAGCTGAAAAGCCCTAGCCTTCTCAGCCTCTCTTCATAGGAAAGTCGTCCCATCCCCACTATCATTTTCGTCGCCCTTCGCTGTACCTTTTCCAATTCTACTATATCTTTTTTGAGATACGGAGACCAGTACTGAACACAATACTCCAGGTGCGGTCGCACCATGGAGCGATACAACGGCATTATAACATCCGCACACCTGGACTCCATACCCTTCCTAATAACACCCAACATTCTATTCGCTTTCCTAGCCGCAGCAGTGAATCACAGACATAGAGAAGAAGGGAGGCCAGTAGACTAAATGCATTTCATGGATGCATGGATGAAATGCCATTCCCAGCAACACATGTAGATGTGGTCAACTTGTACGAAATAGTAACAGGTTAAATATTGCCTTAGCTTAGGGGAAAGATTAGTGTGTTCAAACAGGGATAATGTTAACTCTGCTGTCACAAACTCTTAGGCTGTAAGGACAGGCTTAATTCAATGCTATTTTACATAAGTATGTGCAATTAAATGCTTTAAATAGTCGCACTTTTCCTTCACCTTCTTCCATGTGGCTACATGCTGTAGATTGCTGACAAACACTGCAAGAAAGGAAATATACACTTTAATTAGGGTCACCATATGGCTCCAGAAAAAGGAGGACAGGTTGAGCCAGTCTGGCTTCCATTGCTGTCAATGGAAGCAAAACCTGGACTGGATCAATGTGTCCTCCTTTTTCTGGAGCATATAAAAAGAGAAGTCCAAATCTCCCGTGAAGACAAAACAAAACACAAAAAAGGCAGAAGGCAACCCAAAACAGACCAAAAACAAGGGAGTTAGAGCGCCAGAAAAGTTTAATAGGACCCTACACGGTCCATTTTTGGCCAGCAGGCCTTCCTCAGGGGTCCTGAATCTGACGTTTACAGGTATTCCTCCAAGATATTCATAAAACAAGACGCTGTATGCTGTCAAATGGCGAGCGTGAGCCAGTACACACGCTCACGCTCGCCATTTGACAGCATACAGCGTCTTGTTTTATGAATATCTTGGAGGAATACCTGTAAACGTCAGATTCAGGACCCCTGAGGAAGGCCTGCTGGCCGAAACACGGACCGTGTAGGGTCCTATTAAACTTTTCTGGCGCTCTAACGCCCTTGTTTTTGGTCTGTTTTGGGTTGTCTTCCGCCTTTTTTGTGTTCTCCTTTTTCTGGAGCCATATGGTAACCCTAACTTTAATGCTCTAGAGCAGGGGTTCTCAACCCAGTCCTTGGGACACACCAGTCAGTCTGGTTTTCAGGATATCCCTGATGAATATACATGAGCTAAATTTGCACACACTGCCTTCACTATATGCAAATCTATCTCATGCATATTCATTATGGGAATCCTGAAAGCTTGACCGGCTGGGTATGTCCCAAGGACTGGGTTGAGAACCCTTGCTCTAGAAATAAAATAGAAGATAACATGGCTGACATCCTGAAGACCCACTGAGCTGGCTCATGGTTCACCGACCTTTTGATTTTTATGCAGGAATCTGACTAATAACATGTAGGCTTCAGTATATTAGAATTTTGTCCTTTCTTTGCTCAGAGATGCTACGTTACCTAGGCTGGAGATTTTGGGACAGTCCTGGATTTCTGACCACCTCTTCCTGGTGCATTATGGGACTTGCAGAGCTTATTTCAATGGGCAAGATCAGGCACTACAACTCCCATGCTGCTTTGGGATGTAAGTTGAAAACCAGGACTGCTCAAAATCTCTAGCCTGGAACTGGGTAACTTGGC
Source organism: Microcaecilia unicolor (assembly GCF_901765095.1). NCBI lineage: Eukaryota > Metazoa > Chordata > Amphibia > Gymnophiona > Siphonopidae > Microcaecilia > Microcaecilia unicolor. The sequence continues at coordinate 37,183,579 of NC_044035.1, read as the reverse complement.
ATCTTTGAATAATAGTTACAATAAATTAGCGATTTACTTTCTGGTGAAATACAGTGTTATACGCCCTTAAGGCAGATTAATTTTTACAGTATGATGTTACTTTCACTGGAATGGAGGAGTAGCCATCATGGTTGGTGCAGCGGAAAGCCAGGGTTCAAATTCCACTTCTCCCACTGATGCTTCTTGTGGCCTTGGAAAAATCATTTTATCAGAGATGCCAACTTATCCAGTTCCAGGCCGGAGATTATTTGGATAGTTCTGGTTTTGAATTTACATCCCAGAGCAGTGTGGGATTTGTAGTCCCAAGTCACACAATGCACCGTGATGGGGTGGTCAGAGATCCAGGACCGCTCAAAATCTCAGCCTGGAACCGGGTAACTTGGCATCTTTGCTTTTTATTGTATGTCCTCTTGGGCAGGAAAATAGCGGAGGTACCTGAAGTTTAACTCACCTAGGGCCTCATGATCAAAAGCAAACGCCAGCGCTGGAGGCTGTTAGCGCCATACTAGCACCGGCGTTTGCTACAGCCCCATGATCAGAGCCCTCGAGCACGTGAAACAACGTGCTCGAGGGCTCTTAGCACAAGTAGCATGCAAATGCATGCTAATCAGTGCTTAACGCATTTATCCCCAATGATCAGCATCCAGCACGCCAAAGATTGGGTTGCTGGCCGCGACAAACCCTACACCAGCTCTGAGCTGGCGTTAGGGTTTGCAGATCATTGGGAAGGAATGGTGAGCCCTGTCCAGCATGCATTTGCATGCTGGCAGGCCCCCATTCCCCCCTACAGCAAACCTGCCAGCGAGGGCAGTTCAGGATGTCCAAAATTTGGACGTTCAGCAACGGGCAGTTAAAAATGTCCAAAATCGGATGTCTCTATGAGAAAGACGTCCTTCTCATAGAACCATCCGATTTTGGACGTCCTTAACTGCCCCGTCGCTATACCTCCGATACCCCCTTAAATTTGGCCGTCCCTGCAACAGGGCAGTTGAGGACGTCCATGCTCAGGCACAATTCTCCCACACTTCTACCCCATAATCAGAGATAATTGCGTTGCTTACATTTGCATGCATTATTTCTGATCATAGGTCTAATAGTGCCCCGCGCTGTTCCGGTGCTATTTTACAGCGCTGTTTGGAACAGCGCGGGGCTTTTGATCATCTGCTAACTAGAGTTAGAATTTAGAAAAGGTTGCATTCAGCAGCCCTCTCCCCCTAGTGGGGGTGGAAGGGACGGCTGTGGGGGCAAAATATGTGCCCCTGAGCAGCTTTACTAGATTCAGTATCACCAAAGGACAGAAACTGGTTCTTCCCCCAGGAATACGCCAAGCACAAAGTTACAGAAGGAGTAATGGTAACAAATTTGATATACCACTGCACTATTACTACTACTAGTACTACTATTTAGCATTTCTATAGCACTACAAAGCTTACGCAGCGCTGCACAAACATAGAAGAAAGACAGTCCCTGCTCAAAGAGCTTACAATCTAATAGATAAAAAATAAAGTAAGCCAATCAAATCAATTAATGTACAGGAAGGAGGAGAGGAGGGTAGGTGGAGGCAAGTGGTTAGAAGTCAAAAGCAATATCAAAGAGGTGGGCTTTTAAACTAGATTTAAAGATGGCCAAGGATGAGGTAAGACGTAGGGGCTCAGGAAGTCTATTCCAGGCACAGGGTGCAGCAAGACAGAAGGAGCGAAGCCTGGAGTTGGCAGTAGTGGAGAAGGGAACAGATAAGAAGGATTTATCCATGGAGCGGAGTGCACGGGAAGGGATGTAGGGAAGGACGAGTGTGGAGAGATACTGGGGAGCAGCAGAGTGAGTACATTTATAGGTTAGTAGAAGAAGTTTGAACAGGATGCGAAAACGGATAGGGAGCCAGTGAAGCGACTTGAGGAGAGGGGTAATATGAGTAAAGTGATCCTGGCAGAAGACGAGACGGGCAGCAGAGTTACTCGTCCACTCATAAGGTCCAAATTCTATTTAGAAATAATTGTTCTAGGTCCGAGGATGTTGGGTGGCCACATTTCACCCTTGGTGACTTTCACAGTTCAGATGCCTCACTGATAATGATAGGGCCAGCTGTTCTAAATATTAGGTTTTGGAACTATTCTGTGTTTAGGTAGATAAAACAACCCTCTTCCATCAAGGTTTACCGCAGGGGTGTAGCCAGACAGCAGATTCTGGGTGGGCCTAGGCAAGAAGTGGGTGGGCACCAAATGTTCTCTCCCCCACCCCCACACCAAAAGAATATCTCAGCTGATGGGAAAATGCTTCTCTCCAGTCTCCACCTTGGTAGTCTGCAGCAGGCATGCGCTGAAAACTGAGCATGCGAAGGTGCCAGTATTGTGGAGAGCAGCATTTTCATTACCATGTGCTACTGTTGGATGGGCCTGAGCCGTAAGTGGGTGGGCCCCGGCCCACCCAGGCCCACCTGTGGCTACCCCACTGGTTTACCGACCGGCTTCAGATTCAACGGGCAAGGTGGATCCAGTCCTGAGTTAACACCACTGAATGCAGGAAATAGTTTCCATCTTGCAATGGGGGTAAATCTTTGACCGGATTCACCCTATCGGGCAAATCTGTCTCTGCACCAGCAGGACTCCAGATTTAAATCTAGAAAGAAATAGGTGACTCAGATCTGCATGGTTAATTAAACCTGCTTAGATCCCAGCTAGTTAAGATCATTTTCTTTTGTTTTAGAAAATCAAGTTTTTCTGAAAATACTTCCAATCTGTATGAGTAGTTGCACATTTGAAATATTTGGCCGTCTTGAAATAGCCAGGTAAATCTACCTTTACTCAAACCCAAACAGGGTGAATCTGGAAGTTCAGCTTGAGATACAAATCTGATTTAACCTGCCTTTCGTTAAATGCCATTTCTCTATCCTAAGCTAGTTTCCCTTCTCCTCAGCATTAACTACTGTTTCTATACCAGTCTTTTCAATATTCACATCTGTTTCTCTAAACACTGCTGCAGCTTAGTTCAAACACCAGAAAAAATGTACATGTACCTACACCCCTCTTTAGTTCCAGTGCTCAACAAAATTACTGTAGCATAGAAAATGACACCAGTGATCCTGGATGTGTGTTGCTGTTATCACATTAAAAACACAGCTGGCCAGCAGGCAAAAACCAGGGAGGACATTTAAAAAGCAAGCAGGCGATTCTTTCTGTCATCCCTAAGAATTTCTTTGACAGGTACAAATTCATGTACTGTAAAAGACCTTATTCAGTTCCAGTCAACTGATGAAAAGTGTTTTAAAAAGCCAAAAGAACCTCACAGCTCAACAAATTTATAGAAAAAAGGTTCAGATGTCCATGTTGTGTGTCTCAATACATTTGTTGAGGAAGAATAGACCCAAAGATCTTACCACAATAAAAAAACGAGTTTGGAATCAGATCTATAAATACAGCCCTGGCTGTCATGCAACGTTCAGGATTTGGATCTAAAATCCCCTGTTCTGCGACCCATATTGCAACACATCTGTGCTGGTGAGGGATAGAAAGTTTGCACCTCTAGCTCCAGCTGTGACAAACTCCTTCTACCTGCTCAGCCAAGCTATGCCCTCTGAGCCTCCAGTAGATCTTCCTTTCCACACGTTTTGCCAAATTCAGGTTAGCAGGCGACACAAGGCACATAAGAATGTGTTTCTCTGCACTGGTCTTGCTCCCTTCTATAATATTTTTCACAGTTAGCTGTTCTCAGCTACAGATGCACCAACTCCAAAACAGCCCCCAGAATGCAACCAAAATTTCTTCGTTTTTAAGCATAAACAAAACCAGGAGACACATTACACATTTTCCATGTTATGCACAAAAATAGGTGCATGCAAATTAACAGGTTCAACTATTCAGATTCCAGATATATGTAAGCAAAATATAATTTTCCGTTTCTTACCTGATGTACTTCAGTGAAAAATATCCCAGACACAGTTCCACCCTGATCCCTCTTCCTCTCTCCTGTCCTGTCCTTCTTATAACATTTGCCCTCCTACACTTTTTATCCTGTCCTTCCCAAGGTGCGTTGTGGCTGAGTGATTCCTCAAGAATGTTCACTTTTTCTTGTTTTTAATCCCTTTCCCTCGTGTCTCTCCGGTTCTTTCATTTTCCAACAAGTTCTGACAAAGGTGTGGCACAGTTTTCAGCCTCGCCCCACCCGTTCACTCAGTCCAATTATCTGACACTTAGGATATGAAAAAAAAAGATCTATCTTCAGGACTCAAACTTTATAAAAGGGAAAAGCTTCCCCTGCCTATGAAGCAACATTAACCATTTAGAGTGCTGAACAGGAAAAGGAAAGATTTCTCTGCAGCAGAATATGGCTTCTCATATGGCAAATGTGCATGGGAAATCCATCACACGAGTTTGGGTGGTGGTCCTAAGTTTTTTAAGGGTTACACATTAAGGGCCAGATTCAGTAAATGGCGTCTACAATATAGTCACATCGGAATAACGCATGTAGCGGCATTCCATAAACCATGTCTCCAGTAAGATGTGGCATATAAAATAGTGCATAGGCCGGGGGAGCATGTGTATATTTAAGTGCTGCCATTTATGCCACTGAAAATCTGGTGTAAATCAGGGCCGCCGAGAGAGGGGGGGCAGGGGGACAAAATTCCCCGGGCCCGGGCCTCCAAGGGGGGCCCGGCGCCGGGGTCAGGCTGCCGGCGCTGCAGTTCCCGGTCTCACCTGCCTGCCTCCTCGGCTCCGGGCCCCCTGCATTCGAAGCGGCAGTCACAGATTGCCTCCCTTCGGGCCTTCCCTCCCTGTGTCCCGCCCTCGCAGAAGCCGGAAGTTACATCAGACGAGGGCGGGGCACAGGGAGGGAAGGCTAGAAGGGAGGCAATCTGTGACTGCCGCTTCGAATGCAGGGGGCCTGGAGCCATGGAGGCAGGTAGGTGAGACCGGGGACTGCAGCAGCGGGGGAGCAACAGGGGGCGGCAGCGGCGGGGGGAGTGACAGGGGGCGGCAGGGGGAGCGGCAGGGGGCAGCAGTGGCGGGGGGGGGGGGGCGGCCTTGCCACGGGCCCGGCCTAGTCTCTCGGCGGCCCTGGTGTAAATAACTATGCTGTCTTTGTTACAGAATACCCTTAGCAAGTTGTGCGCATAAATGCTAATTATTGTCAATTATTGCTTGTTAAGTATGCTGATTAGCTTGTTATTTATTTATATTTTGCTCACACCTTTTTCAGTAGTAGCTCAAGGTGGGTTACATTCAGGCACACTGGAAGTTTCCCTTTCCCTGGACGGCTCACAATCTAAGTTTCTACTTGAGGCAACGGAGGGTTAGGTGACTTGCCCAAGATCTCAAGGAGAAGCGGTGGGGTTTGAACCAGGCACGTCTGGATGTTGAGACCTTTGCTCTAATCACTAGGTCACTCCTCTACTCCAGTTGTTAAGCCAATTAAGTTACACTTGCAGTCATAAAATATGCTTGGATTTTGGCACTGATCTCTACGCACGCTATACAGAATCTGAGGGTTAGTACCTCAGATTCTGTACAAATAAGGGGACAGAAAGAAAGACTCAGAAGACTTTGTTGACTCGTAATGGACTATTCGAGGTGAGGGTAGAAAAAGATGATTTGAGTCAAGTGATCTCAGAGTATGGGTAGGGGTATAAGGTATGGTAAGGGAGGCTAGATAAGAGGGGACACCAATGTGTTAAACAAAGAGTTTTGAACTGAGGACGGTATAAGATTGAGAGCCAGTGCAGGGATGCGAGAAGTGGTGGAACATGGTCGAACTTACGTGCTCTAAGGAGTAAACGGGCTGCAGCATTCTGCAGTGTTTGTAGCCGATGAAGCAAGAAGCTGGAAACACTGGAATAGACCACATTGCAATAATCTAAACGTGACACCAAAAAGCGTGTATGAGGGTTTGTATAGAAGTGTCAAGGTAACTACGGATGGACCGAAGTTTGTGCAGAGTCAGAATAGAATATATGGAATCCCAGGGCAAATGTGTGTGTGCTAATCATGCACTAGAAAATAGTTTTAATTTTTTTGAGGGAGTGTGTCTGGGGGTAGAAAGCGAGCTTTTCTACACTAAGTTCGTATATCTACATTACTATACACTAACTGGTTAGCACAGGAATAGCGTGTGACCCTTTACTGCCTACAAAATGGGTGGCAGTTGAATTAAACCCATAAAATTGCTAAATGTTTAGGTCTTTTTACCACCTCTCCAAATCTTCATATATCAGTTACCCACAATTTGTAGAGATAAAAGACCAAGGCTACGTGCATATGAGAAAGTATATTTTTTATTTGCTTACTAAGTACAGATACAATTAATAGTTTCTCATGAGAGATCAGTACAGTTACCTAAAGAGACATTCACTCAGTATGAGCACTTGCACTAATTTTCTTAATGGCCGCACGCTGAAGGTTTTACACGTTGGAGGAGGCGACCTTTTACTGTCTACTCTGTGGAACAGAGCTGTCAAAGCATTGAAAAGGCTACCTTTGATTTGCTGTTTGAGCATCGAGTTTTATGCACAAGATTTCCATTGGATAACATATCGATAGATTTGTCCATAGACAATATTTTAAGACTTCAAAGACTCCTGAGGCAGGCCAGTTGGCCGAAACATGGCCGTGTTGAGTCTTTAGAGCTACACAATAAACTTGGACTTTTCAGCATCGTCTTGAAACTATGTTCCTGTGTCATCTTCGCTGTGCTGTTTGTGATTGTGAGCATGCGAAGACTGGTGTTCTTCTGTATTTACATTGCACGCTAAAGGCAACATTAGCGCAATTTTTACAGTTACAGTAAAAATGGCTTTAACACATGGGCAAAACCTGCACAAGGGTGTACTAAGGCCACTTCTTACTGTAGCTTAGAAATCTGGATTCCTGAGGTGTTGCATGGAGAGGCTAGATGCCTGAGAATCAATAGATACTGGAGGGTAAATGTAATTTAACCCATTTTTGCTCAAATATTTATTTTTACCCTAGATTTCTAAGGAACACCGAGCAAAAACGGGTTAATTTGACATTTTATATCCCTTCTTCAGTTACTCCCAAATTTTGTATATGGTGCCTAGGTTAGTTGGAAGGTACAGTGCAGGGCGGCCGCAGGAAGCCTTTCAATATTGTTGCCATGGCTGCAGGGCTGAACTTCGAAGATTTGACTGCATATGGAAGAAAAAGCTATACATACTTCATAGGAGTTTGGCTGCAATCCAACCGCTCTAGGAAAGTATACTGCTTTACAATATTCCTAGACCCCTGATGCAGGCCGGTAGGGCCGAAACACGACTCGTGTTGGGTCGCTTTTTTGCTTACTGTTTTTGAATAAAGAGCTTGTTGAGGACACCATCTGCGAGAAGTTGTTTTTCTCCATCTTTTCGCTTGGCATTGATCTTCAGTGGAGAGGTTACCTTCTGTTGGAGTTGACTGTGTTAAATTGGGCTCATGCCCAATTTACCCGCGTAACTTAATTGAATAATGAGTCAATCAGCGCTGATAATTGGATGGTAACAACCAACTATCAGCATTAATTGGGCGTTATTTGGAGCTAAGCGTGGTTTTTTTTGGTGCTGATTTTGTAGGCGCCATAAATAAAATTTGGCCCTTAGCGAATATAATATGGTTTTCCAACAGAAAATAAATTACACCCTCCTAAAAACAAATCATCATGAAAATGAAAAAAAAATGATATAACAATAAAATTACACTGAAGTACAAACAACATAAAACCACCTAAGCAACGTGCTGTATGTGCTCACATCTATAGTTAGGTGCGTGAATGTGAACTTACACTAGTATTCTATAGCATGCACAATTGCTGATGTAGAATCTGTGCATAGCGCATGTCCCACTCCCATGCTCAATTTTCCTTTCATCTTACAGATTTGGGGGCCCTTTTACTAAAGTGTGTTAAGCATCTCTTTGCAGCTTCCTAGTGGTATGTTCCAGGGTTATGCTGCAGTAGCTACAAATTTTACAACAATTTAATAAAATTATTTATTCGTTAAGCAAATTTTGGGGTCCTTTTATCAAGCTGTGGTAAAAAGGGTCCTGCATTAGCAGCGGGGGCTATTTTTGCCGCACGCAGAGGCCCTTTTTACCACAGCGGGTAAAAAGGACAAAAAAAGACATGAGCATGCGGTAAGATTGCTCTTACTATGTGGCCGTGCCGGGGGGGGGGGGGGGGAGGGCACTTACCGTCACCCATTAAGGTGGAGGTAAGGGCTCCTGCTCTAACTTGTTGGTAACCTGGTAGTGCACGGTACTGCGGGTAACTGCCACGCAAGAAAATAGCCAGTTATTTTCCCTAGCGTGGCAAATGGCATGTGGTAGGGCTGAAACTATCCCCGGCGCCCACGCTGGGACAGCAGCATCAGATTTGCGCAAAGTCTGCGTTGAGCTTACGGCCACTTAGTAAAAGGGTCCCTTAGCTCTAATATCGCAATTCTTCAAACATTATCTTGTACTTCTTTTTTTTTTTAATTGAAAGTTTAATATTACAATTCCAAGATTATTCTTGTACAAAAATAAAGGAAGAATATAATCACAATAATTTTTCCCCCCATTTACAAATTATTACAAGAAAATTAAATTAAATATATATTCATCCTATTATAGTCCTCAATTTCAACAGAGGAACAAGTCTCATACTCAAAGGAAAAATAATCTCATACACTAATACAAAATTAGAGACCTAAAGGGAGATTCACAGGAACCTTTCTAAAACAGATTAGGGTGTAGATGTCAAGACCGTTTCTGAATTTGGAGATGGGGCTGCTACCCTCTTGGATTCCAAGAAGGAACTTAACGGATCATAAATAATATATTTCACAGAATTCAGTTTCACTACACACTTACATGGAAAATTCAGCCAAAAAAGCCCTCCTAACTGATAAACTGAAGAACGGAACTTAAGAAAACTTTGACGCCTCTTTTGAGTTGCTTTAGATATATCAGGGAATATTCTAATGTTATAGCCTAGAAAGGTCTCTTGTCTATGTTGGAAAAATTGTTTTAACATCCAATCCCTATCTGGTTGTAACAAAAAAAGTCACAATAAGCGTTGCAGGTTTTAAACCCAAATTGTCTTCTTCTAATATTTGTGTAAGATTTAAAGTTTCAAAAATTGCCTCAGTTCCTTCAACTACAAGTTGATCAGACGTACTTTTTTTCTTATAAGGCATTAAATAGTACATTTTTGAAACTGGTGGGCAAGCTTGTTCCAGTATTTTCAAACATATATTTTTTAAAAGTCATTAAAGGTGCGACAGATTCCTATCTTGGAAAATGTATTAATCGTAGAGTTTTTGATCTCTGCTGGTTCTCCAAATTTTCAATTTTGGTCTGCAACCACTTGTTTTCCTTAATAATATTTGCTTGAAGCTGTTGGCAAAAATTTTATATCTTTACTATTACTTTCAGTCTTCTCTTCAATTGTTATAACTATGTTCTCCAAGATAGAAATACGTTCATTAGGAATTTGAACTTTTTGTGAGACCAAAACCAATTTTTATTTTTCATGTTTTCACATCTTTTAATTAGAGAGCATCAAACACCAGCAGTAGCAACTCGGGTGATTCAAAAATCTAATGCCTTTCCTTCCATTTAGAAAAACAAGAACCATTTTCAGCCCATGCTTCTACTACTACTATTTAGCATTTCTATAGCGCTACAAGGCGTACGCAGCGCTGCACAAACATAGAAGAAAGACAGTCCCTGCTCAAAGAGCTTACAATCTAATAGACAAAAAATAAAGTAAGCAAATCAAATCAATTAATGTGTACAGGAAGGAGGAGAGGAGGGTAGGTGGAGGCGAGTGGTTACAAGTGGTTACGAATCTTGCATGGAATCTTGTCACTCTTTACGATTCCAGAATCTTGCTATTCTTTGGGGTTCTACATGGAATGTTGCTACTCTTTGAGATTCTGCCTGGAATCTTGTCACTCTTTAGGATTCCAGAATCTTGCTATTCTTTGGGGTTCTACATGGAATGTTGATACTCCTTGAGACTACTACTACTACTATTTAGCATTTCTATAGCGCTACAAAGTGTACGCAGCGCTGCACAAACATAGAAGAAAGACAGTCCCTGCTCAAAGAGCTTACAATCTAATAGACAAAAAATAAAGTAAGCAAATCAAATCAATTAATGTGTACAGGAAGGAGGAGAGGAGGGTAGGTGGAGGCGAGTGGTTACAAGTGGTTACAAGTCAAAAGCAATGTTAAAGAGGTGGGCTTTCAGTCTAGATTTAAAGATGGTCAAGGATGGGCCTCTTTATTACAGTGGGGTCCCTGTGTTTAAAAACCTCCCTCCCTGAATTCACTGTCCGGGTGTTGCAGATATATATATATATATGCTTTAGGTATTCCAGTGCAATGCCTGCCCAGGGTTCTGAGTTTCTTACCACGGGTGTGGCCGAGTAGGGAAAGCATTCAAAAAACCTTTCAATGTTAACTTCTCCTCAGAAATTAAATGCAAGTCAGGACAGAAATGATATGGTTTACCTTTTGTGCCAAGTGATTAGTCTAATTTCATTTTTTCCCCCCCTAAGCATACAGAGAGAAAGGGGCGTCTATGATTCCGCAGTTCTGCAAGTTATTTGTTTCCTACTAGACGTGAGCCTCAGTCTTTGAATGCAACTTTCTTGTGGATTTTTGGCAACTTTTCAGCAGGTTGGGTCATGTGATAACTATTCTGATCAAACGATGCTCTTTGTGAAGCAATAGAGGCAAGAGAAGAAAGAAGCAAATGACAGTAAACTCCCTTCCCCCTACTCAAAAACGAAAAAAAAAAATCATCCGAGCTAAATAATGCAAGAGATAGAACTAACATGACTAAAACAGATCAGTGGCGTAGCCAAGGGTGGGCTTGGGTGGGCCCAGGCCCACCCACTTTGGGCTCAGGCCCACCCAGTACCAGCATAGCTATAATGTGGCTGGTAGGGATCCCCAAGCCCAATCAGCCGAAAACTCCCAACAACTGCATACCTTGTAAATAGCAGATCTTCGCCTGCAGTGAGCAATGACAGATGCACACTGCTTGCACCGGCCCCATAGCCTTCACTCTGATGTATTTTTGCCTAGGCGGAAACAGGAAGTTGCATCAGAGGGAAGGGTACGGAGCCAACATCAGCAGGGTGTATTAGTTGCTGCCGTTGCCGGTGAAAATCTGCTATTTAAAAGGTATGTGGGAGAGGGAGGATATTTGAGAGACCATATGGCATGCAGGTGAGAGAAGGAGAGACCACATCATCTGTGGGATGAGGCGGGGCTCTTCTGCCCACCCATCTTGGGCTCAGGCCCACCCAAAATTGGGTGTCTGGCTACGCCTCTGAAACAGATATGTCAATAACCCACAGCTGCAGAAGCTGTTTAAACACATGGATCTATAATTTAAAACTTTCAAAAGACAAACAACTAAATCTCATGTAATTTAAGCTAAAAATAAAGATGCTTGATATCTACCTTTGTCTCCGAAACACTATTTGAAGTATCTTTCCTTATAGCTAGTCTGTCTTCTCTAATTCCCCTTCTTGGCTCTCCTTCCCTTATGTTCCTCTTTCTTGCTGTCTTTCCTCCCTCCTTCAGTCTCTGCAATGTCTTTCCCTTTGCTTCTTGTTATCTTTCTTATTTCACCACCACTCTCATTTCCCTCTATCAAATCTCATCACTTCTTTTGCTCCCTCAATGTTGCTCAATAAGTTTCCTTCCTTACCGCCCTCCAGCCTTCCGTCCACTATCCATACCTTCATTTCCCTATCTCTCACCACCTTCTCAGACCCTAATCAAACTCTCACCAACCGTAGCCTCCATCTCCTGGATCCCTCTTAAAAGAGAATTTTCCCATTCTGTGCCTATTGAAAGAAACTCTGTTAAATAAGGCTTTTGGAAGGCAATTTTATGAAGGAGAATCATATTTAGGCACCTGGAAGACACCTTTTAGAGTCTATTCTATACCAAAAAGTAGGCACCTACTTTTCCAAGTTCCAAGTTTATTAAGAACTTGGTATCTCACCTATCTAGATTGTAAGCTCTGTCGAGCAGGGACTGTCTCTTCAAGTTCAAGTGTACAGCGCTGTGTACATCTAGTAGCGCTATAGAAATGATAAGTATTAGTAGTCAGTAATACCAGCTAGGCAGCTTACAGGCTATACAAAAATAGTTAGAAAGCAAAGATGGACAGGAAGCCAGAGGGAGAAGGGGGAGAACTACAATAATCATGATAGGAAAGCGGGGGATATAGGAACACAAATAAGGGAAGGAACGTGCTCAGGGCAGTCTAATCCTGCGGTGGTCGTCAGGGGGACGCTTCCAGAAAAAGGCAGATCTTCAAATCTATCTTGAACCGGACAAGGGATAATTGGGTTTGTAGTTGTTAAGGAAACTGGTTTCAGAGCTCGGGGCCCTGTATTGAGAAAATAGAGTGTCTTATTTTAGCATGAATAATTTTTTTACATGAGGGGACGATCAGGCGTTTTTGTGTGTGTGAATGAAGAGAGCGAGCAGGGATATAAGGAGACAGCAAACTTGCTAGGAAGGCTGGTTCTCCAGTAGTCGAAATTTTAAAGACCCAAAGTAAAATTTTGTAGACAATATGTTGAGGCGGCAGCCTGTGAGATGATCTCAGGAGGGAGAGTTACATGATCAAATTTCCGGGCACCATGTATAAGTTTGATAGCTGTGTTTTGGATAAGTTGCAGGCAGTAGACATCCATAGACGTGAGAGATTTATAGAGTGAGTTGCAGTAATCCAGTTTTGAAATGACTAAAGAGCGAACGAGGACATTGAGTGCTGATGGCTGAAGAAGGTAGCGAATGAAGCAAATCAGTTTTAATTTCTTGATAGTATACTAGCTTAAGAGGTCAAATTCATGCCTTTATATTTTAGGCACATGCACTTATGGCAGCCATAGAGCTGGTGAATACAAAGGAGAGGGGAATCCAAAAGCACAGGTGCAAAAGCAACTAGGCAAAAAAGCACAAGAAGCCTTCAAGAAAGGAGACATCTCAACGTCACTATATTGCCGTGTTTCGGCATAAAATGCCTGCATCAGGGGTCTAGGCTTCTTTGGATCCATTCCTTCTAGATAAGAATATAAGAACATAAGCGTAGCCATACTGGGTCAGACCAATGGTCCATCTAGCCCAGTATCATGTTTTCCAGGTCATAAGTACCTGGCAGAAACCCAAATTGTGGCAACATTCCATACTACAAATCCCAGGGCAAGCAGTTTCTTTCATTACCGTTTTCATCTCCACACATCCCGCGGGAGGGCATTCCAGGTATCTACCACCATCTCAGTTGAAAAATATATCCTGACATTATTCCTGAGACAGCCCCCCTTCAACCTAAATTCATGTCCTCTAGTTCGACCACCTTCTCATCCCTGGAAAAAGTTTGCAGATTAATACCTTTCAAATGTTTGAATGTGTATCATATCACCCCTATTTCTCCTTTCCTCCAGGGTATACATGTTCAGGTCATCAAGTCTCTCCTTGTACTTCTTGCTACACAAATCCCATACCCATTTTTGTCACTTTTTTGAACCGCTTCAAGTCTTTTTACATCCTTAGCAAGATACAGCCTCCAAAATTGAACACAACTTTCCAAGTGGGGCCTCACCAATGACTTGTACAGGGGCATCAATACCTCCTTTTTTCTGCTAGATATACCCCTCTCTATGCAGCTTAGCATCCTTCTGGCCATGGCCACCGCCTTATCACATTATTTCCTCAACTTGAGATCCTCAGACACCATCATCCCAAGGTCCCTCTCCTCGGCTGAGCTTACCAATCTCCCAGTGGCGTAGCTAAGAGTGGGCCTGGGTGGGCACAGGCCCACCCATTCATGCCTGAGGCCCACCCAGTCAGCAGCCCATGAGTCCCCCCAAGCTCTTCAGTGGCAGTTCCTCACTACTCTCTCTCCCTATTCTCCACTTGTGGCCTGGTGTCTGCCTGCCTCTCTACCCCCTCCCCCCCAGTCTACCTCAGAGCTACTGCCAGCGGCATCCTACCCCGGCCCTGCAGGCTTCTCTCTATCAGGTCCTGCCCTCAATTATGTCACTTCTTGTTTTTTGGTGGGATTGTGGTAGAGAGAAGCCTGCAGGGCCGGCGCAGGTTGCCTATAGGAAGTGCGACGGAGAACGGCTCTGAGGTAGGACCGGGGGAGGGGGTTCAGAGAGAAAAGGGCAGACGTCGGGTCATTAAAAAAAACAAACAAACACTATATTGCATAGAGGTAGGGGTGGGGTGGGAGTGAGAAGGGCCCACCCAGGTTAACACTGGGCCCAGCCAAAATGGCATGTCTGCCTACGCCCCTGCAGTCTCCCCCCTCCTATCTGGTACATCTATTTTGGATTTCGGCACCCTAACTGCATCACTCTGTACTTCTTGGCATTAAATTTTAACTATTCTATATCAGTGTTTTGGACATCTGGAACTATTATCACTGGACTATGAAATAATAGGAAGTTTCAGTGGAGTTGTTGGAATCCCTCCTTTCATTATATTGATTAACGTTTATGTCAATAAGCAACATTTGGATGATGGAAACAGTTGGTTTATGGTTTAATAAGCATGATTTGAAGCAATTTTTTTTTATTGTACTTGATTTACTAAATAAACTACATTGTGTAAAGCACTTCTGATATTGATGGGAGACAAAACACTGATGGTTTATAAATTACTTAACAATTTTATCATGGGACTTGATTGAAACAATTTAAATATTTAAATATAGCACACTGTGCTATATGTAGAATACTAGTTGAGAGCACAGAATTGAATAATGTTACATTCCCAGTATTAGAAATTAAATTTTAACTGCCAGACCTTTGACTATTTTTCTAATTTTTGGAGATCCGTGATTCTATAAAGGACGCCGTCCATTTAAAGTATCAAGCTAAGCAAATTTTTTTCGAGGCTGATTTTGTAGGTGCCATATATAGAATTTGGGTGTATGTGTGTATCTTGAAGACATATCCATGACCTGCCCACACTCCTCCCATGTTAATGCATCCTCGTACTTATATATTGAGGAGGGAATTCAGTAAATGGCGCCCAAAGTTAGGTGCCGTGAAGATCCGTGCTAAATTAGTATTCTGCAAAGAGTGCTCTGTGCAGATCTCGTGCCTCACTTTGAGCAGGGGCACTTACACCTGCTGAAACCTTGTGTCTATAAAATAATGAGTGGAGTGGAACGGGTAGTCGTGAATCTCTTGTTTACTCTCTCCAAAAATACTAGGACTAGGGGGCACGCAATGAAGCTACAAAGTAGTACATTTAAAACAAATCGGAGAAAATATTTCTCCACTCAACGTGTAATTAAACTCTGGAATTCGTTGTCAGAGAATGAAGTAAAAGTTGTTAGCTTAGCGGGGTTTAAAAAAAAAAAGGTTTGGATGGCTTCCTAAAGGAAACGTCTACAGACCATTATTAAAATGGACTTGGGGAAAATCCACTGCTTATTTCTAGAATAAGCAGCATAACATGTGTTATACTATTTTGGGATCTTGTCAGGTACTTGTGACCTGGATTGGCCACTGTTGGAAACAGGATGCTGGGCTTGATGGACCTTCGGTCTGTCTCAGTATGGCAATACTTATGTACTTACTAGTATAAAAGGCCCGTTTTGGTAGGCAATGAAACGGGCGCTAGCAAGGTATTCCCCCCCTCCTTCCTCCCTCCCTGTCTCCAGACCCCCTCCCTTATTCCAGACCCCCTCCCTCCTCCTGAATTCCAGGCCCCCCTCCCGAGTTCCAGACCCCCTTCCCTCTCTCCCTCCCTTGTTTCCTTCCTTCCTTTCCTTCTGATTTCCAGACCCCCTCCCTCTCTCCCTTGTTTCCGAGTTGCAGACCGCCCCTCCCTCCCTACCAGTTCAAGGCCCCCTGACGCCCGTCCCTCCCTCCCAGTTCAAGGCCCCCTCACGCCCCTTCCACCGAGTTCCAGATTCCCCCCCCCTCCGATTTCAACACCCCCCCTCGGCGTTACTGACCCCTTGACCCCTGTGACGTGACCCTGTCGACTCCCCCTTCCCGCAGAAAACCCTCCCCGTTCGCCGTCGCGTACCTGTGCTGACGACAGCCACATTTCTCTTCTTCTCTGCGCCGGCGATTGATGTTGTTCGGGTGGTGGATAGGTGCGTTATGCGTCTGAGCGATGCAATTCAACGTCATGACGATGGGGCGCTAGGAAGGTAATCCCCCACCCTCCCTCCTTCTCTCCCTCCCACGGTGAGTTGTTGAGTGTGAGTGCTCCGCCCTCGACGTCATCACGTTGTAACGCGAGGGCGGGGCACACACTCATGGGCAAAAGCGATCTACACAACTACGGAAGTTCCAGCTTCATTAGAACATTGGAGGTGCGTTTTATATACAGAGATATACTTAAGTGCTGGTGTGCAACTAATGGCAGTCAAGGGTGCAAATGACACTTCTAAACGTGGCCCATGTCGGATCATCATTGTGCAAGACTGATCTACGTTGTGGAATAAAAGGACTTGTCCCATTCTTTAAGGCTCTTGGTACTTTTTTGGTGTTTTGGGGTGGGTAATTGCCAACACTTCCCGTGTCATTTCAAATGAATGCTCGTCTCTACTGGCTTTCCCTCACACTTAGGGGCCCTTTTACAAAGGCGCACTGAAAAATGGCCTGCAGTAGTGTAGACACGTGTTTTGGGTGCGCGCAGAATCACGCCTTTTTAATATTTTTGCCGAGAATGGATTTGGGGCAAAATGAAAATTGCCACGCATCCATTTTGGGTCTGAGATCTTAGCGCCAGCCATTGACCTAGTGGTAAAGTCTCACGCGGCAACTGGGCGATAATGACCTGAGTGCGTCCAGTACGCACGTCCGAAAATAAAAATTATTTTTCGGACACGCATATAGGGCGTGTGCCAAAAATGAAATTACCGCAAGAGCCACACGGTAGCTGGGCGGTAACTCCTTTTGGCGTGCGTTGGGCGCATGTAGACGCTTACGCGGCTTAGTAAAAAGGCCCCTTAAAGAATAATTTGTTTTCCTTATTAAATGCAAGCTTTAAGAGCTACACAAATGCATGTGCTCCTCGCAATTGTTCAACTCAACTAATTTAAAGAAAAGGCGCAATGCAAATTGATACGCCAGTGTGAGTGTTCCTTATTTACAGCCCTAGAACCCAGGAGTCCTCAAATAACCTATAAAACAAAGTCGCACAATATTTTCTCTGTGTTCTCATATCATTTACGATCACTGTCATTCTTTTTGTTTTTAATAAAAAGAAAAAAAAATGAATTAAAATCTGTAGGAAATAAAACTGATAAAAGAAAATCCCTTCCCCGCACATTTAATAAGCTCTATCTGCAGGCGAGTGATAGAGTGATTTTCATAGTTTTCTAGCCCCACTTTAATCTGTTCTTTGTACTATCAGCCCAGATAAGATGTGAAAAGAAAGACAGTTCAGCACTTTTTCTGGCTGTCTGACTAGAAATGGTGATGGTGTGACTCAGAGCAGTCTAGGGCTGACAGGATATCAGACCTCAAACTAGTTAACAGCTTATTCATCGCATGTATATTTGTGTACCTCCTGTCTCGGTTTTATATAAGAAAGGGTGAGGTAGGTGGGTTCATGACCATCAGGGGTGAAGATATGGCCTAGTAGTTAGGGTGGTGGACTTTGGTCCTGGGGAACTGAGGAAATGAGTTTGATTCCCACTTCAGGCACAGGCAGCTCCTTGTGACTCTGGGCAAGTCACTTAACCCTCCATTGCCCCATGTAAGCCGCATTGAGCCTGCCATGAGTGGGAAAGCGCGGGGTACAAATGTAACAAAAATAAAATAGATACTATTGGAGATTCTACATGGAATGTTGCTACTATTGGAGATTCTACATGGAATGTTGCTATTCCACTAGCAACATTCCATGTAGAAGCCTGCGCGGCCACATTGGTGATCTGCAAGGGCCGACGTCTAGTGGAATAGCAACATTCCATGTAGAATCTCAAATAGAAGCAATAGTGGAGGAGTGGCCTAGTGGTTAGGGTGGCGGACTTTGGTCCTGAGGAACTGAGTTTGATTCCCACTTCAGGCTCAGGCAGCTCCTTGTGACTCTGGGCAAGTCACTTAACCCTCCATTGCCGCATTGAGCCTGGTATGAGTGGGAAAACGCGGGGTACAAATGTAACAAAAAAAATATATATATATATATTGCAGGGCTTTACATGTTCCTCTCTGGAAAATCACGGGATTCTATGTTCAACCACCCTGGTCTGCACAAGACCTGGTATTCCATTCTTCAATTGAACTAATGTCACATTTAGAACAGGCGACATCCACCCACATCCCATTTTCCATAACATGGGCAATGAAAAGCTCCCTGACCAGCTTTTCCCATTCCAAGGAGGGTCCTGGCACCTTTCAATGAACACAAGCTTTTAGGGCTGGGGAAATATTTAAGGTTTGTTGTACCTCCCACTGTCTCTAATCATCTGTTCCCTCAAGTTGACAGCTACTCTCTCTCTCTGGTTGGGATTTCCTCTGTCACATTTGTCTCAAAAGGCTCCAGAGTACCTGGAGATCTGAATTATTCTCACACTGCAGACTGTACGTACGGCTCCTCTCTTTCTTACTTGCTTTAGCCAAAAGATACCCTGACAATATGATAGGGTCAGTCATACCCCTCTTTTACCAACTGGATTTACAGGAGACAATTCTTCAACAGGGCGTCTCCATTAAGCAGCTGAATGACGTGAGCAGTGAGCTGATTCTATCATTTGCACACCCAGAATATTATTTTAAACTCACATCAGTGCACCAAACTGTAGACGTGAATGTTTATGACAGGTCTATGGACTGCGCAACATTTATGTGTGTAACTAACAGTATTCTGTAAGTTGCCCGTGTAAATGTTGGCCCCGCCTGTAGCCAGCTCATGCTCCTCCCCTGTGAAAACTCCATAACAATTATGTGCTATGCCAGTTGAGCGTGTAATTACAGACTAGCAAACTAGGCGGTCCTTTTACTAAGGTGCGCTGAAAAATAGCAATGGAGAATTAAGTGAGTTGCCCAAGATCACAAGGGACAGCAGTGGGATTTGAACTGAGCTTCCTTGGATGTCATTCTGGTACTCTAACCACTAGGCTACTTCACCACCCAGAGCAGTTATGCTTATCTACTTTGTCCTCACGGGAAAAACTCAAAGCACTCTCTGTAACTCTGGAAATCCCTCTCTGAAGTTTCACCTTCCCTTGTTACATCCCTTGATTTATATTCTATCTATTTACCATCACACTGCTGGTTGTTCTCTCAATACCACTCCTCCTCACTTCACTTTACAACACTGGCACTTACCTTTCTAACTTGGCTAACCATAGTAGCTTCGTCCTCTCCTGACTAACGATAAATGTTTGCATTGGTCTCCAGACCACGTGTGTAGACAAATCTGAGGAACATCTCCTTGCTGCTGAGAGAGTTTCCTTCTTCACTCTTTCCCAGCCCAGAGATCTTCAAGAGAGGGGCAATGGAACAGGTGGGCCTGGATGGGCCAAGGCCCCTCCATTTTGGAGCCAGACTCAGTTAGTGGGCCAGTGAAAGGAGAACTGGGAGGAGTTAGCATCTGCACTACTTAGTACCCACCTATGTTAAGCTTCGGACCCAATAAAAACTCAATCCTGGCTACACCACTGCTTCTAGAAGCTTCTCTCCTATCTGTGGCTCATTCCATTATTGGCCATTGGTAGAAGTGCATAATATAGGGTGAAAGGCATTATGATCCCTGGTACAGAGCCTGTACTGAATGTGAGAAGTCCAGTGGCTCTTTATATCACCAAATAACAAAAAAGGAAGACAGATAACGCAAGATTGGAGGAAAGGAAGAGGGCTGCCATCGCTGCTGAGGCTGGTGGTGGACACAGTGACTAAGTTACCGGATGTTTTCTGCAGCTCATTAGAACATTCTTATGAGTCATATCAGTTTAGTCTTTACATTTCCTGGGGGAAAGGAGGAGGTAGTGAGTGAGCCGGTGCAGTGAGTAATTGAACGGATTCCTTAAAAGGAAAAAGGAAAACTAGGGATGTAGTTATCAAAATGGGCTACCGTTAAGATGTGTAGTCTCATTTTATAGAATGAGACATGGAGGGGCATTTTCAATACGATGTCTAAGTCTGATTTTGGTCCAAGAAAACAGCAGGGCAACCGATCTGCAAACTCCAAGATGGAAAACAGACAAAGCAGATACGTATATGAAAACGATAGTATTTAATGGAAATTGAAATTAGAAAGCTTTCTATTTCCATTAAATACTATTTTTTTCATATACGTATCTGCTTTGTCTGTTTTCCATCTAAGTCTGATTTTGGACGTTTTGCACATAATGTCAATCCGAATAGGAAAGAAGGTCATTTTCAAAAATTTAGAAAATGAGCCCCCTAGTTACTAATAACTGGGATTAGCAGTAAAATAACATGTCTTAATGGGAGCATATGTTGATACCTTCCCCAGTTAGGGACATAGATATCAATGTGGGCTACTGGTAAGACATGCTATTTTACCACTAACTTGTGCTATTTTAGCACAGGTCCCATTTCATGTAGTGAGAACTAGTTACTAATAAATGGGGTTAACAGTAAAATAACATGTCTTAATGGTAGCTCACATAGATTACCACCACTTAACTAAAGAAAAGAGTGATGTCTCTAGAAATGGAAATCACTACTGTATGTAATAAAAGTGAGCCAAGTATAGGACAATCAAGCCATTGTGACATCACTGATGTGGTTGGCTCTTAGGCATTGGTGGAATGAGGCATTATGACATCACAATATCAGCTCTGGTTACCAGAGCCTGAAAAGAGTAGTTACTTACCTGTAACAGGTGTTCTCCGAAGACAGCAGGCTGCATATTCTCACAAGTGGGTGACGCCACGTCGGCCCCGGAGGATTTTAAAGCAAAATCTCAAAATCTCTTTACGGCGTTCCGACGCGCGAGCGATCGTACTGCGCATGTGCGCACACCTCTTCCCGCTCGCCGTGCGGACACGCCCCTCAGTTAAATCCAAAAGATAGAGGAGACAACTCCAAAAGGGGAAGGTGGGAGGGTTTGTGAGAATATGCAGCCTGCTGTCTTCGGAGAACACCTGTTACAGGTAAGTAACTACTCTTTCTCCAAAGACAAGCAGGCTGATATTCTCACAAGTGGGGTATCCCTAGCTTCCAGGCTTACACAACAAACAGTGGTCAATTGAGTCTCGCAACGGCGAGGCCAGAATAAAATTGACCTGAAAAGAAGAAATATCTAAATGAGTGTAGCCTGGAACAGAACAAAAATGGGCTTAGGAGGGTTGGAGTTGGATTCTAAACCCCAAAGAAGTTCTGCAGCCCCGACTGCCCAAACCGACTGACGAGTCGGCTATTGCTGAAGGCAGTAGTAAGATGAAATGTGTGGACTGATGACCACACCGCAGCTTTGCAGATCTCTTCAATAGTGACTGATCTTAGATGAGCCACCGACTTAGCCATGGCTCTAATTTTGTGAGCCGTGACATGGCCTTCTAGAGTCAGTCCAGCTTGGACAAAAATGAAGGAGATGCACTCTGCTATCCAAGAAGAAATTATGCAGTTTCCGACAGCAACTGGCATTAAAAGAAATAAACAACTGGGCGGACCGTCCGAGGGAGCTCGTCTGCTCCACGCAAAAAGTGCGGAGCTTGCTTTCGCCAGGGCTTGTAAGATGAGGGAGAAAGAATGTTGGTAAGACAACTGACTGGATCAGCTGGTACTCTGATACCAGCGCCAGTAAGAACTTTGTCTGCATGCAGAGAACTACTCTGTTAAGATGAGAAGTAAGGTAAGGCGCTTGAGCTACTAGAGACCGAAGCTCACCGACCTTACGAGTTGAAGGAACAGCCACTAAGGAAAACGACCTTCCAGGTCCAATACTTCAGATGGCAGGAATCCAGTGGCCCGAATTGAGCTTGCAGCAGCTGGATGAAAACGACATTGGGACCCCAAGATACTGGATAAGGAGTGATAGGAACTCTGACCGAAGCATAAGAGCCAACTGTCAAAATTATTGTGGGTGGTAAGCCCAACAGAAATAATCTCCCCTAGACACATACAAGGAATTCTCTCAATATTGGGGGAGAGATAAACCTCTCGTGAAGTGGACAGCTAAAGGCTGACCTTTCACACGTTGATGATAAGCTCTATTGCACAAAGATGAATACTGACAGAGTTGGTCTTGAGACCAGACTCAGACAGGTGTAGAAAGAACTCAAGCAAGGTCTGTATAAGACAAGATGCAGGATCTAGGGCCTTGCTGTCACACTAGACGGCAAACCTCTTCCATGAAAAAGAATAACACCTCTTTGTGAAATCTTTTCTGAAAGCAAGCAAGAGTCGGGAGACACTCTGGAAAACTCAACGAAACCCCACTCTCAACATCCAGACCGTGTGAGCCAGAGATTTGAGGTTGGGATGCAGAAGTGCCCCCTCGTTCTGCGTAATGAGAGCTGGAAAACATTCCAACTCCAGAAGAAGAGGGAATCCTATCTGACGCAGCTAGAAAAGAGCAATCAGAATCATGGCTCCACAATCTTGCTTGAGAAACAGCAAAGTCTTTTCCACCAGATGTATGGGAGGATACGCATACGGAAAACCTGTCTCCCAAAGAAGGAGAAAGGCATCCGATGGTAGCCTGCCGTGAACCTGCAGCCTGGAACAGAACTGAGGGACTTTGCGATTGGACTAAGTAGCAAAAAGATCCACTGAGGGGTCTTTCGAACTATAGGCATGCTCAACTGTAGCATTATCCTGCTCAGCCTGTCGGCCAGACTGCTGTTTACACCAATTAGATAAGTGGCTTGGAGAAAACATGCCGCATTGCGGGCCCACCGCTACATCTGCATGGCATCCTAACTCAGAGGGCAAGATCCAGTACTCCTTTGTTATCGAGTTCATCACAACCCGATTGTTTGGTTGAATTAAAATAATTTGGTTGGATAGCCAGGAGGGATGCAACCTTCGTCAGCAGCTTTTGACTGAGTAAGATGCCTCAGAATCAAAATAGAGAGAATTAACCACCTCTGAGGGGAATACCGAAGACTGGTGAACAGTCGGGTTACATCCTCTAGATACCCTAAACTTGATACCACTGGGAAGCTAGGATGCACTGAGCGGATGTCATGTGCGAAAGTGCCATGGGAGTTACATGAACTGCGGAAGCCATGTGTCTAGAAGTCTCAATATGTACTGTGCTGTAATCTGTTGAGACAGGCAATCATCGTGTTAAGGGAACACATGCACTCCCAGTCCATGAAGATACGCTGCAACAACAGCCAGGCACTAGGAAAAAAACATACTCTGGATGCAAAGAGAGTATAAGTATCCTGTAAATCCAGAGAGCATAACCAATCGTTTTCCTGAAGTATGGGAAGAAGGATGCCCAGGGAAAGCATCCTGAACCAAATCTGTTTAGGCCCCTTATGTCTATGATGGGACGCAACCCACAAAGAAAGACCTGGAATAGAATCTCAACCCTTCTTGCCCTGGTGGAACGGGCTCGACTGCATTGGCGCTGAGAAAAGCAGAGAGTTCCTCTGCAAGTACTCACTTTTGATGGAAGCTAAAGGATTAAGCTTCCAATGAACAATGTGGAGGGTTTGATTCCAGATTGAGAATGTATCCTAACCGGACTAGTTGAAAAACCCTACCGGTTGGAGGATAAAGAAGTCACCTTTGGTGGAGAAAATGTAAACTTCCCCCCCCCCCCGACAGGCAGAATGGCCGGTACGGACATTTTTTTTTTTTTTTTAGTGGCTATACTGAATTGGAGCCAGTCAAAAACCCCTCTGTTTCCTGGGGAATAGCTGCAGGGACCTGATTAGGTGCACGCCGCTGACTAGAACGAGCGTGCTGAGGCATAGCCCGAACCGGCTGTCGAGAAGTAGGAGTATAGGTACGACCCCTTAAGGCACAAGGAAAACTACTCCTCTCTCTAAAGAACTTCCAAGATGAGGAAGTGTATGTACAGCATA
Organism: Microcaecilia unicolor; assembly: GCF_901765095.1. Lineage (NCBI taxonomy): Eukaryota > Metazoa > Chordata > Amphibia > Gymnophiona > Siphonopidae > Microcaecilia > Microcaecilia unicolor. Next base: position 37,159,600 of record NC_044035.1, on the reverse strand, counting down.
TCTATAGTTTTCTGCTGAGTCTCCTCCTCCAGGAGAGAGGCACATAGTCATGAGAGTCTGTCACTGTACCTAGAGCAGAAATCTAGGTGTTACATTACAAGTGTCGAAAATGCCCTTGGACAGGAACCTGCGACACACCGTGTGCTACCTGACCACTTGGTGAAAAGGTCTAGCCTATTCCGGTGGGAATGCTCGTAAAGATCTGACAAGACTTGATTTGGGATGCGATCATGCCAGCCTGGTACGCCATTCTCCAAAAGAGGCTAAGGATGTATGCTCTGGCCCTGGGGGCGCCAAAGTAAGTTCTTAGAACTCCTATCTGTTCTGAGTGCAGAAGACTCAGGTGAAGATAGTAGTCCAGGACCTCTAGCATCTGGGCATTGGGATTCACAATCTCCACTGTAATGTCAGATGACCATCATTGAACTGAACTAACTACTCAAACAGAGCAGCACAGATCCAAACACGTCCGATATGGAGGCTAAATAGGGTCGAGAAGTTGCCCCAGTAGGGTGCGAACACCCATACCAGAGGCAGCATCGTGTGAAGGAGACCAGGTGAAAAGCCAGATGCCGCAGGAGGCGGTAGCACCCATGGCATCCAATGGTACCCATGGTCCCGAAGCCAGGACAAAGTCTGGAAATGCAAGGGAATCGAAACCAGACTGCTAGACCATGGCACCGACGGTACCGATGATACACATGGTACCGATGGACCCCGGTACCAATGGTACCCATGGTACTTGGTACCGATGATAGTCATGGTATCCGGTACCGATGGTACCCATGATACCTGGTACCGATGGTAACCATGACATGTGGTACCAATGGTACCCCTGATATCCGACACCAACAGCACCGACGGTACCGATGGTACACATGGCACCGACGGTGCTCATGACACCTGGTACCAATGGCACCCATGGCACCGATGGTACCTGGTCATGATATCTGGTATCGATGGTACTCATGTGCCGACGGCATCCATGATACCTGATACCCATGTATCCACGGTACCGACGATACCTGATAGTATGGTACCGATGGCAGTCATGATACTCGGTACCGATGGGCGATGATACCTGGTACCGATAGTCGATGGTGCCCATGATACCTGGTGCCGATGGTGCCCGTGATTCCCGGTACCGACAGCACCCATGGCACCGATGACACTCGGCATCAACGGCACCCATGGTACCGATGATACCCGGTGCCGACGGGACCCATGGTACCGATGATACCCGGTACCGACGGGACCCATGACACCGACCATGGTACCAATGTAGTTGGCATCGATACTCCTCGGTACCGATGCACCGATGATATTCGGTACCGACAGTACCCATGGCACCGATGATACTCGGTACCGACGGCACCCATGGCACCGATGACACTCGGCATCGACGGCACCCTTGGTACCGATGATACCCGGTGCCGACGGGACCCATGGTACCGATGATACCCGGTACCGACGGGACCCATGACACCGACCATGGTACCAATGTTCCTGGTATCGATACTCCTCGGTACCGACGCACCGATGATATTCGGTACCGACAGTACCCATGGCACCGATGATACTCGGTACCGACGGCACTCATGGCACCGATGATACCCGGTACCGACAGCAACCCATGGCACCGATGACACTCGGCATCGACGGCACCCATGGTACCGATGATACCCGGTTGCCGACGGGACCCATGGTACCGATACCTGGTACCGACGTACCGGTGCATCGACGTCCAATGCCAGATACCTCCATAACAGAGGGAGCAACGCTCTCGGCACCGACTGATGTCTGAAGCCCGGATACCTCCATAACCGAGGGAGCAAAGCTCTGGGCATCTCCTTTGGGCATCCCTGGCAGAGTAGAATACGTCTCGTTACTTTGAGACACTACTTGCGCTTCACAGGGAGATGATCCGGCCCAAGACACATCCGCCGATGCGCCCGAATGACCTGCCAAGCAGGAGGCGCCGAGGCAGGTGGAGACCTATTCGATGCATAACTATACCCAGCGTGCATCGGTCTCTGTCGGATTCCAGAATGATCTCCTTTGGGCATCCCTGGCAGAGTAGAATACGTCTCGTTTCTTTGAGACACTACTTGCGCTTCACAGGGAGATGATCCGGCCCAAGACACATCCTCCGATGCGCCCGAATGACCTGCAGAGCAGGAGGCGTCTGGAGAGCCGTTTGTAAAGTTTTTTTAAAAAATGGATCATAAAAATGTGGGCTTGTTTAGTTTGCTGGCTAGAGAGAGCCCACAGATAACAATATGCCAGCACTTTCAAGAAAAGAGAAGCTTAATGCTTTGTTCAGGCACAGCCCCTTGTGACTCTGGCAATTACTTAAATTTTTTCTTGCCTCAGGTACAAAAAATACCTGTATATATAAGCCACAATGAGCCTGCCATGAAAAGTACATAATGAAAAAATAAAAAAGAGATTTAACTCCGAAGACCTGAAGAAAACACGAAGCCCTAACGAACTCCGTGTCTCCTCAGACGCGGAAAAAGAAAAACTGAGGGGCGTGTCTGCACGGCGAGCGGGAAGAGGTGTGCGCACATGCGCAGTACGATCGCTCGCGCGTCGGAACGCCGTAAAGAGATTTTGAGATTTTGCTTTAAAATCCTCCGGGGCCGACGTGGCGTCACCCACTTGTGAGAATATCAGCCTGCTTGTCTTTGGAGAACTCTTATTATTTATTTACTAGCCGCTGAGCCCGTTAAAACGAGCTAGTATGGGGTTTTTCCAAGGCCCCTCCCCGAGGTCGCCGCTACCGGTCCCCCCCCCCCCCCCGGAGTCGCCGCCGCCACCCCTCCACCCAGCCCGGGCCCTCTCTTCGCTATTGAAAGTACATCGCCGAAAACGCAGCAGGGCAGATCAGCTGAGCTGCCATCGACCTTCCTTCTCTGCCTGTGTCCCGCCCTCGTGTGACATAACGTCGGTGAGGGCGGGACACAGGCAGGGAAGGAAGGCCGACGGGAGCTCAGCTGATCTGCCTGCTGCGTGTCTGCGATGTAAGTTCAATACCGAAGAAGAGAGTGCTCGGGCCAGGTGGAGGGGGGGGGTGGCGGCGGCGACTCCGGGTGGGGGGAGCGGTAGCAGCGACCTCGGGGGGGGGGGGGGGGGGGGGGGGGAGCGGTAGCGACGTCGGCGGTTCCCTCCCTCCCCTTCGCGTAGTTTCCCTCTCTGTCCCGCCCCCGTCATCGCATATTGACGCGGGGGCGGGACAGAGAGGGAAGTCTCTACTGCGCATTTGCTACCCCACACAATCCAGAAAGTTCTTGGTGGCTTACAATGGTAACATACATAGTTAAAAGCATAAACAATCCAATACAATACTTCTGATATAAAACTCTTCACACTGACAGGAGGATACTCTAAACTCCAGCACTGTACAAAACAATGCTGGAAAATAACGCCCAAATGCGCAATGCTAATGGCATACAAATTATATGTGCGCGGTTACCTCTGAGCATTGGGAAGTAAGGAGGGGGCAACAAGGGGGGGGAACACGCGCAAAAGAGCGGGAGTATTTTTATCTGCTGAACTGCCTGCAGCTGTGGCAGGTTGGAGATGGGGGTGGGGGTGGTGAGAGGGAGCAATGCTTTTTTTTGGTGGAAGCTCTTCTGTGGTTGATTTGATGCCTACAGCAGGGCAACTCCACCACCTTGCAGGGCAGCAAAAGCGGACAGGAGGAGACGAAGGAGAGTGGTGCCACCATTGCTTTCTCTCTCATTCCCAAGACCAGGGCGGACAGTGCCTGCCCCTCCCCCCCCCCCCCCCCCCCCCCCTGCTGGAGCCCGAGTTCTCATCAGTGGATAAGCCGGTGAGTAACCACCAAGGTGCTTCTCTTCTGTGCTGGTGGGTAGAAAGCACTGTTGTTCTAATTTTATGAGAAACCAGGGGATTTTTCTCTCCTTAGTGGAAGTCACTTTTCCCATGGCAGGCACTGTTTCTGCCCTCTTCTAAGCCTAATTCAAGTAAGACCTTCTTGTTGGACTGTCTGCCTCTTGACACTGTTTCTCCCCTTTTGACCCTAAAGCCAGCTCTGAGCTGGCGAAGGGTTTAAAGCGGAAGGAGTGCCCAATTTCACAGTGCTGTTTTCTGAGCATGCAGGGGAATAGGAAAGGAGCTCATTTCAATCTCACATAAACGCCATCTGCGGTATCTCTTGGCTCGCTCATTGTCCCCTGTGCAAGAGCCCTCTGAGCATTCTGCGCAGGTAAATGCGGGCGCTAGACCGGTGCAAATGGCCTCTAGCGCCCGCGTTTACCTTTGCGCATCGGGGCCCGAGGGAGGAAGTTACTAACGTGGGCTACTGTTAAGATGTATTGTTTTATTACTAACTCATGCTATGTTAGCACAGGCCCCATTTTATGCAGTGAGACCTACCCCCTGATATTCAGCTGGCGGCAGTCAGTGTGGTCTTAAATTCCAATCGCCACCGGCTAGATTAGCCCCTGATATGCAGTGCCAGGCCATGTCCGGGCACTGGCATTGAATATCAGGGGCTAACATTTTCTGGGCTGGCCATCTGGAGCTTATACAAGTCCAGTTGATATTCATTTGGGCCCACATGACATTTACGCATGAAGATGCTTCTAAAATGACCCACAAAATGTAACATCAAGGCAGTAAAGCAATTCCAGTCCCTCCTTCCAATCTCATGTGGTCCATCTCCAGCCCTAGTTCCATTTCCCCAAAATGACTGTTATCAGTGCTTCACTTCTAACAAGTGCAGGAATTCACCTTCCACACCATCAAGTCCTGTTGCCAGACCACACTTTTCTCTTAGGGACCAGTGGCGTAGCCAACGTTGGGCCGGGTGGGCCACAGCCCACCCACTTTGGGCTCAGGCCCACCCAGTAGCTGGCAGGGATTCCCAAGCCCCACCAGCTGAAAACTCCCAACAACTGTCCCTCCTGCATACCTTGTAAATAGCAGATCTTCGCCTGCAGTGAGACGCAGCTGATACATACTGCTTACTCTGGCCCCACAGCCTTCCCTCTGATGTATTCCAGCCTATACTGAAACAGGAAGTTGCATCAGAGGGAAGACTGTGGGGCCAACATGAGCAGTGTGTATTAGCTGCTGCATGCTGCCAGTGAAAATCTGCTGTTTAAAAGGTGTGCGGGAGAAGGGGGTTGTTTGAGAGACCATATGGCATGCAGCAGTGGCGTAGCAAGGGCGGGGCGGTGGGGGCGGTCCACCCCGGGTCCACACCCCCCCCTTGGCATGGAACCGTCCCCCCCCCCCCGACGCAGTCCCCACCTGCCAGCCAGATTCCAGCTCCGTCCACCCCAGCGTGGTGCCTCGCATCTGCAGCGCTGCTGTAAAAAGAAGAAAATCGCCTAATCATCGGCCCTTCCCTCACTGTGTCCCGCCCTCTGACATAACTTCCTATTTCCTCGAGGGCGGGACACAGCGAGGGAAGGGCCGACGACGAGGCGATTTTCTTCTTTTTGTTGGATTATTTGTAGTAAATAATTAGCAGATTTTATACACACAGCTTCAGCTTTAGAAATGTTAATTTCTTTTCTTCATCTCTCTCATACACCCCAGAATAATTCACTGCTGAGTCACTTTAAAGTTGAAGTAACAAAACATCTGTTTACTCACAGTTTGTAGTTAGATTATATTCAGACAGGCTTATATATACATAATACTATACATTTGGATTATCAGCTCTTTCCATGTGCTTAGATGGTAATGGATGCTCACACCACCATAGATCCTCTCAGCTTAGGAGAGAACATGAGCTCCATGTGCTGTGCCTAACCCCCACAGGAAGTTGCATGGGTGTGACCTCTCTAAGTAATTCACATCAGAGGTCACAGAGTAATCACAGTGAAAAAATTGGTGACAGGCAATGCATATAAAATACAATACATTCCAACAAACCCCTTCTCATGCATAACTGTCATGCAATTATTAATTCACACAAAGTCCAAGCTTTATACGCAGATTCTCAAAACGTTCTCTGGGTAACGGTTTGGTCATGATGTCAGCTGTCATCTCATTGGTGTGACAATAGTGTAGACTGATGACCCCTTCTTTCGCCAGCTCTCGCACATTGTGGTATTTCGTTGCGATGTGCTTGGTGCGTGACTGAACCTTGTCATTCTGTGACAGTCGGATGCAGCTCTGATTATCTTCCATTAACTGGATTGGTCTCTGTTCAGCTATTCCAAAATCCAGCAAAAGTTTTTCAATCCACATCAGATCTCTGCATGCTTCTGATACGGCCACATATTCAGCTTCTGTAGAAGACAGACTCACAATACTTTGTTTATGACTGGCCCAAGAAATTTGTACATTTCCATACATAAACACATATCCACTTGTGGATTTATAATCAGAATGATCCCCTGCCCAATCTGAATCACAGTAACATATTAGTTTTGGATTACTATTGGCTGAAATCTTTAATTTACAATCAATGGTACCTTTTAAATACCTTACCATCCTTTTAACTGCAGTCCAATCTGATTTGGTAGGTGAGCTGACCCTTCTGCTCAAAATTCCTACTGCATTTGCTATATCAGCCCTGTATGTGGTAGTTAGATATAAAGCTTACCTATGGCTGATCTATATTGGATGTTATCTGGTAAAGGTTCTCTTACTGTTTCATCCTTCAGAAAATCAGTGATCATGGGAGTGCTTACAACTTGGGCATCTTGCATACCTAAACTTTCAATAAGCTCATTTATTTTCTGCTTCTGGCTTAGAAGATAAGAACCATCATTTTGTTTCTCAATTTCTATACCAAGATAGTATGACACATTACCAAGTTCTTTTATCTCAACATTCAGGTTTAAATATTTTACAATGTCCTTGTACTCTTGCTCACTTTCGCTTGCAATGAGCAGATCATCAACAAAAGCTAAAATGTATGCATATTGTCCATTTCTGCACCTAGTGTACAAGCATTTATCTGCTTCACCTTGCTTAAATCCTAAATTTGTCAATATTTCATGCAATTTGTCATTCCAACATTTCGCACTTTGCTTTAATCCATAAAGACCTTTGTTTAATTTACACACTAGCTGTCTTTGTTTTGTATTTATGAAACCTGTTGGCTGTTCCATGTACAAGTCTTCAGTTATATCTCCATGAAGAAATGCTGTTTTCACATCAATGTGGTTGACTTGCATGCCTTTTGAGACTGCAATGCTCAGAAGTGTTCTAATTGTCGTGTGTTTCACTACAGGTGCAAACACTTCATCAAAATCTTCTCCATAATTTTGAAGATATCCCTTTGCGACTAATCTGGCTTTATACCTTTCCACTTTTCCTTGTGCATTCCTTTTTAACTTGAATACCCATTTGCATCCTATAGCTTTCTTGCCAGGAGGTAATTTTGTAAGAATCCAAGTATTATTTTTATCCAATGCATCAATTTCTTCTTGTGCAGCTTTACGCCATTCAGCAGCTTCTTCTGCTGGCATTTTCTCAATCTCATCCCATGTTAAGGGCTCTTGAGCTTCTGCTGACTTTGTTAGGTAAGACAGTCTTGGGGTGGAACACCTTTGTTTTCCTGGATGAGCGTCTGACAACAGGTTGGTCTGACCTTTCCGCATCCTCTAAATCTGAGAGTCCTTCTCCAATTGATTCCCCTTCTCCAACTGTACTGTCTCCTGCGATGATCCTTTCTGTGTCTGCTTCCTCTGCCTGTTCCTCGTTAGATACAGATGAGTTGCTTTCAGACATCTGCCTTGGTATGGCATTTATATACACTGGCATGTCTATTATGGTTCTAGTTTCATATTCTGGATGATAAGGCTCATCTGGGATAATCCAGCCTTTATCAACCCTTTTGTTTTCATCAAATATGTAACATGTCTTATGCCAACAATGCCAGTTTTCAGATTCAAAATTCTATATCCTTTGTGTCCTGGAGCATAGCCAACTAAAATGCCCCTTTCTGTTGTGGAATCCAGCTTATGCCTTCTTTGCTTTGGTACATGAGCATATGCTGTACTTCCAAATGTTCTTATGTGTGACAGGTTTGGCTTCCTACCATGCCATGTCTCATGTGGTGTGCGCTCAGCGCCTTTAGTTGGCATTCTGTTTTGTAGGTACACTGCTGTGAGAATGGCTTCCCCCCATAGTCTTTTAGGGAGATTGCTATCTGACAGCATACATCTGGTCATTTCCACAAGTGACCTAAATTTTCTCTCTGCAACAGAATTTTGCTCTGGTGTATAAGCTACTGTTGTGATATGCTGAATGCCTTCTTGTTCTAGAAATGTGCGCATGCTTTGTGAAGTGAACTCACCACCATTGTCGGTCTGAAGAACCTTTGGTTTCTTTCAAATTTATTGCTCACCATGGCTACGTATTTCTTCAGCATGTCTGTGACTTGACTTTTTTCTTTCAGCAAATAGGCCACACAGTATCTAGAGAAATCATCCAAGAATATTAGCACAAATCTGTTATTTCCCAATGATGGGATATTAAACGGTCCACATAAGTCACTGTGTATTAAGTCCAGCACTTTATTACTCCTATTTCCTGTGTATGCAGGAAATGAGGGTCTCACACCTTTTTGAGTAACACAGTCTATGCATTTCTCCATTTTACCAGCATCTGCACTTATCTGAATGCCGGTGGCTAGTTGCCCACTGTGAAGATCCTGGATCACCTTAAAATCACGATGTCCCAGGCGGCGGTGCCAGATTTCCAGACTACATTACCATCATTCTTCCTTACTTGCGCCAGATGTGAGGCTTCACCTGAAATGCTCAGTTTATAAACATCATTATGCATAAAAGCTTCAGCATACACTTCATCATTTTTAGAGATTGTGCACTTACTGTTTTCAAAATGAATCACAAATCCCTTCTTATCTAATGTAGATACACTAAGCATATTGCAAACTGCTTGGGGAATATACAAGACATCACTTACAGGAATTTCTTTAACTTCATTAGACACTTTGCATTTTAAGAATCCAATGCCTTTTGCTTGGATCTTAGCAGTCCCTGCATTTGCAGTATTAAGAATACCTTCTTCTGGACACATTTCCTGAAGAAATCCTTAGAATTGGTTAAATGGCATGTGCTCCCCGAATCCAAAATCCAAGTACTTTCATTTGAATTATTATTTACCATAGTCAAAGATTTTTTCTGCCATTAGAAAGCCCTTATGTTTATCATTGTCTTTCATACATTTCCTGGTTGGAGAATTCTTTTGTTCCATTGGCTTAGGTGAGCTAGAGGGAGTGTTTTGTGTTTCCTTACACCATTTAGATACATGTCCCTCCTTTCCACATGAATAGCAAATCAGCTTGCCCTTGGGTGGAGTTTTCCCATAGCTCCGCCTTCCTCTGTTCTTTGCCAAGAAATTTGTTTCATTTCTCTCTGACTTGCTTTGAGAACACATCTCCTCAGAATCATTAATTATGCATTCCTGCCTCAGTTTTGATGCTGCCTGTTCAAAAGATTGCCCTTCAATGGCTTCATTTACAGACCTAAAAACATCAAACTTCTTTGATAGTGAGGTAAAAAGAAATGCTCTTTTCAATGCATCACACATGGGAATTCCAGAAAGTTCTAACTTTTGAAATGAAGACATAATATGCATAATGTGATCATTACACTTACTTTTATCCCTTAATTTGGTTTCATTCAACTCTGCCAACCAAATTGGTTGCTGTTTTGCATATGTAGTTGCATACATAGTTCTCAGTTTATCTAACATTTCATTTGCTGTATCTTTTGCCTCCACTAATATGGCTTGTTTCTCTGAGAGAGCTTCCAAAAACATGCACTTCACATAATAGTTTGCATTGTCCCATTCAGCCATATTTTCAGCTGTTCTGTTTTGGTCTAAACATATATTTAATTTCTTTGCTTGAAGGAGACATATGAATCTTAGTTCCCACTGCTGATAATTAAATTCAGTTAATTTAGGCACCTTGAGAGAGTGGAAAAATGGTGAATTTCCTCCCTCAGCCATTTTCTTAGCCTTCTGTCTGGTGTGTGGGGGGAGAGAGAGACAGACTGAATCTTTCTTTTAAAACTTAAGAGAAAATATTTCTCTTCTTCCTTTTTCAATTCCTGGCCCTGGGCCCATAACCCTTTTGTTGGATTATTTGTAGTAAATAATTAGCAGATTTTATACACACAGCTTCAGCTTTAGAAATGTTAATTTCTTTTCTTCATCTCTCTCATACACCCCAGAATAATTCACTGCTGAGTCACTTTAAAGTTGAAGTAACAAAACATCTGTTTACTCACAGTTTGTAGTTAGATTATATTCAGACAGGCTTATATATACATAATACTATACATTTGGATTATCAGCTCTTTCCATGTGCTTAGATGGTAATGGTTGCTCACACCACCATAGATCCTCTCAGCTTAGGAGAGAACATGAGCTCCATGTGCTGTGCCTAACCCCCACAGGAAGTTGCATGGGTGTGACCTCTCTAAGTAATTCACATCAGAGGTCACAGAGTAATCACAGTGAAAAAATTGGTGACAGGCAATGCATATAAAATACAATACATTCCAACACTTTTTACAGCAGCGCTGCAGATGCGAGGCGCCACGCTGGGGTGGATGGAGCTGGAACCTGGTTGGCAGGTGGGGACTGACTGCGGCAGGGGGGAGGCAGAGGCGGCGCCACGCTGGGGTGGACGGAGCTGGAATTTGGAAGGCAAGTGGGGACTGTGTGGGGTGGGGGGTGCTGTGCCGTGTTGCCCTGCACCCAGGGGGGAGGGGGGAGCAGTGGCGATCCGCCCTGGGTGTCAGGCAACCATGGAACGCCACTGGCATGCAGGTGAGAGAAGGAGAGACCAAATCACCTGTGGGATGGGCGGGGTTCTTCTGCCCACCCATCTTGGGCCCAGGCCCACCCAAAATTGGGTGTCTGGCTACGCCCCTGTTAGGGACCCTTTACTAAAATATGGTCAAGTGTTACAATTACCACCCACCGTACGGCACAGCTCTTGTGGGCATGTGCCAGGAACATTCTGATCCTTTTACCGACCAATGCTCAACACTAACATCATGCATATGATTTGAATGCTATTAGCGTAGAGCATTGGTTGCTATTTGTTTCTTGGTGTGAGAGCCTGTATTTTCCGGTGCTGTAGGGAACAGTGCTGGAGTTCTGTGCATCTCCTGGCAGTGTCTTTTAGAGATCTGTTATTGCTTGCCTCTAGGCATGCTGGGAGGAGCAGAATTCCCCCTCCCTCTGTTTGCTTTCTGTGAGAGAATTGAAAGAGGGCTGGAAGCTGTACCTAGGTCTTAGATCCAACATGTAGAGGGCATGAACTCTCCATGTTGCGGCAGTAAACTGCTGCTTGTTTCTTATCCTCTCAGTTTAGAAAGGTATAATGATTTTTCACCACACTGTGTGGCTGCTTACTGTTAATCGTGCAGCTTGATTTCAGTATCCAGATTACCAGACACTGACAGTTCCTCCTCTCTGGAGAGAGGCTGACCACAGACACAGACTCAATCTGTATGTGCAGAATCCCCAATCCATCTCAATGCAACTTTGACTGACTTGTTTTTTTTATCTTGTCAAAACATTGGATTAAATAAAGAATTGGGATTAAGGATTAAGAGTTTGTTTTTTGGTAATTAGCAGTCCAGGTACTTGCCGTACCATGAGGCTGTCAGAAAAGGTCATGGCAGCCATTTTGAGGAAGCTGCTGCTAGGGGCAGGCGTGAGGGGGTTCACGCCTGCTCCTGACGCCCGCTGGACCACCAGGGAGGTCATGTAGGCCCGGGGGGGGGGGGGGGGTCCCATCCTGACCGGGAGGTGGGAGGATGCTGACCTGTGGAGAGAGGTTTGGGTTGGTAGGGGGCTCTACAGAACATTGAACGGAAGGGGTTAGGGGCCTACAGAACTCATCAGGGGGGGGCAGGAGGGGAGATCAGAAGGATAAGAGATCTTTTTCTTTAATGCGGGTCCCAGCCCGATATTCAGCCAGGGCCCACATAAGCATCTTTGTGTGTAAATGCCAGCATTTGTACACGTACATTGCATACATGAATGACTATCAGGCTTATTTTCGAAAGAGAAGGGTGCCCATCTTTCGACACAAATTGGGAGATGGGCGTCCTTCTCCAAAGGTCACCCATATCGGCATAATCGAAAGCCGATTTTGGGCGTCCTCAACTGCTTTCCGTTGGGGGTGTGTTGGAAGCATAGCGAATTCGGGACTGGGGCGTGCTTAACACATGGGCGTCCTCGGCCGATAATGGAAAAAAGAAGGGTGTCCCTGACAAACACTTGGCCGACTTTACTTAGCCCTCTTTTTTTTACGACCAAGCCACAAAAATGTGTCCTAAATGACCAGATGACCACCAGAGGGAATTGGGAATGACCTCCCCTTACTCCCCCAGTGGTCCCTAACACCCTCCCACCCTCAAAAAAAATTTTTTGAATATTTTTTCCAGCCTCTATGCCAGCCTGAAATATCATACCCAGCTTCATCTCAGCAGTATGCAGGTCCCTGGAGCAGTTTTAGTAAATACTGCAGTGCACTTCAGGCAGGCGGACCCAGGCCCATCCCCCCCCCACCTGTTATACTTGTGGTGGTAAATGTGAGCCCTCCCAAACCCACCACAAACCCACCACAAACCCACCACAAACCCACTGTACCCACATCTAGGTGCCCCCTTCATCCCCAAGGGCTATGGTAGTGATGTACAGTTGTGGGGAGTGGGCTTTGGGGGGCTCAGTACATAAGGTAAGGGAGCTATGCACCTGGGAGCTTTTCTGAAGTCCACTGCAGTGCCCCCTAGGTTGCCCGGTTGGTGTCCTGGCATGTCAGGGGGATCAGTGCACTACGAATGCTGGCTCCTCCCATGACCAAATGCTTGGATTTGGTCGTTTCTGAGATTTGGGCGTCCCCGACCATATTACCAAAATGAAAGATGGCCGCCCATCTTGTTTCGATAATACGGGTTTCCCCGCCCCTTCGTGAGGACTGCGAGGACGTCCTCAGGAAAACTTGGGCGCTCCATTCAATTACGCCCCTCCACATCAGAAAGCTGCTAATCACACAAAGAGATCCACAGCACGCAGTGATTTCAAAGGGGTGTGGTGGGGGCAGTGGTGTGCTGGAGCCGGCTTGCTCCGGCTCGCAAGATCCGGTTGTTAAATTTTGGCCAGACTTGCGAGCCGGTTGTTGGAAAGGTCGAGCCTGCTCTCCCTCCCTCCGCCCTCCGGATCCGGTCCCTCACCAATCCTACCTTGACTATCGAATTCTTCGTGGCAGGCAGTGTTGCCTGCCCGCAGCTATCACTGACTTTCCTCCACCGCCTGTTTGTGCTTTAAAAATGGCCGCCGAGACTTCCAGAGGCGGCCTCGCGAGACTTCTGTAAGTCTCTGCGGCCATTTTGAAGCGCGATCGAGCGGCGGAGGAAAGTCAGCGATGGCAGCGGGCAGGCAACACTGTCTGCCCCGAAGAATTTGATGGCCAAGGTAGGGTCGGTGAGGGACCGGATTGGGAGGGAGGGAGGGAGGAAGCAGGAGAATTTGCGGAACAAGTCGGGAGGGGGTGGCAGGGGAGAGAAGGGAGCTGCTGGCCATGGGTGGATGGAGGGCAGGGGAGAGAAGGGTCGCTGGCCATGGGTGCATGCAGGGCAGGGGAGAGGAGGGTCACTGCTGGACATGGGTGGATGGAGGGCAGGGGAGAGAAGGGTCGCTGGCCATGGGTGGATGGAGGGCAGGAGAGGAGGGGAGAGAGAATAAATGCTGGACATGGATGGAGGGAAGGGAAGAGTGAGGAAGGAGATAAGATAAGGGAAAAGGAAGAAAAACTGCACATGGATGAAGAAAATAGGCAGAAGCTGAGGACCAGAAATGAAGAAGAAAGGAGGAAAGGAAAGAAATAAATGGAAAGGAAGCCCTGGAAATGGAGTTAAGAGGACAGATAGCAGCAGAATCGGATACTGGGCCAGCATGATCAGAAAAACAGTCACCAGACAACAAAGGTAGAAAAAAATCATTTTATTTTCATTATAGTGTTTGGAATATGTTCCCTTTGAGAATCAGGTGCTCAACATTAAAAGTTTATATTTATTTACTTATTTATGGCATTTTATCCCACATTAAACATGAATTAGATTGGAACCTGGGATCATTTAATTTTTTTTTCCTGGAGAGAGTAATGCATTGCCCCCTCCCCCACCCACTGGCTATAGCCAGCTCTGCAATTTTGGGGGGCGCAGAGGTGGATGGGTGGCGCAGAGGTGGATGGAGGCGCAGTGGTGGACGGGGGGCGCAGTGGTGGACGGGGGGGGGGGGGCACCAAGGTGGACCAGGGAGAGAGCCTGTTGTTAAAAATTTACCAGCACACCTCTGGGTGGGGACATGATTTGGATGTGCCTTGCACAGGACAAAAATCTACACAAGTATTTTATAAAGGCAATACACCTTTATGATGAAAAAAAAATTTCCCCATCTGCTTTTACATCTGCTGAAAGTACTTGTTTCAGACAGGGCTTTACATGACGGATTAAGGGCCTAATTCCCCTTAATCTCTCATGGTTTATCTGTGCCTCCAAAACAAAGAAAAATAAAAATTGTGGCCTCATTACTTTATTGGTTGCACTAACAAGTCTAGATTTGAAGACTGGATGTCTATACCTGGAAGCGATGCCACTTACACACTGAAGTGGCAAAATCATCTCTTGGACATGGAAGTTGCCAGATTCATGCTGTTTATTTAAATGGCTGCTCCTGCTGCTGTGCTGGGAAATACAAAGGCATTTCTGCATGCTCTTATAGATATTTTACCAAAAAGCTTTGCGGAATGGAGCATGCCCTGACCTGGATGTCTAAATTCTGATATCAAAGTTCCATGTATATCAATAGAAATCAAACAAAATAAAACATGGAAAAGAAAATAAGATGATACCTTTTTTATTGGACATAACTTAATACATTTCTTGATTAGCTTTCGAAGGTTGCCCTTCTTCGTCAGATCGGAAATAAGCAAATGTGCTAGCTGACAGTGTATATAAGTGAAAACATTCAAGCATTGCTATGACAGTCTGACAGGGTGGGAGGATGGGGGTGGGTCGGAGGTATGCATGGGGACATCAAAGCATATCATTGATATTCTAATAGGATGGGTGTGGATTGGTGAGGGGTGGGGTGATCAACAGAGACATACAGCTTTATGGTTTATAATGGGCTAGGAACCCCAGATCCTTGTTAAGTCCTTTCTGTTGGGTGTTAAAATATTCAATCATTCTGACTTCAAAGGTCTTACGTTCTTGTATGGGGTTCCTAGCCCATTATAAACCATAAAGCTGTATGTCTCTGTCAAGAGAGCTTACAATCTAAAGGTGACAAACTATGTAGTCAGTGTAGGTATCATGAATGGGGAGGGTGGTTAGGTGCCAAAAGCAAGGGAGAAGAGATGGGCTTTGAGTAAGGACTTGAAAATGGGCAGGGAGGGCGCATGGCGTATGGGCTCGGGAAGTCTGTTCCAGGCATAAGGTGATGCGAGGCAGAAGGGGCGGAGTCTGGAGTTAGCGGTGGTGGAGAAGGGTACAGATAGGAGTGATTTGTTCTGAGAGCGGAGGTTACGGGTGGGAACATACGGGGAGAGGAGGGTAGAGAGGTAATGGGGGGCTGCAGATTGAGTGCACTTGAAGGTCAATAGGAGAAGCTTGAACTGAATACGGTAGCGGATCGGGAGCCAGTGAAGCGACTTGAGGAGAGGGGTGATATGAGAGTATCGGGTCACGCGGTATTTTGGACAGATTGAAGGGGGGATAGGTGGCTAAGCGGGAGGCCAGCGAGGAGAAGGTTGCAATAGTCAAGACGAGAGGTAACGAGCGAGTGAACGAGGGTTCGGGTGGTCTGTTCAGAGAGGAATGGGCGAATTTTGCTAATATTATAGAGGAAGAAGTGACAGGTCTTAGCTGTCTGCTGGATATGGGCAGAGAAGGAGAGGGAGGAGTCGAAAATGACTCCTAGATTGCAGGCTGAAGAGGTGGGGAAGATGAGGGCGTTGTCAACAGAGACGGAAAGTGGGGGAACCACCTATTGCTGTGTTTTGATTTTTTTTTTAATTTCAAAGGTAACATAACACATGAAAACATGTTTGTGGCAAGATTCTCTGAAAAACAGGCACTGTTGATATACACTTCTGAGACTATTTCTTGTTGGGTGGTGATATCAACAGTGCATGTCCACACAAGAGTAAATCACACACCAAGGAAAAGGCAACCTCTCCCATCTTTGAGTTGCAGCTCCCGGCAGGTTCGGTGGATTTGCTCAGCTTGATCAAACATTCCTCTCTGGTTCATTTACTGATTAACTGAACCTGTGTTCTACACCAGCTTTTAAAAAAAAACAAAAATACCTCGGAGGAAATATTTCAATACACAAGTTGATATCAAGTTTTTATTGAACACTGATTCATAAAAGAACAGAAAGTTTTCAAAGAAAAATTTGAAATGATCAAAAAAAATTGGGGGAGGTTTTTCTGGCCGGTGATGAAGTTGATGTCTGTTGCGTACTGAACTGTCATGAACTTTCATTGAGTACCGCAGACTTCTGAGGCATTTTCCATCAGGTTTTGAAGCACTGGTGATTTATTACCACAGCATTCTTGATTTGGATTTAGTCTTATGTTCTGTGGCAAGTTTTGCTCAATGAGATGGCCAGAGCCACGCCTGCCACTCTGTGCGGGCCCAAGTCACTCATGCAGAGTTAAAGGAACCACGGGCAGTGGAAAGAATGAAAAGATCCCACGAGGTGAGTAGAGTCAGAACCAGAGGCGTATGTGGACTTCGGCGGGAGGGGGGGCCAAGCCAGAGTGAGGGGGCATATTTTAGCCCCCCCCGTGCCGCCGACTCCCCCCGCCGCCAACTTTGACCCCCCTGCCGACGACCCTCTCCACCCCCCTCCCGCCGCCAACCCTCCCCCGCCGCCATCGCCTACCTTTGCTGGTGGGGGACCCCAACCCCCACCAGCCGAGGTCCTTCCGTTGCAAAGCTGGCGGAGGACCCCAACCCCTGCCAGCCGAGGTCCTCTCTTCAGTTGCAGCAAAGCTTCCTGTTCTGAGTCAGACTCAGAATTTGAAACTGAAGGAAGCTTTGCTGCAACGGAAGAGAGGACCACTTCGGCTAGCGGGGTTGGGGGTCCCCCGCCAGCAAAGATAGGCGATGGTGGGTTGGCAGCGGGAGGGGGGGTGCAGAGGGGCAGCGGGATGGGGGTCCAGGGCTAAATCTATGGGGGCCCAGGCCCCCGTGGCCCCACGCAGTTACGCCCCTGGTCAGAACACGAGTGGGAACTGGATCAGGCTCTTCAAAAACAGACTCAGGACGCCAGTCCTGAGTCTGTTTTTGAAGAGCCTGATCCAGTTCCCACTCCTTGTGTTCTGACTCATGCAGAGTTAACATGAGAACCCTTAGTACCTCCTAAATAGGAGGCAGTAAGTGCTCCCGCATTCATTTTTTGCAGGAACCATGCAGTGGTGTAGCTACGTGAGGCCATGGGGGCCTGGGCCCCCCTAAATTTGCACTGGGCCCCTGGTTTGGCTGGCAGGGGTCCCCACCCCCGCCAGCTGAAGCCTTCATCCAGTGCTGGTCTCTTGCGGTGGCAGCTTGGCGCCGGAGACCAGAGCTGGATGAAGGCTTCAGCTGGTGGGGGGTTGGGGAGCCCGCCAGCCAAGATGCACAGCGGTGGCAGTGGGTGGGAAACAGCAGGGTGGCAAGGCAGTGGAGGGGGGCAGGGGACCAAAATGAGCCCCCTTGCCTTGGGCTCTGGCCCCCTCCCACCTTGAGGTCTAATATTCCGCCAATGTCGCTATGCTCATATTAGCCCTCTCAAGTCACTTCACTGGCTTCCTATCCGTTTCTGCATACAGTTCAAACTCCTCTTATTGACCTATAAGTGCATTCACTCTGCAGCTCCTCAGTACCTCTCCATTCTCATCTCTCCCTACATTCCTTCCCAGGAACTCCGTTCACTGGGTAAGTCTCTCTTATCTGCACCCTTCTCCTCCACCGCTAACTCCAGACTCCGTTCCTTTTATCTTGCTGCACCATATGCCTGGAATAGACTTCCTGAGCCGGTACATCAAGCTCCATCTCTGGCCGTCTTCAAATCTAAGCTAAAAGCCCACCTTTTTGATGCTGCTTTTAACTCCTAACCCTTATTCACTTTGTTCAGAACCCTTATTTTATCATCCTCACTTTAATATTCCCTTATCTCTTGTTTGTCCTGTTTGTCTGTCCTAATTAGATTGTAAGCTCTGTCAAGCAGGGACTGTCTCTTCATGTTCAAATGTACAGCGTTGCATACATCTAGTAGCGCTATAGAAATGATAAGTAGTAGTAGGTCTGGCAAAGCCCCTGGAACCATGTACTAATGGCAACATTAGCATACAATCCATAAATTTAAAAAAAAACCCTTACAAAGTTCCACGTTAAATCTGGGTTTAGCACACGAGAATGTCCCATATTAAAACAAACAATAAGGGCTTGGGAGTCCTTTTACAAAGGCAAGCTAGCGTTTATAGCGTGCGCTAAAAATAAGTACGTACTACATGTTAGAGGTGCCCATACATTTCTATGGGCATCTCTAGCGTTAGCGCACGCTAAGTCATTAGCGCACGCTAAAAATGCTAGCACACCCTTGTAAAAGGACCCCTTAATGCCTTGTAGTAAAAAGGCCCCTAAATGTTTAATTGATTTATTTAATCATTTTAAAAACGATGGCGCAATTGTATTAGCTGATATGCTTCTTTATCCATTTTAGTAAAAGGGCCCCTTAATTTGGCTACTGTAACAAACCACAACTCTTTTTATAAGAGTGAGAGTTACGGGATACCTTGTTGGAGCATCAATGGCAACTGTCTTGGTCACATGATCCACAATCCTCAACATCAGCATCAATAACACAATCTTTATTTTTTTTAATCTCATAAGACAAAATAGCAGAAATAGGCATAAAACAAGTACATTTTAAAGAATTTCTATAGGTGCCCGCTATAAACTTACCCTCCATGGGGGGAATTGTATAAATAGCACACAAAGCTACCAAGCTACCAACAGCATTAAAAAGGGCAGTGGTTTGCCCTCTGCTGAAGAAAAACAACCTTGACCAGGACGCGGGACATGTTTATTCACTCCTACCCTAGCTGCAGTGGCGTTCCTAGCCTCGACGGCACCCGGGGCGGAAAGCCGATGCGCCCCCCCCCCCCCGTGAAATGACCCCCCCCCCCCGGATGCACGCCACTGGGAGGGGTGCCACAGCATGCGCCTGTCTGCTCCCAGTTCGCTACGCTCGCTAAATTCTCTCGTTCGCTGCAGCAGCTCCCTCCTTCTGCCCCGGAACAGGTTACTTCCTGTTCCGGGGCAGAGGGAGGGAGCTGCAGCGAATGAGAGAATTTAGTGAGCGTAGCGAACTGGGAGGAGACAGGCGTGCGCTGCGGCACCCCCCCCAGCGGCGTGCACCCGGGGCGGACCGCCCCCACCGCCCCCCCTTTGGTACGCCACTGCCTAGCTGAGATAATATTTAACCATCTCTCTGACCTCACGAGCAACTTTCTTCAAATCAATCACCTTACTTTCTAATTCTTCCTACTTTCTTACTCATCTATATGTTACAACTTTGCCTTACCCCTCACTACCAATTATAATGTTCTATTACGTATTGTGTTGTCATTGCAAGTAGCATACCATATTCTATTTCCCAGTTGGTAATTGAGTATTGCTCTCCCAACAGGTATCTAAGTTACTACTTTTATCCAATTGGACCTCAACGCTTCCAAGCTTGACTGGTCTCAAAGAGATCACAC
Source organism: Microcaecilia unicolor (assembly GCF_901765095.1). Taxonomy (NCBI): domain Eukaryota; kingdom Metazoa; phylum Chordata; class Amphibia; order Gymnophiona; family Siphonopidae; genus Microcaecilia; species Microcaecilia unicolor. The sequence continues at coordinate 37,139,805 of NC_044035.1, read as the reverse complement.
TTTGCTCAGTATTTAAATGAGCTGCCACCCTACTAATGGAGCTTGGAAGCGTTGAGGTCCAATTGGATAAAAGTAGTAACTTAGATACCTGTTGGGAGAGCAACAGTTAAAAAGGACTTAAATATAAATCAATATATGCATCTAGCTTCGCCTACATCAGCACACAACTATAGAATGCACTTCCAAATACCACAAAAACAATGCATGACTTGATTGCCTTCCGGAAACTACTAAAGACCAACCTGTTCAAAAAGACTTATCATAATGATCCTTCATAAATGACCTGACTTCAAAACTCTACCAGAACAAGATAATATCGAACTCTTTATACTGTTTACGTCAATTACTTTGTCAGTAAATGATCTTTCTTAGACCTGTTATGCACTGTTTATACACTTACTTTAATTTATTTTATTACTGTTTGTACCCTAAACCTTATAATACCTTGTATTTCTCATTCCGTAAATGGCGATTGCCACTACGGCTTTATGTAAGCCACATTGAGCATGCAAAGAGGTGGGAAAATGTGGGATACAAATGCAACAAACAAACAAATAAATAATTTACCAAAGGAAATAGAATAAGGAATTAGATTAAAATCAGTGGTTCCCGTAATTCAGGTTGTGTTAAGTAGTATACCATGCCACTACCTTCTCTTACATGAGCACACAGCTATGGAATGCATTACCTACAGACCTGAAAACAATCAACGAAATAACCACCTTTCGCAAATCTCTGAAGACACACTTCTTCAACAAAACCTACAATGAGAACCGATAACTGATAACCTCACTAAACCACCCCACCAATCTACTCAGTTATGAAAGCCCACCTTCTATAACTACCCTAATCCATTTTTTCCTCTCTCTTCCCTACTTAATCTTTACACAATACTAACTGTATCTGATATCCTGAAATGACAATGCTATTAAAACTATGAAAGCCACATTGAGCCTGCAAATAGGTGGGAAAATGTGGGATACAAATGCAATAAAATAAAATTAAAATACTTTGTTTTGTTGTTCGAATATTTTTACTGCTCTAATTGCCTACTGCTCATGTTTGATCTATTCTTACTGTACACCGCCTTGAGTGAATTCCTTCAAAAAGGCGGTAAATAAATCTTAATAAATAAATAATAAAATAAATAAATAAACAAACAAAGGGGTCCTTCTACTAAGCAGTGGTAAAATGTGGCCTGCGGTAGTGTGGGCGCATGTTTTTGGCACACGCTGGGCCACTTTTACCAAGGCAGGGGAAAAGGGATTTTCGATGGGGCCAGTAAATGGCTTTGAGCTAAAATTAAAAGTGGCATGCAGCTATTTACTGCCTGTGCCCTTATCGCCACCCATTGACCTGGCGGTAATGATTCATGCACTACTTGCGTGGTCATCATACAGCGTGCGCCAACATGGCCGATTATCGCCAGGAACGCCCCACGCGGTAGAAAACAGAAAAATGTTTCCTTCTGTGGGAAACAGCGCTTGCCAACTTCAAAACTACTGCAAGGCACCCACGCTACCCCTGCGGTGGTGCCGATTTGGAACGTCTTAGCCCTATCGCTGCTTAGTAAAAGGACCCCAAAGTTAGGCGTGATATCTGTGCTAAACTAGTATTCTGCAAAGAGCGCTCTGCACAGAGCGTCCTTTCCAGGAGAATAGCTTAGCGCAGATGTCGTGCCTCATTTTGGCCGCGGTACTTCAGCCTGCTGAAACCCGGTACGAATCCCGGGGTGCAACTAATGACGGCTGGGCACGTAAGTGATCCTATTCTATAACATTGCACCTAGGGGCCCTTTTAAAGAGCGGCGGTAAGCCCAATGTGCGCTTACTGCTTGCTCTTTCCGGACTGCCGCCGGCCCAACGCAGCCGCTGGTGGTAGTCCTGTCCTGAACGCTTGCCATTGCCGGGGGAAAAAGTAAAGCCCCGGAAATTGCTTGCGTGGCGGTAACCCGACAGAAATCGGGCATTGCGGTTACTGCCGGGTTAGCGTGGGAGCCCTTATCGCCACCTCAATGAGTGGTGGTAAGGGCTCCCCATTGTATGGCCATGTGGTAAGAGTTACTTGCTGCGGGAGAAAGGGCCCTGGCGCATGGAATAAAACGGCCCCTGCCGCCAGCGCAAGGCCCTTTTTCCCGCAGCTTGGTAAAAGGGCCCCCTAATTTCTGGGAATGCTCCTGACCCACCCATGCCCTTCCCATGGCCACGCCCTCGTGTTGTGCACTATAAAATTTAGGCCTGCGCTTTATAGAATAGGATGCAGGGCAGATCTGCGCATAAACTCATATGACTTCCAATTAATACCAATTATTGATTGTTAACAGTCCATTAATTAGTTTGTGCACAGATCCGGGATCGGCGTCCACATTTGGGCAGCCTATAGAAAACCCAGGGATATGTGTTGTGCTGTTTTTGGAGTACAGCATTACAGCTTTTCTGCTGATGTTACGATCAAACTGATTCCTAATCAATCTTCCATTTGAGCGGATATTTGATACTCAGCAGTAAGTCGAGGAAAATATTTGCTGCAACATGAATCCTTGTTTCTCAAGGCTAACTAGAGATAATCTGAAGTTATTACAATTGTTCCATTTGGTGATCTGACACTACTATTTTTAAATAAAGCACTTTTGGAAAAGGATGCCTAATTAGCAGACGCATACATTCATCTGGTTCTGAAGATTTTGCTTCTTTTTAATATTACCCATTGTTGCACCTGCTTTCCTGAGGCATCCCACAGTGATGCTTTGTACAAGCTTGCAAGTCAGACTGACACCCCTTGATTTAAAAAAAAACATTACTAAGAAAGAAAATATCATCACGTGTATCAATGCAGAAATCTTTAAACATGTTGCTCTACGTATTTCACAAGACAGGGCATGAGATAATCCTGCTTATTTTCAAAAGAGAAAAACGCCTATAGTGCGCCCTAAATCGGGAGACAGACGTTTATCTCGCAAAGGCGCCCAAATCGGTATAATCGAAAGCCGATTTTGGGCGTTTCCAACTGCACGCCATCGCGGAAACGAATAAAGTTGATGGGGCGTGTCAGAGGCGTGGTGGAGGCTGAACTGGGGCGTAGTTATCAGCCGAGGAGAGATGGGCGTCTTTAGCTGATAATTGAAAAAAAAAAAAAAAAAGGTGTTTTTACCGCGATTTTGGGTCACTTTTTTTGGACCCTTTTTTTCACGAACAAGTCCCAAAAAAGTGCCCCAACTACCCAGATGACCACTGGAGGGAATCGGGGATGACTTCCCCGGACTCCCCCAGTGGTCACTAACCCCCTCCCACCAAAAAAACCCCACTTTACAAACTTTTTTTCCAGCCTGTATGCCAGCCTCAAATGCTGTACCCACCTCCATGACAGCAGAATGTGTTCGATCCTGTCACAGCCTTTCCCTGGGTCAGATATAGATCTCGGGTGCAGTACAGGGTCACATCAGCATTGCATTGTGGTGGGTGTAGGGTATTGGGCTCCGTGATTTCATTAGCTTGTGTTACAGTCTCACGATGTTGGTAGTTGGTAGGCTCTTCTCCCAAGGTGCTTTTCCCCCTGCCTACTGGGTCAGAGTGTGCCCTGCTGTGTTTCCTGTTGTAGTCCATGCGATAGTGGCCATTTTTGTAAGCCAGTTTTAGTTCCCTTTCCTGTGTTAGCCCCGTTACAGAACTTAGTTCTTACCTTGAATGTGGCTAAAAGAGGGCATTGTACAGCATTCTGCCAGCTCTGACCTACTGCTCATCTCAGTACCAGGGAGACTCGTTGCCAGTGGGGCACAACCTCTGATCTGCAGTCAACTGTGAGTAAATGCAGTTATTCCAATAAAGGACATTTTCGGAGAGATTAGTCTTCAGGTGTCAACTGGTGTGCCAATGTTATACAGCAGCAACCAGTCCTAGAGGCCTGCATATATGCAGGTCCCTGGAGCACTTTTAGTGGGTACCGCAGTGCACTTCAGCTAGGTGGACCCAGGCCCATCCCCCCCCACCTGTAACACTTGTGCTGGTAAATGGGAGGCCTCCAAAACCTACTGTACCCACATGTAGGTGCCCCCTTCACCCCTAAGAGCTATGGTAGTGTTGTACATTTGTGGGTAGTGGGTTTTGGGGTAGGGGGGTTGGGAGCTCAGCACCCGTGGTAAGGGAGCTATGCATGTGGGAGCTTTTTCTGAAGTCCACCGCACTGACCTAGGGTGCCCAGTTGGTGTCCTGGCATATCAGGGGGGCCAGTGTACTATCAATCCTGGCCCCTCCCATGACCAAATGGCTCGGATTAGGACGTTTTTGAGCTGGGCGTTTTTAGTTTCCATTATCGCTAAAAAAAACAAATGCCCAGCTCAAAAACGTCCATTTTTTCGAAAATACGGTTCGGCCCGCCCCTTCACGGACCCGTTCTCGGAGATAAACGCCTATGGAGATAGGCGTTTCCGTTCGATTATGCCCCTCAATGTCTACAGAGTAAGCCTCTCTTTCCCTCTCTCTGTTATATGTTGATTGGGATTACAGGGCCACTGAGGGGGGGGGGGGGCATGGGGCAACATTCCCTGGGTTCAGTCTCCCAAGGGGGACCGGCACCAAGGTCTGTCTCTCTTCTGCTTCTGTGTGTCCGAGGTCCCAGCACACAGGAGCAGCGAGGTTGACAGACCGAGGGAGAAGAGAAGATGTGGGAAGGTAAGGGGGCAGGGAGCGGCAACTGCCCCGGGGGTGGTGATGCCGGTGGCCTGATTGGGGGATGGGGCAGGGGCGGCCCTGCCCTGGGCCTGGCTCTGTCTCGGCGGCCCTGTGGGATCATTGGGCCCAATATCCAAAAGGATTTATGTTCCTAAGTTAGCTGTGTGCTGCAAGGATCTGTACTGGGACCAGTGCTATTTAACGCATTTATAAATGATCTGGAAATTGGAACGATGAGTGAAATGATTACATTTGCAGATAAAATACAACTATTCAAAGTTGTCAAAACACATGCGGATCATGAAAAATTGCAGGAAGACTTTAGGAACCTGGAAGACTGGGCGTCCAAATGGCAGATGAAATTTAATATGAACAAATGCAAACTGATGCACATTGAGAAGAATCATGGTTACCTGATGCTAGGGTCCACTTTAGGAGTCAGAACTCAAGAAAAATATTTAAGCGTCATTGTAGACAATATGCTGAAATCTGCTGCCCAGGGTGTGGCAGCGGCCAAAAAAGCAAACAGGATGCTAGGAATTATTAGGAAAGGGATGCAAAATAGGACCAAGAATATTCTAATGCCTCTGTATCACTTCATGGTGTGACCTCACCTTGAGTATTGCATTCAATTCTGGTTGCCGTGTCTCAAAAAAAGATATAGCGGAATTAGAAAAGGTTCAAAGAAGATCAACCAAAATTATAAAGGGGATGGAACTCCTCCCGTATGAAGAAAGGCTAAAGAGGTTAGGGCTCTTCAGTTTGGAAAAGAGATGGCTGAGGGGGGATATGATTGAGGTCTTTAAAATTCTGAGTGGTGTAGAATGGGTAAAAATGAATCGATTTTTCACTCTTTCAAGAAGTACAAAGATTTTGGGGACACTCGACAAAATTACATGGAAATACTTTTAATACAAATAGGAGGAAATATTTTTTCACTCAACAAATAATTAAACTGTGGAACTCGCTGCCGGAGGATGTGGTAATGGTCATTAGTGTATCTAGGTTTTAAAAAGGTTTGGACAAGTTCCTGGAGGAAAAGTCCATAGTCTGTTATTAAGATGGACATAGGGGAAGCAATGCTTACCCCAGGATTGGTTGCATGGAATGTTTCTACTAATTGGGTTTCTGCAAGGTACTTGAGAACTGGATTGGCCACTGTTGGAAGCAGGATACTGGGATAGATGGACCATTGGTCTGACCCAGTATGGCTATTCTTATGACCACAAAGGAGCAAGTTTGATTTTCTGTTTCAATACCATTTTGAATGGTGCAGCAGTATTTTGTTGGATTGGCTGATTATATGAGAGACTAAAGGTTGTGAACATACTCCCCTCGATATTCAAAGCTATTTAACCAGCTAGACATGCAGTGGCGTAGCTATCATGGGGCCATGGGGGCATGGGCCCCCGTAGATTTGGCCCTGGACCCCCCTGCCGCACCCTTCTCGACCCCCCCTTCCCGCCGCCAACCCTCCCCCGCCACTGTCGCGTACCTTTGCTGGTGGGGGACCCCAACCCCCGCCAGCTGAAGTCCTCTTCTCGGCCACGCGGCGTTACTTGTTGAATGATCTGATCAAGTTTCTGTGTGTGCGTCTGACGTCCTGCACGTTGTACGTGCAGGATGTCAGACGCACGCACAGAAACAGATTCAAACTTGATCAGATCATTCGGCAACGCTGCGCAGCCGAGAAGAGGACTTTGGCTGGTGGGGATTGGGGTCCCCCACCAGCAAAGGTACGCGGCGGGAGAGGGTTGGCGGCGGGAATGGGGGGGGGTCAGCAACGCCGCGTGGCTGAGAAGAGGATTTCGGCTGGCAGGGGTTGGGGTCCCTCTCCATCAAAGGTACACGGTGGGAGAGGGTTGGCGGCGGAAAGGGGGGGTCGAGAGGGTTGCGGCGGTGGTGGGATGAAAGTTGGCAGCAGGCAGGGAGGGGCTCGGCGGTGCCGGGGGGGGGGGGGTCTAAAATGTGCCCCCTCACCTCGGGCTCTGGACCCCCCTCTCGTTGAAGTCTGGCTACGCCCCTGTAGACATGGCTGCTGACTTGTTAAATAGTATATTGGCGCCTAACCACTAATATCCATTGAGAGATAACCAGTTATCTCCACTGAATATTGTCGGTTACTGCCTAGCACATAACGGCTATATTGCGTGACGTATCCAGTTAGGGACCAATATTCAGCCAAATAGGACCACATAAATAGCTGTCCTACCTTTAACTGCTAAAGAGTTAACTGGTTAACGCTGAATATTGGCTTAGCCGGTCAAGTTTTTAGCAATTAAAAAATGCTGGATATTCAATGCTGGTTGCCAGAAGTGGCCTGGCATTGAATATCTGGGTTTAACACCAGTGGCGGACAGCAAAAGCGCTGCTGGCTGCCAGCTGAATATTGGGCCTATTGTGTTTGCTCACATTGAAAAACAAGAACCCCTGACACAGGCACTTGCCAAAACACGGCTGTGTCGGGTCAAAAATAAAATTTATAACCAGAGTGTGGCTCCAGTGACTTCATTATCCCCCTGGCTGCCTCCACTTTTTGCTGTTCATGTTTCCTTATAAAGCATGTTCTCTGTCACATATACTAGTATTTTATAATGACAAACATCCGCCTACTTGTCTTTATAAAAAATGGCACCTACCCATGATGCAATTACCCTTATAAAGGGTAATTCTATAACTTAGGCACTCACATGAGCATTATACCAGCATTTATACACAGGTAAATGCTAGGCACCTAACGTGTTATACTGCAAATACCTACTTAATTTCATAGCTATATTTGCAATGGGACTTACAGAGGGGCGGAGTATGGGCGGGACATAGGCGGTGCTTCCACTTATGCATGCAACTTACAGAATACTGTATGTTATAGAGGCAGCTGCTGCATTTAGGCGCTGGCACTGCAGCTGGTGTAGGTGTGCACACTTAAATGTTAGGAACATTTATACCGGATCACACTAGTATTGTATAATGGAACCTGGGCTCCTATAGAATAATCTCCTACCATGCAGCCTAGGGGCACCCAAGTGGAGGTACCCACTTATAGAATTGCCACCATTGCCATCCTTACTAAAGAAGACCATCTTGACCAGGACAAACTTGAAAGTTACAGGCCAGTATCTAACACCCCATTTCTAGGAAAAAAACTTATAGAACACACAGTCTGTATTTTGTTACATTTGTACCCCGCACTTTCCCACTCATGGCAGGCTCAATGCGGCTTACATGGGGCAATGGAGGGTTAAGTGACTTGCCCAGAGTCAAAAGGAGCTGCCTGTGCCTGAAGTGGGAATCGAGCTCAGTTCCTCAGTTCCCCAGGACCAAAGTCCACCACCCTAACCACTAGGCCATTCCTCCACTCCAGTGTTTAACTCAATGACTGGCTAGAAGAGAAACTAGCTGGATCCATGTCAATCTGGGTTGAGACCCGGTTATGGAACAGAAACAGTCCTTGTATCCCTACTAGATGATCTTCACAGAAAACGAGACAGGGGATTTGCCTCGGTGTTAGTACTGCTAGATTTCTCAGCAGCTTTTGACCCTGTAGATCATTGATATCATGCTAGCTTGGTATGAATGGAACAATACTTGCTTGGTTCAGATCCTATCTATTAGACAGCCAACAGTCTATACTGTTCAGCAGCCCCTTATTGCCACCATGAGCAGTGACCTGTGGGGTACCACAAGGTTCAATACTGTCACCTATTCTGTTCAATATCTATCTCAAGCCACTAACTGAGCTGATTCAGTTGATGGACACTCAGTTTTACATCTACACAGATGAAATGCAGCTACTCAATACCCTTTGAACCTGACTTACCCTCAGCCCTGAATAAACTGATTACCTGTCTAACATTAATTCAAGAATGGGCTAAAAATAAACTTTGCCTGAACTCAAGTAAAACCAAGCTTCTATGGGTCCCTAACACAAGTGGGCACATACCTGACATCCAAATCTCTTCTGGGAAATACAAACTCTCCCATAAATCAGGATTGGAATACAGTTAGATTCAACACTTACTCCGATAACTTAAATCCAAGTAATCTTCGAGAGCTGCTTCTACCATTTGTGAGAACTATACTGTCTCTCTCCATTGAGAAGACAAGTCTTGTCTCAGTTGTGCATGCCATGATAACATCAAGACTGGATTACTGCAATGCACTCTACACTGGTCTGACTACAAAGGGCCTGCACCAGCTCCAATTGATTCAGAATGCTGTAGCAAGACTCATAGAAGGTTGCAAGCGACATGATCACATCACACCATTTTTGCAAAAACTTCACTGGCTACCAGTACAATACAGGGCTAAATTTAAAACTCTATGTCTGACCTTCAAGGACCTTAAAGGAAATAGCTCAGAGTACTTGACGAACAGGATCTCCCTCTACAAACCTCCAAGGTCACTAAGATCTTCCCAATGAGAATCCTTAATTACACCCTCTCCAAAGGACATCACACAATGTGATACCTGCTAGCGAGCCTTCTGCGGAGTAGCTCCCGCACTCTGGAATGCACTCCCTGAAAGGCTTTGCTTAACACAAGACTATTTCTACCTTTGGAAGCAGGTAAAAGCTTGGATCTTGAACTAGGCCTTTAATGGAAGAAATATAGTAACAAAATAGCATAGTAGATGACAGCAGATAAAGACCTGTAAGGTCCATCCAGTCTGCCCAACAAGATAAACTCATTGTATAAGCTACTTTATATGTATACCTGACCTTGATTTGTCCTTGCCATTTTCAGGGCACAGACTGTAGAAGTCTGCCCAGTACTAGCTTTGCTTCCCAGTTACCGGTGTTGCCACCCAATCTCCGCTAAGCTTCTGTGGATCCATTCCTACTGAACAGGATTCCTTCGTGTTTATCCCACATACACAAGGAGTGACACCAGCTGCACATACTATAGCAGGACATGTTTATCCACTCCTACCCTAGCGAAGAAAATATTCAAGCACTTTTCTGACCTCAATTGCAACTTCCTTTAAATTAGTCCCCTTCGTACTTTAATTTTTTATTAAGTGGTTTTGTTACAATTAGTACACACAAATACGTATTTTCTAACTCCTGTTACTCTATCTTATCTATGTACATATTCCAACTTTGTTTACACCCTATGCTGTCTATTAAAATGTTTTATTGCATATTGTGTTGACATTGTAATGTAGCATGCTGTGTCATACTATGTATTGTCATTTGAATAAAAGGCCCAAGAGCTGGTCTCGACAGGCCCCGTTAAACAAGGGCTGGGCCCGTTCCAGACGGTTCTGGAAGGGCAAGAGCGAGGTGAAGGGGTGACAGGGCCACGGGTGTGACGCGTGGGAAGGACGCGTTGTGAGTGGCCAGTTAAAAGCTGCTCCCTTGGCGGGCCTCGTGTAGGGGGCCGCTATTGGTGGATGGCGGCGTGGGGAGGCCGGGGCTAAGGGGGAGAGTGAAAAGAGCTCCTCCGAGGATACGGGCATTGTCCTGTTCCTTGGAGGCGGTTTGCCTACCCTGCCGCCCTGGTATGGGGTGTGGTTGGGAGGAGGAGGTAGGAGAGGCAGTTTCCTGGTTGTGCTTTTTCATTCCAGCAGATGGCCTGGGAGTTTTGTCACAGCAGCAAAAAGAAGCAATCAAGCCCCAAGCTACAGGCGCTATGGCTCATGGGGGCTGAGCCAGGGCGTGACAGGCAGGTCAGGCGACCTGGAAGGTGTGCGGAGGTCCGCACGGATCAGGCCCCTTGCTGGTAGGGCGGGGCCCGGAAGATGCCGACAAATTGCCACTTTGCTAATACAGCGAGCGGCGGAGGGGGCGGGGAGTTAACTGTTGTTGTTAAGCCTGGACATATGTAGCTCAGGGTAGGGGGGTCACATTGTTTATTCCTGTTTATTCATGTTAATTAAGTTTATGAAGTACATGGTTAATAAAGCAAGCTGCGGCCTATGGTTACCCAACTTTAGTGTCGGAGAGTTATTAGGGGGGTGGCAAGGTCGGAAAGGGGGGGTAAGTGGGGTCGAACGGGGTCCCAGCTCCAAGGTTTATACTTTTACTACTGTAATTGTCTGTTCTTATGTTTTGCATTGTTTAGGAACTCCTGAGGCAGGCCTAAGTGGCCGAAACACGATTCATGTCGAATCGAGCTTTTAGTATTAAACGTTTGATGTGAACTCTTTGCGTTCGTTACAGGTTTTTTTGGATCATCATCCTTCTTGTCTCCTTCGCTGTGTTCATTTGCTGTTTGACCTCTGCGGAGGCTATTTGTTCTTGATGATGTTCTTATGTTTGACTTATTCTTGCTGTACCCCACCTTGAGTGAACTCCTTCAAAAAAGTGGTAAATAAATCCTATTAATTAATTAATGGAGACTAATGAAAAGGATAATGTGTACAGGCTCTTATTGCAGTAATTTGTTGGAATAGGCTCCAGGGAGCCCTTGTCAAATCATTCTATGAATACAAAGGGTCTGACTTATGAAGATTTTTTTCTGATTGATGCAGATCGGGTGAAAAGTGCTGATCTGGGTTCTAAGGGGGGTCTCACTGAATAGCATCAAGCTGGCAAGAGTCCCATGATAAGAAGCCAGCAGTACTTTTCTGTTATAGTGACATTTACACTCTTAGGGGTCCTTTTACTAAGCCACAGCAAAACATGGCCTGCGGTAGTGTGTGCACCAGGGGCGTAGCTACGTGGGGCCATGGGGGCCTGGGCCCCCGTAGATCTGGCCCTGGACCCCCCTGCCTATGACCCTCTCGACCCCCCTTCTGCCGTCACCGTCTGCTACCTTTGCTGGCAGGGTCCCCAACCCCCGCCAGCCGAGGTCTGTATAACATGCAGGACGTCAGACTCACAGAAACAGAACGAAGCCTTGCGCCGGAAGAAGAGGACCTCGGCTGGCGGGGGTTGGGGTCCCCCGCCAGCAAAGGTAGGCGACAGTGGTGGCAGGCGAAGGTTGGCGGCAGCGGGGGGGGGGGGGTCGAGAGGGTCGGCAGCGGGGGGGGGGGTCAAAGTTGTTGGTGGCGGCGGGTCAAAAATAGTGGGGGGGGGGTCGGCGGTGGAGGGGGGGTCTGGACTCCCCTCCCGCCGAAGTCTGGCTATGTCCCTGGTGTGCACGTGTTTTTGGCGCGTGCTGGGCCAGCTTTCACCATGTCTGGGGAAAAGGGCTTTTTTTCAATGGGCTGGGAGAAGGGCCTGCGGTAAAATTGAAACCAGCGCACACCTGTTTACGGCCTGAGCCCTTAACACCACCCATTGATCTAGCTGTAAGAACTCACAAGCTACACGCTCCGTGACCAGTCGGCACGCACCAACTGCCGATTAACGTCGGAAATGCCATGCACGGTAGGAAATTTAAAAATAATTTGTCCCGGCGGTTATGGGCACATGCCAAATCTAAATTACCACCGGAGGGGGGGGGGGGCGTGCTAGCCTGGCGGTAGTCTCATTTTGGCACACACTGCACTCGCACCGAGCCTTGCAAAAGGGCCCCTTAATTTATAATTGTGCTTTATTCCCACTACCTTTGTGAGCTTTCTTTCTCCCCTTTCTTTTGTATAAGAGATTAAGGAAGTCACTCTCTTGTTTGGATTTCCCTTCACTTCCCCCAAGAAAATAAAATCAAGATTTTGCATGTTTAGGCTGATGTAGACACACCCTCTTGTAACCTCAGCTCACATCAAACTGACTTGCTTAAATGGTAGTGAAAAGCAGGTCTGTGATCGGGAAGGAAGCTGAATCAAGCTCTCTGGAGGTTCAGCTCCAAGCGGATTCTCCTCAGAGTACCACTTTATGGAGTCTAGTTAGCTGCAGATTATACTCATCTGGTCTTTGCTTATAGCTCCTCTCGTTTAAAACATATCCCAGTGTATTATTACAGCCTAATAGCAGAACTAAGTAATAGGTCTCCTGTTCTATTATGTGGACCCACCTTTTCATTTTAAGAAACCCATCAGCTTAGAAGCTGCTTTTTTCCGTCCTAAAGGTAGTAGTCAATCGAGCATTCTTTTCTTTTCTTTCTTTGCATTCTTGCCAATTTAAAGTACGGTAACTTGATAGCCAATGGGACTGTTATTACCATTTTTGTACAGAGCAGCACAGCAAGCTCACTCTATGAAGACCCGTTCATCCCCTGGTTAGAGCACGACTTTTTCTACAATAATGGAAAAAAAGGTACCAGTACGCTGTACCGGCACAAAAAAAGCACTGCTGTTATCTATCATCGCACACCAGGGGCGTAGCCAGACAGCCAATTTTGGGTGGGCCTGAGTCCAAGTTGGGTGGGCATGGAATTCATGCCCCCCCCCCCCCTAGCCCCCCTCTGCTCTGCTCTTCATCCCTCCCTCCCTCCACCTGCAAGTCCACAATATTAAATACCTGAGCAGGAGGGGATCTACAAACCCCGCCAGCTGAAGATTTCCTCCTGCTCTTCCAAACAAACCAGCAGCACTTTCCTTGAGCTGATGCCACGGCCAGCAGGCTGTGCATTCATGAAAACTAAGCATGTGAAGAGGGGCTGGTGTTGGTTCCAGCTCGAGGCAAGCGCTGCCAGCTGCCGTTTGAAAGAGCACTGGCTGCCTGAGAAAGAGGAAATCTTCAGCTGACGGGGTTTGAGGACCTCTGCAAGCCATAGCAAGAGTGCACAATTTTGGGTGGGCCGCAGTCCAAATAGGGTGGGCCCTGGCCCACCCAGGCCCACTCATGGCTACGCCACTGTCGCACACGTTCATATTTCACAGTATATCGGAAGAAAAAGAAGAAATTCAGCATCACCATATTTCAAAATAAAACCACTTATCTCCTCTTTAAGATCATTCCAGTGTCCCATGGTAATAAAGATGCTTAATTCACAAACAGGCTCATTTTCGAAAGAGAAGGATATGCTAAAAGCAGTTAGCATATCCGAGTTTAAAAAAACGTTTGGACAAGTTCCTGGAGGTAAACTGCTGTTAAGGTAGACATGGGGGAAGCTTTACTCATACTACCCCTCTCCTCAAGACCCTTCACTGGCTCCCTATCCGTTTTCGCATCCTGTTCAAACTTCTTCTACTAACCTATAAATGTATTCACTCTGCTGCTCCCCAGTATCTCTCCACACTCGTCCTTCCCTACACCCCTTCCCGTGCACTCCGCTCCATGGATAAATCCTTCTTATCTGTTCCCTTCTCCACTACTGCCAACTCCAGACTTCGCGCCTTCTGTCTCGCTGCACCCTACGTTTGGAATAAACTTCCTGAGCCCCTACGTCTTGCCCCATCCTTGGCCACCTTTAAATCTAGACTGAAAGCCCACCTCTTTAACATTGCTTTTGACTCGTAACCACTTGTAACCACTCGCCTCCACCTACCCTCCTCTCCTCCTTCCTGTACACATTAATTGATTTGATTTGCTTACTTTATTTTTTGTCTATTAGATTGTAAGCTCTTTGAGCAAGGACTGGCTTTCTTCTATGTTTGTGCAGCGCTGCGTATGCCTTGTAGCGCTATAGAAATGCTAAATAGTAGTAGTAGTAGTCTCAAGGAGTATCAACATTCCATGTAGAACCCCAAAGAATAGCAAGATTCTGGAATCCTAAAGAGTGACAAGATTCCATGCAAGATTCGTAACCACTTGTAACCACTCGCCTCCACCTACCCTCCTCTCCTCCTTCCTGTACACATTAATTGATTTGATTTGCTTACTTTATTTCTTGTCTATTAGATTGTAAGCTCTTTGAGCAGGGACTGTCTTTCTTCTATGTTTGTGCAGCGCTGCGTACGTCTTGTAGCGCTATAGAAATGCTAAATAGTAGTAGTAGTAGAAGGATATGCTAAAAGCACTTAGCATATCCGAGTTTAAAAAAACGTTTGGACAAGTTCCTGGAGGTAAACTGCTATTAAGGTAGACATGGGGGAAGCTTTACTCATACTACCTGTCTCCTCAAGACCCTTCACTGGCTCCCTATCCGTTTTCGCATCCTGTTCAAACTTCTTCTACTAACCTATAAATGTACTCACTCTGCTGCTCCCCAGTATCTCTCCACACTCGCCCTTCCCGTGCACTCCGCTCCATGGATAAATCCTTCTTATCTGTTCCCTTCTCCACTACTGCCAACTCCAGACTTCGCGCCTTCTGTCTTGCTGCACCCTACGCCTGGAATAAACTTCCTGAGCCCCTACGTCTTGCCCCATCCTTGGCCACCTTTAAATCTAGACTGAAAGCCCACCTCTTTAACATTGCTTTTGACTCGTAACTACTTGTAACCACTCGCCTCCACCTACCCTCCTCTCTTCCTTCCCGTCCACATTAATTGATTTGATTTGCTTACTTTATTTTTTGTCTATTAGATTGTAAGCTCTTTGAGCAGGGACTGTCTTTTCATGTATGGTGTACAGCGCTGCGTATGCCTTTTAGCGCTATAGAAGTGATAAATAGTAGTAGTAGTAGTCTCTTGTAACCAGAGCTAATATTGTGATGTCATAATGCCTCAGGCCACCAATAAGAGCCAACCTCATCAGTGATGTCACAATGGCTTGATTGTCCTATACTTGGCTCACTTTTATTACATAGCTCTTTGAGCAGGGACTGTCTTTCTTCTATGTTTGTGCAGCGCTGTGTACGCCTTGTAGCGCTATAGAAATGCTAAATAGTAGTAGTAGTAGAAGGATATGCTAAAAGCAGTTAGCATATCCGAGTTTTAAAAAACGTTTGGACAAGTTCCTGGAGGTAAACTGCTATTAAGGTAGACATGGGGGAAGTCACTGCTTGTCGCCGGGATTGGTAGCATGGGATCTCGGTACTCTTTGGCATTCTGCCAGGTACTTGTGACCTGGATTGGCTACTGTTGGAAGCAGGACACTGGGCTAGATGGACCATTGGTCTGGCCCAGTATGAAAATTTGTTATGTTCAAAGCTTGGGGCAGGCTTTGCATGTCTGACTGACAGAACCCAGAGTGTGATCTGGCAGGGAAGAATCTCTTAGACTGTCTCAGCTGAACGTGAGGTTCCCCCAGGGTTCTATCTCGCAGGCTTCTTAATCTGTTTTAAAAGTCATTACTGGACTTGACTAAGAACTTTAATATTCAGTGCCAGACATATGCTAATAATAACAAATGAAGGCTTCGATTTACTAAGCTGCGTTATGACAATAGCATGTGTTGTTTGCCAATTAACACGTATAAATTGGTAATAAAACGTGTGATATTTGCCCATAATTCAGTTTAATGCCAGACATCTTACGCAATTGGAGTTAAATAATAATGAGCTGAAAAACATGCAAATACAAGCAAAGCAGCTCATTACTATGCATAAGGAACAGTGCAGCTTGCAGTAAACGTCAAAGGCTGTGATGTACAGTCAGAGTCAAGAGGTGTTAATTTTCCCCCCAGGAATTGATGTTTCTGAGAAGCAAGTTAAAGAGGCCAGTGATGTGTAAAAAAATTGCTTTCTCAACCCCCCCCCCCCCCCCCGATCCATGTTTAAAATCGATTGCTCCTCTTGATCCGCCACAACATCTACCAAGTGTGTTCATGGTGGGTAGAGGGTGCTGGAGCAATCCCTCTATGCTCCTGGCCCGGCAGCGTCTTCAATCAAAATTGTCACACTAGTCTTATGGTGCAAATACAGTGCCAAGGAGTGCCAGGGGGTAGGAGGTATATTCAGAAGAGCTCTGTAGTTCAAACATGGGTGGGGCGGAGGTGAGTCTGGGAGGGTGTGTGGTGTTTTAAAACACAGATTGTAGACATGGTTCTGGGGGCAGTGCTGTGATGTACCAATGAATCGGGGATGAGGGTTGGCCAGGGGCTGTGCTATTCTGAACATGGATTTGGGTGGAGATGGGGGGGGGGGGGGGACAAGAAACTGCTCTAATTTCAAATTGTACTGGGTCAATGAGGGGGGGAAGGGGTCTATTGTTTTTAACCATTATGGGCCACTATCATTTTGTTGGTGCAGTAGAGAAGGTGTGATGTTTCTGGCCTCAGCAATGCAAAAATAAATTTACCGAGCAATTCACTAACCTGTGGTACTCCCAAAATAAATGTCCCATGGTAAAATAGTGCACAAATCTTCTATTTTACTACAGCTTAGTAAACGGTTCTCAAAGATGAAGAATGTCTACACAATAAATGTGAATATCATAAGCATTCGATCTAAATGCCTGTACCCTGCAGCACAATGAAACCAAAGCTCGTAATGGACATATAATAACTCTTCCTCTCTACGATTCCCTAATGTGTCTGTACACACGAACCTTATTCTACCACAACATTACTATATTTGTTCATACTGGAATTGGCGACCGCCTTTATGGTACTATCCTGCTTATAATCGAACGAGAAAAACGCCCAAGTTCCGACCTAAATCGGGAGATGGACGTTTATCTCACAAAAACGAATAAAGCGGTATAATCGAAAGCCGAACTTGGACGTTTTCAACTGCACTCCGTCGCGGATGCGTACAAAGTTGACGGGGGCGTGTCGGAGGCGTGGTGAAGGCGGAACTGGGGCGTGGTTATCACCCGAACAGAGATGGGCGCCTTTCGCCGATAATGGAAAATAAGTATGCGTTTGTAGGTAGAATTTAGGGCACTTTTCCTGGACCCTGTTTTTTCACGAATAAGGCCCCAAAAAGTGCCCTAAATGACCAGATTACCACCAGAGGGAGTCGGGGATGACCTCCCATGACTCCCCCAGTGGTCACTAACCCCCTCCCACCACAAAAAAATTATGTTTCACAACTTTTTATTTTCACCCTCAAATGTCATACCCTCCTCCCAGGCAGCAGTATGCAGGTCCCTGGAGCAGTTGTTAGGGGGTGCAGTGGACGTCAGGCAGGTGGACCCAGGTCCATCCCCCCCTACCTGTTACAATTGTGCTGCTTAATGCTTAGTCGTCCAACCCCCCCAAACCCACTGTACCCACATGTAGGTGCCCCCCTTCACCCCTTAGGGCTATAGTAATGGTGTAGACTTGTGGGCAGTGGGTTTTGAGGGGGATTTGGGGGGCTCAACACACAAGGGAAGGGTACTATGCACCTGGGAGCTCTTTTACCTTTTTTTTTGTTTTTGTAAAAGTGCCCCCTAAGGTGCCCGGTTGGTGTCCTGGCATGTGAGGGGGACCAGTGCAGTACGAATCCTGGCCCCTCCCAAGAACAAATGCCTTGGATTTATTCATTTTTGAGCTGGGCGCTTTCATTTTCCATTATCGCTGAAAAACAAAAACGCCCAGCTCACACATTGTCGAATAAAACATGGACGTCTATTTTTTTGCGAAAATACGGTTCGGTCCGCCCCTTCACGGACCCGTTCTCGGAGATAAACGCCCATGGAGATAGACGTTTTCGTTCGATTATGCCCCTCTATGTAAGCCACATTGAGCCTGCAAATAGGTGGGAAAATGTGGGATACAAATGTAACATGTAAGCCGCATTGAGCCTGCCATGAGTGGAAAAGCTCGGGGTACAAATGTAACAAAAAAATAAAAAATAAAGACATAGATAATGGGTCTCCTTTTCACTAAGCTGTGCTAGGCATTAATGTGTGTCTAACGCAGGTTAAGATGGACTGTAGGACATGCCAAGGTATCCTGCAGAAAGTGCCATTTTAGCGCATGTTAATCCACGTGCTAAAAATGTTTTCTATTTTTTTTTTGGGGGGGGGGGTGCATTCCTGTGCTAATCAGCTACTGCCCCTTTTACAAAGAGGCGATACCCATACCGCCGCTTTGCCGCACATCATTTCGGCACTACCCCCAGCACCCATCATTTTCGGGCTTAAAAAATATCTTTTAGTTTTTAGTGCTGGGGCTTACCCGGTGGTAATTGGCACAGTTACCGCCAGGTTATCGCGGGAGCTCCTACTGCCTCCTAAATGGGTGGCGGTAAAGGGAAACGTCCGCCTGGTAAGTGGCTCACTTACTGCACGGTCATTTTCCTTTTTTCAAGGGAAAAAGCCTTTTACCTTGGTGCGCAGCAAATCCACAAACCGACACTACCGCAGGGTCCCTTTTGCGTCAGCTTTGTAAAAGGGGCCCTTAGTGTAGCTACATTACCATGCAGGGCCGCTGAGAGGGGGAGGTGGAGGGGGCAAAATTCCCCGGACCCGGACCTCCAAGGGGGGCCCGGCGCCGGGGGCAGGCCGCCGGCGCTGCAGTCCTCGGTCTCACCTGCCTGCCTCCACGGCTCCGGGCCCCCTTCATTCAAAGCGGCAGTCGCAGATCGCCTGTCTTCTGGCCTTCCCTCCCTGTGTCCCGCCCTCGCGGAAACCGGAAGTTACATCAGACAAGGGCGGGACACAGGGAGGGAAGGCCAGAAGAGACGCGATCTGTGACTGCCGCTTTGAATGAAGGGGGCCCGGAGGCAGGCAGGTGAGACCGCGGACTGGAGCGGCGGGGGGGGGGGGGGGGGGGGGGGGTAGGTGGGGCGGCCTTGCCCCGGGCCCGGCCTAGTCTCTCGGCGGCCCTGTTACCATGTGCTAACTGGTTAGTGCAAGAGGAGTGGCCTAGTGGTTAGGGTGGTGGACTTTGGTCCTGAGGAACTGAGTTCAATTCCCACTTCAGGCACAGGCAGCCCCTTGTGACTCTGGGCAAGTCACTTAACCCTCCATTGCCCCATGTAAGCCGCATTGAGCCTGCCATGAGTGGAAAAGCGCAGGGTACAAATGTAACAAAAATAAAATAGATACTATTGGAGATTCTACAGACTCACAGAAGCAGAAGCCTGCGCGGCCACATTGGTGATCTGCAAGGGCTGACTTCTACATGGAATGTTGCTAGTGGAATAGCAACATTCCATGTAGAATCTCAAATAGTAGCAACAGTGGAGGAGTGGCCTAGTGGTGGACTTTGAGGAACTGAGTTCGATTCCCACTTCAGGCACAGGCAGCTCCTTGTGACTCTGGGCAAGTCACTTAACCCTCCATTGCCCCATGTAAGCCGCATTGAGCCTGCCATGAGTGGGAAAGGGCAGGGTACAAATGTAACAAAAATAAAATTACTGTGTGAGCCCTTACTGTCTTTAAAATGAGTGGTGGTAAATGCTCACACAGTAATTTTTTTAAATGGCTGTGTGCTAATGACAACATTAGCTCATGGCCGTTAGTTTTTATATATACGTCCTTAACTTGATTGTACACTGCTGTTCATGTAAATTCTCAGGGGGCTGCCTTGGTTTTTTATTATTGTAAACTTCTCAGAACCAATTTGGTATAGAGCGATATATAAGCTTAAATGTAATGTAATAATCTATGTGCTATTATATATATATTTTATATTTTACAAATGATTTAAAACCTATCTTTTAATCAAATATACTGCAGCTTAGCACTTCATCAGCATGGAGACCCTAAAAAGAAGCATTTTTTTTATGTGTAAAACAGTTTTTTGCCTTTAAAAGTCTATACAATTATCCTTCTTGAGTAGTAGAACCTCAAAATGAATCTAGAACAAAACAAGAAACTGAAAATGTCCTTGCAGTGAATTCTAAATGATGGGCGTGTGAGTCCCAGTAGAACCCAGGGTTGCCAAGAGCATCGTTTGGGATGACTAAATGTATGGTGCTTTGTGCTGAATCATTATGTTGACAATATAGCACTAAGAGGCATTAAGGTATCTGAAACTAGTAACTGCAAGTATAAAATATTCTATATCAGTGGTTAAGTGAAAGATGTGCCTGCGTTGGAGACTGTGCCAAATGATTATATCATAGCCGCTTACGTTACTAATAGAACTTAATAAATATATTGCTTCATAAGTGATTAATGAGTGCGTCAGTAAGTACCATATTCATCGATAAATTACAGTGCAAACTGTAACCTGCAGGGCTGGCTTTTGAGGTGCGCCAGTAGAGCGGCTGCACATGTCTGCATGCATGAGGGTGCACCTTGCCTACCAAAGCTTCATTTAAGCTGCGGCACACGCCAGTACATGTCTGAAGCATTTTCAAAACTCCAGGGCAGGCACTTCCTGGCTGCTAGGCTGAGGCACTGTGAGATCAGCACTTGGAAGGTGCCAGCCTGCGGGTTCTGAAAGTGGATGGATGGTGGAAGGAAGGAGGGAGGCAGAGGGCCAAGTCCACTGGTGGAATCCATCCTACCAAATATCAAGAACAGAGAGGAAAAGCAGGGAGGAGCCCACCCTGCTGGCGGACAGTCAGAAGGCGGCTCAGTTTGATTGGTGGTGGAAAGGGAGGATGCCACTGCAGCTGAGGGAGGGCTATTTGGGATGGTATGCAGGGAAGGGCTTTTCTTCTGCTGAATATTTATTTGTACTTTTGCCAGGGGCGTAGCCAGACTTCAGCGGTAGGGGGGTCCAGAGCTGAGGTGAGGGGGCACATTTTAGCCCCCCCCGGCACCTCAGACCCCCCCCCCCGGCGTCATTGCCAACCCCCCCGCCATTGCTGATGCGACCCCCTCCCCCCACCATTGCCGACACCTCCAACAACTTTGACCCCCCCTGCCCGCCGTCGCCTACCTTTGCTGGCGGGGGATCCCAACCCCCGCCAGCCGAAGTCTTCTTCCTTCGTTTGGTTTCTGAGTCTGACGTCCTGCACGTACAACGTGCAGGACGTCAGACTCACAGAAACAGAACGAAGCCCTGCAGATCACAAGGCTTCGTTCTGTTTCTGTGAGTCTGGGCGTCAGACTCAGAAACCAAACGAAGGAAGAAGACTTCGGCTGGCGGGGGTTGGGGTCCCCTGCCAGCAAAGGTAGCAGACGGCGCCGGTGGGTTGACGGCGGGAGGGGGGGAGTTGAGAGGGTCGTCGGCGGGGGGGGGGGGGGGTCCAGGGCCAAATCTACGGGGGCCCAGGTCCCCGCGGCCCCATAGCAGCTATGCCCCTGCTTTTGGCATTTCCCTCTGGAAAGCCTTGTCACAGATGAAAAGGGCCTATGTAGAATTGGAAAAGGTGCAGTGAAGGGCGACTAAAATGATAGTGGGGATGGGACGACTTCCCTATGAAGAAAGACTAAGGAGGCTAGGGCTTTTCAGCTTGGAGAAGAGACGGCTGAGGGGAGACATGATAGAGGCGTATAAAATAATGAGTGGAGTGGAACAGGTGGATGTGAAGCGTCTGTTCACGCTTTCCAAAAATACTAGGACTAGGGGGCATGCGATGAAGCTACAGTGTAGTAAATTTAAAACAAATCGTAGAAAATCTTTCTTCACCCAACGTGTAATTAAACTCTGGAATTCGTTGCCGGAGAAAGTGGTGAAGGCGGTTAGCTTAGCAGAGTTTAAAAAGGGGTTGGACGGTTTCCTAAAGGACAAGTCCATAAACCGCTACTAAATGGACTTGGGAAAAATCCACAATTCCAGGAATAACATGTATAGAATGTTTGTACGTTTGGGAAGCTTGCCAGGTGCCCTTGGCCTGGATTGGCCGCTGTCGTGGACAGGATGCTGGGCTCGATGGACCCTTGGTCTTTTCCCAGTGTAGCATTACTTATGTACTTATGTTTTGAAGGGTTGGGGTTCTAGGTACATGGGTCCCAGTATGCAAAGGGAATTATGCATTTGACAGCAAGTGGAACATGCATAAATCACTTATGTATATATTTTCAGCATTTGTGTGGATAAAACTGGGCAATTTAACTTCTCAAATGACCAGATTTTATCTGTATAAATGGGGCTGGCATTGGGAACTAGTGAAGATGTATGTAACCCTGGTCTCAGCAGTCTGGGCACCAGCTAGCTCGTCGCAGGTCAGGGGCACCGAAGTCCATGGCCACAAAGAATGATCCAAATCCAACAGCAGTTTTTCTAATCACACACACTGAGCTGAGATGGGCGTGGGTGCACTACTCGGCGGCTCTTGCCTTAGCCTGGGTCAGCACACAGCCAACAGCGGCGAACCCCACGCGTCTCCCGCTCCGGGAGGTTTAGTCACAGTTAGAAGTTTACTCACAGTTAGAAGTTCAGAAGAGCTGCCCTGGGATGCAGAGACTCCGTAGTTCTGAGTGTTGCATTGTTGTTTGGAAGTAGAAGTCTAGGTCGCAGGTATAGCATACACAGTGTGGTGTTTTGATGAAGAGCCTCTCTTCAGTCGATAGCAGCAGGTGACACTAGCGAGTCCGGATCAGGATTTTACTGAGCCCGGGAAGACACTCAAGCTGGAACCGGCGCCCGATCGACTGTACGCAGCGTACTCCAAGGCAGTGGGACTACATCTGCGCCCAGATCTTGGGGTTTCGTCTGCCTCCTGGGCTGCACTCACTGTGACCTCCGTGGATGGCGTAGAGCCGCGGCGTCAGTCGCTCACCGTTCAGGTCCTTGTGACACGGCTCAGGGACCCTATGGTTTCTCCCCTCGGCCGTCTCTCCGATCCTCTGCCTCGCGCGCGCCTCTCCTCTCTCTTCCCCACTCCGTCAGTCACGGCAGGGCGCCAGCTGCCTGGCGTTCACTCCGAACGCTGTCTGTGTAGGGGCACCGCCGCTGCTGGACTGCAGGTGGGTGTCGGTGTCGACGTTCAAGCAGTGCACTCCAGGGCCCCGGTCTAGGAGGGAGCCGCTTTCGTGCCGACCCGACTGTGAGGCCCGTCATGGGACAGTTTCTGGATGCTCATGCTCGGGTCGCTCCCAGGTTTGGGCCGCCCCCAATCCCGCTCCCAAATGAGGCCGGCGGGGGTCAGATTCGATCAGGCTGGTCAGGCCAAGATGCAGGGAGGGATCGTCGGTCAGCCTCCAGCGCCGATTCGTTCGGAGGTGCCCGCCGGCTCAATGGAGAAGTCAGCTCCTTCGAGCAGGGACTGTCCTTCTTTGTTAAACTGTACAGCGCTGCGTAACCCTTGTAGCGCTCTAGAAATGTTAAGTAGTAGTAGTAGTAAGTCCCAACGGCGGGCCTTCGTGTGTGGGTCCGATGGCAAAGCGGTCTCGTTCCTGGCTGCGTTCCAGCCTGGGTCCCTGGAGCTGCCTCAGCTCCGTGACCCTTAGTCGGCAGCCATGCTACTAGATGTACACAGTGCTGTACACAATATATGCAGGCACTTTTCTCTGTCCATAGAGGACTCACAATCTAAGTTTTTGTACATGGGGCAATAGAAGGTAAAGGGGGGACTTTTACGAAAGCTTAGGAATAAAATGGGCCCTGCTGCAGATAACTCGAGCTAAGCTTTAGTAAAAGACCTCCTGAGTGACTTGCCCAAGGTCACAAGGAGCTGCAGTAGGAATTGAACCAGATTGCCAGGATCAAAGCCCACTGCACTAAGCATTAGGACGTTGGTACATGTGGTCAATCCAACCTTAGTTTTGCTCCTCTGATCGCAGCAGGATTTGCCTTGGGACAGACTTTAAAAGCCATTTTCACATGTGATTTTGGGTGCACAACATGGGCAGTATTTACCTGTCAAATTATCCAGAGACCTTCTTCTTTTTCCCAATGAAATATTATATTCTTTTATTTCAGGCTATAAACTGGGGGCTGGTATCAAAATAATGGAGTCCCAAGATCCTAAGAACTACTGGTTGTGTTACAAAGTATTATTGGAAGTTGATTCCAAATTAAGTTGCTGGAATCTCTGATGTGAGGCTTTTCATATTTATGAATTATGCTTACTTTAACAAGCTTAGGGGTCCTTTTACTAAGGCGCACTGAAAAATGGCCTGCACTGGTGTAGACGTGTGTATTGGACGTGCGCAGGTCCGTTTTCAGCGCACCTGCAAAAAAGGCCTTTTTGGCCAAAAATGGACATGCGGCAAAATGAAAATGGGCGCACGTCCATTTTGGGCCTGAACCCTACCGGCACCCGTTGACTTAGTGGTAAGGTCTCACGCATTAACCAGGCAGTAATCGTCAGCATGCATACAATGCTGATTACCACCCGGTTAGTGCCATGCGCCAGAAAACTTTCTGGCACGAGTAGTGGGTGCGCATAAAATATGAAATTACCGCCCAGGCCACACGGTAGCCGGGCAATTCAATTCTGACACGCGTAGGACGTACGTACGCGCCTACGCAGCTTAGTGAAAGAGTCCCTGAGTGCCTGGTCCAGAGGGCACTCATAACTCCCTATGGAATGAGTTGATTTTACTTTAAGCTCTGTGATTTATCCTGACACAAAGAGCACAGTCACATGCTGCGTGATTTCTGCAACTCCAAGCTATAAGGTGGAGTGCCACTTGCCCAACCAGCTGCTGCTATGCATTCCAAAGTCATTCGTATTGCACAAAGCGCTTCGGGCTGTATTTTTGCTGGCTTCCTGTGTCACCCAATTTGCTTCTGAAGTGTCTTGACTTGTTACACTGTAAGTTTCATGCTTGGAGGTTCCAAATATTTTTCTTGGTAAAGAACACTTGATTTTCATAGGTTTGCAATCTTTAGAATGCAAACTCAGTAGATTTGCTGATGATACTGTAGGAGTGAATAGGGAAGGGAAGCACCCTTGTGACCGAACCCAGGCAACCAAAGCAAATTCATGACATGTATATTTCCGTGAGTTTTGTTTTTTTTAAATAGGAGGGGAAGAAGAGCATCCTGAATCTCTGGATATGTTCTTAGAGTGTTAGGTTCTTTCCAAGCAAAAGACGTTTAAAGTCTTCAACAGTCATTTTTTTTAAATAATGCCATTTATATACAAGCAAATGTGATATCTAATAATCAGATCATGAACTCTTGTGTCAGGAAAGGACCTGAGAGAGAACCAAATTAGGAAGTTCCTTTACTTCTTGCAAAACATATGAGGTTCCATTGAAATACCCAATCAAGTAGGATCGTTTCTTACAGTCTTGACTTTTAAACTTAAACTCCAAATGAGTCTTAGTTTTACAGTTATACGCTAACTAGAAACGTGAGAGCTACACATTCTAGAATTCCTTGGAGCCTTCTTCCATATGGCTGATGACTGGGAACAGCAAGGGCAGAAAAAGCAACACATTAATTAATGTATTTTAAGGTTTTTTTTTTAAACCAAACTGATGATATCCAGCCAGCTCATTTTCAAAAGTGATCGCCGGCCATCTTCCGACACAAATCGGGAGATGGCCGGCGATCTCCTGAACCTGGCAAAATCGGTATAATTGAAAGCCAATTTTGGCCGGGTTCAACTGCTTTCCGTTGCGGAACCGTTGAAACATCAAGGGGGCGTGTCAGTAGGGTAGTGAAGGCTGGACGGGGGCGGGATGGGGGCGTGCTAACGAGGTGGCCGGCTTCGCCAAATAATGGGAAAAAACCCAGGCTTGACGAGCATTTCGCCGGCTTTACGTGGTCCCTTTCTTTTCACGACCAAGCTTCAAAAAGGAGCCCCAACTGACCAAATGACCACCGGAGGGAATCGGGGATGACCTCCCCTTATTCCCCCAGTGGTCACCAACCAACCAAAAAAAAAAGTAAAAAACATTTTTTGCCAGCCTCTGTGCCAGCTTCAGATGTCATACCCAGCTCCCTGACAGCAGTATGCAGGTCCCTGGAGCAGTTTTTAGTGGGTGCAGTGCACTTCAGACAGGTGGGCCCAGGCCCATCCCTCCCCACCTGTTCCACTTGTGGTGGTAAATGGGAGCCCTCCAAAACCCACCCCAAACCCACTGTACCCACATGTAGGTGCCCCCCTTCACCCCTTAGGGCTATGGTAATGGTGTAGAGTTGTGGGGAGTGGGTTTTGGGGGGATTTGGGGGAGGGGCTAAACAACCAAGGGAAGGGAGCTATTTTTAATTTTTTTTTAATTTTTAGAAGTGCCCCCTAGGGTGCCCAGTTGGTGTCCTGGCATGTCATGGGGGCCAGTGCACCACAAATGCTGGCTCCTCCCATGACCAAATACCTTGCATTTCGCCGGGTTTGAGATCGCCGGCATTATTTTCCATTATGGCCGAAAACTGATGCCAGCCATCTCAAACCTGGCGAACTCTGACATTTGGCCGGGCCCAACCATATTAGCGAAGAAAAAGATGGCCGGCCATCTTTTTCGAAAATACGGTTGGCTCCGCCTGCTTGCGGCGCCGGCCCCGGAGATGGCCGGCCAGCTATTTGGCCAGCGCCTTTCAATTATGCCCCTTCAGGTCAACTAAGTGGATGGCTTCAGTCTCTCCTTAATGTCCAAAGTCTAGGGCAGTATTTTTGATGTGGTCAGTTTCACTTAATAAATAATACTTATTATTTGTATAGTGCTACCGAATGTATTGTACACAGTGCTGATAAATATTCAGATATTCAATCCCTTCCCCAAGGAGTTTAAAATCTAAGGGCTAGACTCAATAAATGGCACCTAAAATTAGGCGCTGCGATAATCCGTGCTAAGGTCATATTCTATAAAAGGCGCTCTGTGTGATGCATCCTTTATAGAATGCTAATTTAGCATGTATTTTGCGCCTAATTTGGGGTGCAGAGAAGGGCGATGAAAATGATAAAGGGGATGGGATGACTTCCCTGTGAGGAAAGGCTAAAGCGGCTAGGGCTCTTCAGCTTGGAGAAAAGGCGGCTGAGGGGAAATATGATAGAGGTCTATAAAATAATGAGTGCAGTTGAATGGGTAGATGTGAAGCGTCTGTTCACACTTTCCAAAAATACTAGGACTAGGGGGCATGCGATGAAGCTACAATGTAGTAAATTTAAAACGAATCTGGGAAAATGTTTCTTCACTCAATGTGTAATTAAACTCTGGATTTCGTTGCCAGAGAATGTGGTAAAGGCGGTTAGCTTAGCGGAGTTTATAAAAGGTTTGGATGGCTTCCTAAAGGAAAAGTCCATAGACCGTTATTAAATGGACTTGGGGAAAATCCACTATTTCTGGGATAAGCAGTATAAAATGTTTTGTACATTTTTGGGATCTTGCCGGGTATTTGTCACCTGGATTGGCTACTTTTGGAAAAGGATGCTGGGCTCGATGGACATTTGGTCTTTCCTAGTATGGCAATACTTAAGTACTTATGCACTTACCCCTGCCAAAGGCTGGTGTAAACGCTATCGCCCAAATGAAGGCAGTTAGGTGTGCAAATCCAGGTATTCTATAACATCATGCCTAAAGTCTGGGAACAGCCCTGAGCCATCTATGCCCCTCCCCTGGCCACACCCCCTTTAGATTTACACACTATGAAATTTAGGCATCCATGTTACAGAATATGGCATAGAGCAGATCTCTGCATAACTCCTAATTACTGCCAATTAAGTGCTTAACGCCAGAAATTGATTGTTAGCAACTAATTGACTAGTTTTGTGAAAATCTGGGATCCACGCCACCTCTATAGAATCCAGGGGACACTGGGCACGTGAGGCCATGGTAGACAGAGCAAGAGTCCCATTTGCTTACAGCTTCATTAGCAGGGAGTCCAATAAATGATCTGCAAAAATCTGCCCTTTCTCCTAGTCACCCTGACAATTATCACCAATTGGGTATTTTAGAGGTGGCTCCCAGTTGACTGTAGCCATGATGACTAAGAGAAAGAACGATGTCCACCAGCTCCATGATAATAGAAATCTAAGGAAGTTTTTTTTTTTAAGGATTGATTTCAAACTAGCACAACTTACAGTTGTGAGTGGTGGATTTTGGAAACCTGCCTATCTGTGGAAGGCTGATTAAGGAGCCTTCATCCAAAATTCCATTTTCTGGCAATTCAAGCCTCCTCAAACCCTTTTCCCAAGCTCAGGCTCACATAAGCTATACATAACTTATCTACTCGTGCCACCATTAAATCTTGGTGCGATTTAACCCTCATGGAAGGCAAGGCATTATCCACCTTTTATAAAATATATAGAGAGAAGAAATATGACTCTCCTATTGATCTACATGAGGTATGCGATGCAGATCTTACTGATGCGTCTCTACAACCCAACTGGATAACTCTACAGAACAATGTCAACCGACCATTATTATCAACAGGATTAACTCAGACCCTATTTTTCTTCATTCACAAGGCTGTATGGACTCCATGACAAACGTGGAGAGCAAAATTACTACAGCAAGCCACTTGCTGGCACTGCTCAAACTCCATCGGCACTCTACCTCACATGACTTTTGAATGTCTTTCAGTTCGTACCTTCAGATTGGAAATCTGGTCAACAATTAAGCAAATTACTCAATGCTCTTCCAACATCTCATTTGACATTATCATCCTATGCTCTCTTCATCCCTGCATGCCTAAACTAATTGATGTTCTCCTTGCAATTGGTATACAACAAATTTTCAAACATGGAAAAATGCTACATTTCTCAAAGAAACATTTTGGTGGAATACAGTCCGCCTTTACAGATGATATGAGCTGCATGCTGCTGAAAAATTGAATACATACAGGACCTTTTTTTACTAAATGGAACGGTGAATTTGCCGCACCGGGAATCACTAGTGCGGTTTAGTAAAAGAGGCCCTCAATATCTTATCTATAACATGGAAGCCAATTGAAGATTTTCTTCATTCCTCCTTGAAAGATGGCAAGAACATTGATCACTCCAACTCCTCTTAAGAGTTAATTATTTTGCTATTCAGTTATATGACAATTTGTCATTTTTTTGCAATGTTTTACATCACTTTATACACTTGTAATTCATGTTTACTTATCTCTAAATACCAATAAATAAAGGGAACTAAAAAAAAAAGTGTAAATGCTGATAAGGAAATTTTCAAGGATATATGTATTGTTTTAAAATACAGAATATGTGATTACATTGAAGCAGAGGCAGTGGAATGTCTTTTAGATTGGAGGACCAAAGAAACCAATCCCTAGCTCTTCCCCGAAGATCTTTAGCTGCTGTTATTGTATTGGTCAAAATATTTTGGGCCACGGGCCTAGTGGCCCTTCCCATTTGACCGCTTATGCCTTGAAGGTTCACCTAGCACAAATGTAATACATAGAGAGGCATATTTTCAAAGCACTTTGGGAGGCTAAGTTCCATAGGTTTCTATGGAACTTTGGGAGGCTAAGTGCTTTGAAAATGAGCCTCAGAGCCTCCTACAGGTCTAAATCAGTTTTTTACACATGTAAATGGTGCCCAAACCCCCTACAATCACCTCCTGTATCACTAAGCTCTTGTTAAGGTCTCTTTCATTGATCATCTCTTTGGTCCAAACCTGAGGCCTTGAGCATACAAAATTGGTATTAGTGATCATAAATGAACATGAATGTTGAGTTCATTCATGTGTGATTTGGTTACCTGAAATTCCTTAGGAATTCTGGTTCACAGACTAAATCATCAGACATTCTTATGATCTTGAAATAAAAATATTGAATGTAACTAAGGTTACCTTACTTACGCACCATAGTTCACACCCAGCCCAGTATTTCCCCACTCACTTCCATCAAGGGTTATTATTGCTTCATTTAAATACATCATAATGAGCGTGAATACCAGATAGATGTCTGAACATGTCTTTCGTGTCCCTGAAGTATTTTTTAACTCAGTGGTTTTTTGAGTTCATTTTAGAAGGTCTGTGCAGGCATTTGTTTGTGTAAAGAGCAGGTTTATAGATGCAAATGATCCTACGATTCTAAACAATGATTTTAGAAAAGCCATTGCATGTTGGGATGGGTGACCAAAATGATTACAGGGATGGGACGCCTCTCATATGAGGAAATGTTTAACAGGTTAGAACTCCAGCTTGGAAAAGAAATGGCTGAGGGAGAATATGATACAGGCCTACAAAATACTTATGGGATCTTTTACTAAGTTGTGCTGGCATTTTTAGCATGCACTAAAACAGGCATGCGCTGAATGCTAAAGATGCCAATGTATTCCTATAGGTGTCTTTAGCACAAGCCTCTTTTTAACGCATGCTAAAAACGCCAGCAAGCCTAAGTAAAAGACCCCCTAACTGGTGTAGAATGGGTAAACGTAAATTGATTGTTTACTCTCAAGAAAGATATAGTAGAACTGGAAAAGGTGCAGTGAAGGGCGACTAAAATGATAGCGGGGATGGGACGACTTCCCTATGAAGAAAGACTAAGGAGGTTAGGGCTTTTCAGCTTGGAGAAGAGACGGCTGAGGGGAGACATGATAGAGGTATATAAAATAATGAGTGGAGTGGAACAGGTGGATGTGAAGCGTCTGTTCACGCTTTCCAAAAATACTAGGACTAGGGGGCATGCGATGAAACTACAGTGTAGTAGATTTAAAACAAATAGGAGAAACTTTTTCTTCACCCAACGCATAATTAAACTCTGGAATTCATTGCCGGAGAACGTAGTGAAGGCGGTTAGCTTGGCAGAGTTTAAAAAGGGGTTGGATGGTTTCCTAAAGGACAAGTCCATAGACCGCTACTAAATGGACTTGGGAAAAATCCACAATTTTGGGAATAACATGTATAAAATGTTTGTATGTTTGGGTAGCTTACCAGGTGCCCTTGACCTGGATTGGCCGCTGTCGGGGACAGGATGCTGGGCTCGATGGACCTTCGGTCTTTTCCCAGTATGGCATTACTTATGTACTTATGTACTCTTTCAGACAGTACAAAGACTAGGGGACACTCAAGGGAGTTACATGATACTACTTTTAAAATGAACAGGAGGAAATATTTTTCCACTCAATGAATAGTTAAGCTCTGGAATTCGTAGCGAGAGGATGTGGTATCAGTGATTAGTGTATCTGGGTTTAAAAAAGGTTTGGAGAAGTTTCTGGAGGAAAAGTCCATAGTCTACAATTGAGATAGACATGGTGGAAGCCACTGCTTGTCCCTGGGTTTAGAAGCATGAATTCTGCTACTATTTGGGATTCTGTCTGTGACCTAAATTGGCCTCTGCTGGAAGCAGGATACTGGGCTAGATGGACCATTGGTCTGACCTAGTAAGGCTATTCTTATGTATAAGCAATGCAGAGACAGCTTACATAAGTATTGCCTTATTGGGAAAGACCAAAGGTCCATCAAGCCCAGCATCCTGTTTCCAACAGTGGCCAATCCAGGTCACAAATACCTGGCAAGATCCCAAAAAAGTACAAAACATTTTATACTGCTTGTCCCAGAAATAGTGGATTTTCCCCAAGTCCAATTTAATAATGGTCTATGGACATTTCCTTTAGGAAACCATCCAAACCTTTCTTTAAACCCCGCTAAGCTAACTGCCTTTACCACATTCTCTGGCAATGAATATTGGGTCCTGTTTACTAAGCCGTATAATAGATGCGCTAATCTTTTAGCATGCGCTAATTCTAGAGACACCAAAGTTAGTGCGCTTACAGCGTAGCTTAGTAAACAGGGCCCATAGTGTTTGTACACTGTGCCCATGAAAGTTAAATTACTCCTTTCTATATGTAACTTTAAAAGGCTGGTTCATTACAAACAAATGCTTCTGAAGGTATGGACAGCTGTCAGTCACAGCAGCCTAAGCCCTATTTTCAAGAATAAACCACCCAGTCATTAACAGAGCCTAATCAATTGTTCAGTTGCTGACAGAAAATATATACCAATATACAACCTCCCTCTATGGAGCCCAATTTCTGCCAGTTTCTCCAGCTGTAACTGTTCAGGCTCGGGCCTCATTCTAAGCGTGAATAGCCTGTCAGTTTCCAATTATGAGCCTTCCCTGGTCCTCTGCCCAGTGCAAGATTCACACATTGAGTTTTGATTTAATTCCATGGTCAGTGGCAGCAGTAATTACTTTTGGCAGTTTGCCCTGGTTCACTGATCAGTACCTCCCCAGTCACTCACCCGAGGGAGCAGGATGCCTTCCAAAACCACCCAAGCTGGACCGCAGGACCAGCATCCCAGACATGCAAGTGCATTCCCTAATTCTCACTGGTTGATCTCCTCTGCTGCTGTTGCAAACCATGTGGTCCCACAACCAAAACCCCTTAGCGACAGCAGCAGTGACCCAGACCCACTCCACTGGCAAGATTCCCAGCACAGTGACTGGACTCTCAACAGCATTCCCTGACTTCTGCACCTCCGCAAGCCTACCCAGCCCAGCCTCCTCACTGAAAAACAGCCCTGGAACACCCAGTAAGCTTTCTAAAAAAACATGTTACATATACAAGTGATTTTCCATTAAAGCTTTCATTATCCCTAATCTTGACTGAATATACATATTTCTCTAGCTAATGACAAGTAAAACATTTAGGGGTATTTCAGTACAGGCTGCTTAAAGTTAGGTGCTGAGGTGCTGCTTGCTAAGCACAAATTCTATATGCTCAATGATGTGCAGTGCAGCGGCCCTACCATTAGGCCAACTAAGGCAGGGACCTCAGGCGGCACTCTTCTGAGGCAGAATCACCCTCACTCTTCCTTCCCCAACCTCCTTCCTCGAACTTACCTTTGCTTTTCTTGTTTTTTTTTAAAGGTAGTGGTGACAGCGGCAGCGATTCCCATAGGCTGCCCTATGCAGGTCCTGGTCTCTTTTCTCTACTGCGTCCCGCCTCTCAGATGTAACTTCCTGTTTCCTCGGAGGCGGGCCACAGTAGAGAGAAGGGGCCAGGACTGGCAGCAGGGCAGCCTATGGGAATCGCTGCTGCTGCTACCACTGTTGCCGCTGCCTTTTTAAAAACAAGAAAAGAAAAAGTAAGTTTGGGGAAGGAAGAGGGGCGATGTCAGATCATGGCATGGTGTGGTGGGGAAGGGCAGGGGGGTGATGGCGGAGGAGCTGGGGTGGCAGCTCATTCCTCGCCTCAGGAGGCAGATTGTTTTGGGCCACCCCTGATGATGCGTGTAATTACAGAATACTAATGTCAATTTTACGAGTCAACATTTAGATGCGGCTGCTTATACCATGTCAATGGCTGGTGTAAATGTCCATGACTAAATGTTGCAGTTGCTCGTTTAACAGTCAGTATTCTATAACCTTAGAGCATAAATGCTGGCTGTACCCATGACTTGCCCATGCCCCTCCCACATCCACACCCTCCCTAGCAGTTAAGCACTCACGGATTTCCATGCTAAGGTTACATCTACGCATGAATATAAGAACATAAGTGTTGCCATACTGGGACAGACCGAAGGTCCATCAAGCCCAATATCCTGGTTCCAAAAGTAGCCCCAGGTCACAAGTCCCTAGAAAGATCCCAGAACTATAAAACAGATTTTATGATGCTTATCCTAGAATATGCAGTGGATGAAACTTGGATACATGACTCTAAAGACCCAATAATCCTAGAGCTTTGTCCACCAGGATACAAAATCACTCATTGGACGAGAGAAGGAAAAAGAGGCGGAGGGATAGCTATAATCTATAAATCCCAATTTACAATTACAACTACAGCCGAATCGATCCTCCCTCAACTCGAAATAGCCTCAGCCAGAGTTACACACCCGAACTTGCATGATCAACTAAATATAATCCTATTTTACAGACCCCCGGCTAAGTGGCAAGAAGCACAGATACACTTCATGGACTTCATATCCAGTACTTGTCTATCATCCCAGAATATCATTATAGCAGGAGACATTAACCTCCATCTTGAAGACACCAACTCAAACAACGTACACGAATGCAAGGAATTCCTCCAACTTTGGGAGTTCCACTGGCCTAATATGCAGCCCACCCACAAACATGGTCACACGCTGGACATCATAACTCACAAATTTTCATCAGACGCGAACCTCACAATCAAGGACACGAAATGGACAATCACACCATGGTCAAATCACTATAAAGCAAATACTTCCCTCCTCTGGAAAACAAAAGAGAAACAACAAAAACAGGAAAAAAGAACCTACACAACGAGAGGCAAAATAGACCCTTTAACATTTTGGCAACAAATATTTACTGCCGAATGGACAACAACCACAGAATCACCCCAATTCTTACAAGAATGGGATAATAGATGCAGAACAGTCCTAGACAATATAGCCCCACTCCAAACCAGAACCTCGCACAGGATCAGCTCAATCCCATTTTTCAACGAAGAGCTGAAAGAACTAAAAACACAGGTCAGAAGACTAGAAAGAGCATGGAGCAAAAAAAAAAGATGAACACACATTTAAAGAATGGAAACAGTTACAAAGAAAATACAAATACAGCATCAGACATACCAAAAGAACGTATTACAAACCATAATAGGACCAGATTACAAGGACACACACAAACTCTTTTCACTCGTAAACAATCTCCTAAACACCACACGGGTCACCTCGAACAACACAGACACCCCATCGGCAGCCGACCTAGCGAAGTATTTCAATGAAAAAATCACAAAGCTCCGACGCATGATACCAAGTAACACCATTGAATATTCAAGCATCCTTGAATGCTTAGACCCAATACCTGGGGAATACCCAGCTGATCGATCATGGACCAACTTTGCCTTAATTTCAGTAAATGAACTCACACACTGGCTCAATAAATACGCCAAATCTCAGTGCAAACTCGATATTTGCCCTACCAGCCTAATAAGAGCTGCACCCAAACAATTTAAAAAAGACCTCATGAACCAAGTAAACTATAGACTCCTACATGGACTCTTACCCACGGAAAATGGAAGCATACTACTCACTCTGTTGCCAAAAGATGCCAAGAAAAGCACAGTGGACTTAACCAACTACCGACCAGTCGCCTCTATCCCACTCACTACAAAGTTGATGGAAGGCATAGTGACGAAGCAGCTCACGGATTATCTGACCAAACACTCAATACTACACGAGTCACAGTCAGGATTCCGATCAAATCATAGCACCGAAACCGTACTAATATCTGCAATGAACTCTTTCAAAAAAACAATTGCAACCGGCAAGAACATACTCATATTACAATTCGACATGTCTAGTGCCTTCGACATGGTGGATCATGGAATACTATTACACATACTAGAATACTTCGAAATCGGAGGCCCAGTTCTCAAATGGTTTAAAGGATTCCTCACCACTAGATCCTACCAAGTTATAACGAATACTGCCAGATCACTGCCTTGGACACCGGAATGTGGAGTCCCTCAAGGATCCCCCCTTTCACCCACAATCTTTAACCTAATTATGATACCACTAGCCAAACTCTTGGCCAATCAAAACCTTAACCCCTACATATATGCCGATGATGTCACAATCTACATCCCGTTTAAGAATGACTTAAACGAAATAACCAACGAGATCAACCAGAGCTTCCAGATCATGCATTCATGGGCGGACTCATTCCGGTTAAACCTCAACGCAGAAAAAACCCAATGCCTAGTTCTCACCTCCCAATACAATACAAACAACTACTCCACTATAACCACACCTTACTGCACACTTCCTATCTCAGAAAACCTGAAAATTCTTGGAGTCACCATTGATTGAAACCTCACACTCCATACCCACGTGAAGAACACAACGAAAAAAATGTTCCAATCGATGTGGAAACTCAAAAGAATTAAACCTTTTTTCCCAAGAAACGTCTTTCGCACCCTGGTACAGTCACTAGTAATAAGCCACTTGGACTACTGCAACGCTCTGTACGTAGGCTGTAAGGAACAGGCCATTAAAAGACTCCAGACAACCCAAAACACAGCAGCCAGACTCATCTTTGGAAAACCTAAATACGAAAGTGCGAAGCCCCTAGAGAGAAACTGCATTGGCTTCCGTTCAAGGAACGTATTGAGTTCAAGATCTGCACAACCGTGCACAAGATCATTCACACAGACGCCCCACTCTATATGCTAAACCTAGTGGACCTACCGCCCAGAAACGCCAAAAGATCGGCCCACAAATTCCTCAATCTGAATTTCCCCAGCTGCAAAGGAGTGAAATACAAACAGGCTTATGCTACAACCTTTGCATACAAAAGCACACAGTCTTGGAATGCGTTACCTAAGGCCCTGAAAACCATGAACAATCTAACCAGCTTCCGCAAAGCTCTGAAAACTCACCTCTTTAACAAAGCTTACATAAGTCACCCTCAATGATACAAATCATTCCAAACCACGCAAACACTCCTAAAACACTTCTTACACAACCGATCCAACATCCGCCCATCTAAATTCCTCTTTCACCTCAGCTTATGATCAACTGTATTTAAATCATGTACCGACTTTATCATAACCTTACTCTGTAAGCCACATTGAGCCTGCAAAAAGGTGGGATAATGTGGGGTACAAATGCAATAAAATAAAAAATAAATAAAATAAAATAAAATTTTCCCAAGCCCATCTTAATAATGGCTTTTGGACTTTTCTTTTAGGAAATTATCCAAACCTTTTTTAAAACCCAACTAAGCTAACTGCTTTTACCACATTTTCTGGCAGTGAATTCCAGAGTTTTACATATTGGGTGAAGAAATATTTTCTCCAGTTTGTTTTAAATTTACTACTTAGTAGCTTCATTGCATGCCCCCTAGTCCTAGTATTCAAATTAGTGCCAATTAGAACCAATTAACTCGAATTATAGCTGATTATTATTAGTTGGTGCAAATTAGCGCTATTCTGTAACCTGCATGCACAAGTTTGCATGCTAAGTGCAAAAATATGCATAGAAGATTATAGAATGAGGGGATTTAAGTGTGAGTGTGTGTGTATACATATAAGACTTTGGCCATTCCCAGTGTATTTGGTGAGTGAGATTTGCTCTGTTCTAAACTCCACAATGAAACAACAAGTCAAGCGGAAGATATCCAGAAGGACCAGACTGAAGTCGCAGATGTTGACAGCCAAAAACAGATAATATTTGCCACCAGCCCCAGTCCAAGCACCCTACAGGTGCTGGGCCAAGAATGGGATATGGGGACTAGGGGTAGGACAAGGGAAGAGAACAGAGGTGGATGGGTAATCAGAAAGTGGCAGAGCAGCATAATATTATGGTTTATAATGTGACAGGAAAATCAGATCCTTGTTAAGCACTATCAGGTGGACGTCAAAATATTTCATCGTCGTAACTTCAAAGGTCTTACATTCCTAGACTGTTAAGTTACTTCTTAGTATTCTGACCATCGAGCCATTTATGCAGTGTCCAGGTCCTGAAAAATGTTCACCGTCAGGAGTGTCAGCTTTATCTGCTTTGTGGGTTATGATGTTGTTTATGAGTTGATGCTTGTCTTTAGCATCTGTCCGTTTTCTCTGATTTATATAGCACCTTTCTTCACATTTGCTGCACTTTGCAATACATATTATATTTGAGGAAGAGTATGAATATGATCCCTTTGTATTGAATGTTTTTATCCATGTGAGCAACTGTGGGGTCCTGTGATGGGTGAAGAACAATTTGCAGTTTGCTATACTGCGAGGACTCTCATCTTTTTGAGCTTCCGTTGGGAGTTTGCTTTTCACTCATTTTTGCTCCAAATTGGGTGCTTGTCAGACACCCAGCATTGGCGGAGCTGGGAATATCTCTTTCAGTAATTCATCCTCCTTGAGTAGTAGCTGTACCTCTTTTATGAGGCTTCTGTTCTTCCAGCTCTGGACAGAGACATAGCCCAAAGTGGGTGGGTATGACAATCCCGCCCACCACCTGGCATCATTTCTTCCCTCCCCCCCAGGGCCGTGCCAACACAGTAAGCGCGGTAAGCACCGCAGGAGGGGGCACCTGCCTTCAAGGGCGCTGCGCCATCGAGCTGTATTTTAAAAAAAAAACTCACTCCTCCGCTCCATCCCCGATTCTCCGGCGCTTTAAATTTACCTCGCCCCGCCTCCGACGTCTGCGCAGCGTCAGTGAAAGCGCTGCCTATCTGATGTCTCTCCACCAGCTTTCCCTTCGCTCGTTTGTTCCCTCTGTGTCCCGCCCTCAAGGCAATGTCAGAAGAAGGCGGGACACAGAGGGAACGAACGAGCGAAGGGAAGGCTGGTGGAGAGACGTCAGACTGGCAGTGCTTTCACTGATGCTGCACAGACGCGAGGTAAATTTAAAGCGCCGGGGAATCGGGGATGGAGCGGAGGAGGCTCAGGCCAAACCCATTTCCTCCATCGTGCCCCAGACGTGCCTTGGAGCCAGGCAGGTCCGGGGGGGAGGCGCCAACTGATGGTCTGCAGGGGGGCACCAGAGACCCTAGGCACGGCCCTGCTCCCCCAAGGCGGGATGGTCACTTAACTCACTCCCCAACCCCTTGGTAAGTTTAAATTCTTCAGGTCTTCGCCAGCAGCGAGTAGCAACTCATTTCCCTTGCTCGTGCCAGCTCCAAGCCTTCCCTCTGACACAACCTCCTGGTCCTACTTCATTGGCAGCAGTTACACGTGTAGGTTTGTAAAACGGGGCAGCTATATATGAAATTGTCAGCTCTTTACACATGGAAGTTGCAGAATTACCAGTTCCATGTCTAAGTGCTGACATTTCCACATGTAAGCTGCCAGGTCTGTGCCATTCATTTTTTTCAACGTGTATATTTATAAAATGACTGCTGCTGTTGCATGTGCCGCCAAATACACAAGCAGTCCTTAACGTGTTTTAGAAAAGACTCTACATTGGAAGATCATTTTCTAAAAAAACAAGCAGAACTGAGCATGTCCTGATCTGGAGGTTCCAATTCTGGTCTCTATGTTCTGTGGCTTCACAGATTTCTGGGTTCCTTTGTGATGTCACTGCCTGCATTTCATTGGTCAGAACTGGACAGTTACATCATTACATTCCAATATTATAAATTTCTGAATCATTCTTAGATTTGCTTTAATGGTTACTCAAATAAAGGTTGTTATAAGATGGTTAAAAAATCTAGCATAGGCCCATACATACTTGCACAGTCAGTGATCCCATGTAAAACTGGGTGTGTCTCAGGATAGCAGTATGATACAGATCAAAATAAAAAAAAAAAAAGATTTAATTTTTGTGGCTATAGCTTTAAAGCAGATGCTGAGTGTCAAGTCATGTTTTGTTAAGAACATGCTGTATAGTGTCTGGCAATGTTATACTGGTCGCAAACTAATTCTCAGTCTCACCACGCCCATAGCATTTGGTGCTACTGCAGGCAGAGACATGTCTATGAAAATGGAAATAAAAGAACAACCTTCCTTTGTCTGGAATGTTCAAGTTCTCCATGTGACATAAGAGCTTCATGCCAGTTATGTGCGTCTCCTTCACGTCGTTTTTTTAAATGCTAGTTAGAGGGGGGCTTGTTTTACAGATTTGTTGGTGGTAGAATGCATTGTATTAGGATATATTTTTGCATGCTATCACCTACTAAGGCAAATTCAAAGGGTCTAGGCTTCTAATTTTGAGAGTTAGGCTCTCTTTGAAAAAGGAGGCAGTGATTACATCCATGCTAATTACAATAGT
This sequence comes from Microcaecilia unicolor, assembly GCF_901765095.1. NCBI lineage: Eukaryota > Metazoa > Chordata > Amphibia > Gymnophiona > Siphonopidae > Microcaecilia > Microcaecilia unicolor. Next base: position 37,100,183 of record NC_044035.1, on the reverse strand, counting down.
GACAGTGTGTGGTAAAGTACAGATCCTTCTACGCATCCAATTTTTCCTTTCTGGGTAGCCAACTTTGGAATGCTCTTCCAAGACCAATCCGAACAATCCACGGCCTTTTGCCCTTCAGTAAAGCTTTGAAGACTCATCTGTTTAAGAAAGCCTACCCTAACAATTCAACTAACTAAAGCACGTCCACATGATCCTTATCAACATTTGTGTATACCTATCATGTTTTCCATACCCCTTATTGCTGTCCCTAATCTTCTCCTCTCCATCTATTCCTCTCCATCTTCTTACGCCTACCTCCTAACGCCCATTTCCTTCTACACCAATTCCTCCTATGTTCTATTTAATTCTACCCCTAATTCTCCTATGTTCAACTTACTTCCGTCAACCTCATGATTATTACGTTCACTACAAATTGTATGTTCACTCTTACAGTGTAAGCCGCATTGAGGCTGCCATGTGTGGGAAAGCGCGGGGTACAAATCTCTATATATAAAAGGCACCACCAACGTTCTAAATGAAGCCTCCAGCCGGAAGTGTGAAGGGGGAGAGATATCCGGTTTCCCCATGAGTGTCTGCCCCGCCCTCGCGCTCTCTGTAACACAAACAGTGAAGGAAAACACAGCAAAGCACGAAATCAAATCGCTCTCTCTGTAACAGTGAAGGACTCAGAGGGGGGAGGGGAGAGAGGGCAGAAGCCCTCACTATCTCTGTAACACAAACACAGCACAGCAGGAAACTTAACACTGAAGGACTCAACTCCGAGGGCGGAGGGGACAGAGAGGACAGACAGCACAGGGGAAGGGAGAGAGGGCAGAGGGCAGGGACACACACACTCCCACATGCACACAGAAGAAAACCTTGCTAGCCCCTGTTTCATTTGCATCAGAAACGGGGCTTTTTTACTAGTGTAATAATAATAATACTGTATATTAACTCAATGGTTATGTTTATTGTTCAATTGATCTACTGTGGTTTACAATACAAAATCATGCACACATCCCACCTGCTAGGGTAACACCGCCTGTAAGGCAACCCAATCAATGATGGCACCAATCTCTGTGTTGTGCCCACCAAGATCAAACATCTAACAGCTGTTTTTACTTTTTTATTTTAATGCCCCAGCAGCAAGCTGCATGACCTTCTCCAGAACCCCTGGCAATGCAGGTACAGACCTGGCCCCAACATCCCAGGACCAGCAGAAGCCCCTGAAATGCCCCTATTCCAACTGGAAGACTGACTGCTGGGGGGGGGGGGGGGGGGGAGGACAGAAATCAATGCTGGACCTGCACGGTGGGGTAAGGGGAGCAGCTGCCACTGGCACCAAGAAGAATATTCAGCTTTCTTTAGTGTTCTTGAGACGTCTGAAGCCAGCAACTCCTGAGATCTAGCTTTCTTTGTGCAGAACAGAGAGTTCATTTATGTATATTCATTTGTTATACCAGACAAAAGTATCAAAGCGGTGTACAAATTAAGGGGCCCTTTTACAGAGTGGCGGTAAGCCTAGGGTTACCATATTTTGTCCTCTGAAAAAGAGGACACATGTCACGCCCACACCACGCCCCTTTCACATCCTCGCCCCACCCTTTCTCACTCTCACCCTGCCCCCTGTCACATATTCCCCTCCCCCGGGTCACATATTCTCCTCCCCTGCCCCCGTCACGTCCCCTCCCCTGGGTCACATATTCCCTTCCCCTTACTTACTATCTACTGCCCTGGTGGTCTAGTGACCTCGTCGGGGCAGGAAAGAGCCCTCTCTTTCCTGCCTGGAGTGCTGCCCTTGCCCAGCATCCTGTTGATGTGACGGTCTCGGGATTCAAAATGGCCACCGAGAGTTGAAGTCTCGCAAGGCTGCTTCAACTCTCAGCGACCATTTTGAATCCCGAGACTGTCACACAGCAACAGGATGCAGGGCAAGGGCAGCACTCCGGGCAGGAAAGAGGGGGCTCTTTCCTGCCCCGAAGAGGTCACTAGACCACCAGGGCAGTAGATAGTAAGTAAGGGAAGGGGAGGGGAGGCTAGGATAGGTCCGCCACCCGCCCACCCGTTTGTCCAGAAATCCGGACAAACAGGCGGACTGGCAAAACCCGCCCGGACGCCCAGACATGTCCTCAAAAGAGGACACATCCGGGTAAATCCGGATGTATGGTAACCCTAGGTAAGCCCAACGTGGGCTTACCACTCACTCTTCCGGGATTGCTGGCAGCCCAACGCAGCTGCTGGCGGTTGTCCCGTCCCAAGTAGAAACCATTTGCAGGGGAAAAAGAAAACCCTTGGAAATGTTTTGCGCGGTGGTAACCCGGTGGTAATTGGGCATCACCATTGCCCTGCCCAGTTACTGCTGGGTTAGCGCAGGAGCCGTTATGAATGGTGGTAAGGGCTCCCCGCCAAATGGCCACGCGGTAAGAGTTCTCGAACCCAAGGAGGTTAGATTGAGAACAAGAGACGGTATGAGGCTATCTAGCCCATTAAATGGGTTGAAGCTAGTGGGCATAGCTTGCTGGTAGTAGGCGGCGTCACAAGTAAACCCCAAATAATAGCAAACGCTATTGAAAGCAATAGTAAAAGATTATTAGAAATAATGGACTGTCTATGTGTGGTCCATCTGTAAAAACTCAAAAGCTGTTCCAGTTGGATAGACAGTGCCTTAAAAGGTGGAGGACAAAAGATATATATATATTTTTTTTTTAATTATTTGACAGCTTTTTAATTTATTTTAAAGTGTCCCATATGTAGACATAAAAATCATGAAATCAAAACTGAGTATCACTAAAACAGCTTCAAAAATTATTGTAGCTGGTGGAAACAGCAATAATAAACGCTGTATTTTGTGCTAATTTTTCTACACTGTTATATACAATACATTAATACACGGCTACATTTCAGTGAGGATATCCCGTGTACTGATGAGTTCATCTTAACTGTTGTTGTAATCTGCCTTTTCATTGGGGCATGTGGAATCACATTTTCACCTCATCTCTGTTGTACAAATAGATTATTCTGTTTTGAGAATCTTTCTGAAACAAGTGGTTTTATAAGCCAAAATAATTAAAAAAAAATATTTTCTTTCATGCATATCTCTCATTTGTTGAAACATAACTAAATGGGCTATAAGCTCCTAATAAAGTCCATTGGTTTTCTTATATTTTGTCCTTGTGATGACTTATACTGTGCCAAAACTGGAAATACAGTTTTGGCACAGTATAAGTCATGACAGTATAAGTATAATAGAATTCAGTACCATCCAAAACGTATTATCATTATAATTGTGTTCGCATTTGGGTAATAACTGAGAAAATGCTGTTGAAAACTGACTTGAAGAAATAAATATATATCACACATATATGGCACATTTAGACTGACTTTGGACTTCTGCATGAAGGTAGCTCTGCCCTAATTATTTAATATCTTTCTTTAAATGTATTTATTTGTTGCATTTGTACCCCACATTTTCCCACCTATTTGCAGGCTCATTGTGGCTTACATAGTACCGTAATGGCGTTTGCCAAGTCGGTTGATAACAGATACAAGGTTATATTGTGGTCTGACGAGGTAGGTGTTTGTCAGACACCATGAGGGTCAAAGAGAATGTAAATTGTGTATTGTCTCGTAGGATCATTGGTTCTGCAGTGTTGCTGGGAATAGTGATTTACGGTGGATCGGTGGGGTAAGCCTTTTTGAAGAGGTTGGTTTTTAGTGATTTCCTGAAGTTCAAGTGGTCGCGGATTGTTTTCACAGCTTTTGAGAGTCCATTCCATAGTTGTGCGCTTATGTAGGAGAAGCAGGATGCATAAGTTGTTTTGTATTTATTTAAGTCCTTTGCAATTTGGGTAATGTAGGTTTAGATATGATCGTGATAATCCGATTCTGTTTCTGGTTGGTAGATCTATGAGGTATGCCATGTATGCTGGGGCTATGCCGTAGATAATTTTGTGGGTCGGGGTGCAGATTTTTAAGATGATCCTTTCTTTGATTGGGAGCCAGTGCAGTTTTTCTCAGGGGGGGGGTTGGCACTTTCGAATCGTGTTTTACCAAATATTAGCCTGGCTGCTGTGTTTTGGGCGGTCTGGGGTTTTATTGTGCCATGGCGCACTGGTTCCCGGCTCTGATTGGGCTCGGGTGAGGCTCGTCCAGCTCCGTGTTCTGGCCCAACAAGGCTCGATGGGGCGGGGAGTCCTTCCGCAACAGTCGGGCGCTGCCAGCCCGATCTCGGAAGGTCAAGGGCACAAACAATATTAAGTGCATATTTGTAATATACCACTGCATTCCACAAAACATTCCAGGGCTCTGTCCTTTCCTGGTTCTCTTCCTACCTCTCCCTCCGCACCTTTAGTGTTCACTCTGGTGGATCCTCTTCTACTTCTATCCCTCTGCCTGTCGGCGTACCTCAGGGTTCTGTTCTTGGTCCCCTCCTCTTTTCTATCTACACTTCTTCCCTTGGTTCATTAATCTCATCCCATGGCTTTTCCTACCATCTCTATGCTGATGACTCCCAAATCTACCTTTCTACCCCTGATATCTCACCTTGCATCCAAACCAAAGTTTCAGCGTGCTTGTCTGACATTGCTGTCTGGATGTCTCAACGCCACCTGAAATTAAATATGACCAAAACCGAGCTTCTCATTTTCCCCCCCAAACCCACCTCCCCGCTCCCCCCGTTTTCTATTTCTGTTGATGGCTCTCTCATTCTCCCTGTCTCCTCAGCTCGAAACCTTGGGGTCATCTTTGACTCTTCTCTCTCCTTCTCTGCTCATATCCAGCAGATTGCCAAGACCTGTCGTTTCTTTCTTTACAACATCCGTAAAATCCGCCCCTTTCTTTCCGAGCACTCTACCAAAACCCTCATCCACACCCTTGTCACCTCTCGTTTAGACTACTGCAATCTGCTTCTTGCTGGCCTCCCACTTAGTCACCTCTCCCCTCTCCAGTCGGTTCAAAACTCTGCTGCCCGTCTCGTCTTCCGCCAGGGTCGCTTTACTCATACTACCCCTCTCCTCAAGACCCTTCACTGGCTCCTTATCCGTTTTCGCATCCTGTTCAAACTTCTTCTACTAACCTATAAATGTACTCACTCTGCTGCTCCCCAGTATCTCTCCACACTCGTCCTTCCCTACACCCCTTCCCGTGCACTCTGCTCCATGGATAAATCCTTCTTATCTGTTCCCTTCTCCACTACTGCCAACTCCAGACTTTGCGCCTTCTGTCTCGCTGCACCCTACGCCTGGAATAAACTTCCTGAGCCCCTACGTCTTGCCCCATCCTTGGCCACCTTTAAATCTAGACTGAAAGCCCACCTCTTTGACATTGCTTTTGACTCGTAACCACTTGTAACCACTCGCCTCCACCTACCCTCCTCTCTTCCTTCCCGTTCACATTGATTGATTTGATTTGCTTACTTTATTTTTTGTCTATTAGATTGTAAGCTCTTTGAGCAGGGACTGTCTTTCTTCTATGTTTGTGCAGCGCTGCGTACGCCTTGTAGTGCTATAGAAATGCTAAATAGTAGTAGTTGATCTAGGCACAGGAAAAAAAAGATTTTTAATAGTCCCAGTTTTCAACCCAATTCATGTTTAATGTGGGATATAACTATCATAAATAAGTAAATGAATACACAGTAACTCTGAATGTTGAGGACCTGATTCTAATAACATGATGTCTGTTTTAGTGGCCTTTTACCAGGGAGAAAAAAAAAAACCTCTGCAAGAATATATATAACACATGCTAGGCTGTCCCTATAACTAGCCCCTCCAAATGATTACGATTTACAACAAATTACTACTTTACCTATGAAAAGTTATTATACTTCCTCTTGTACATCCGTATGCTGCACAAGCTGGAACGTTTGAAAACATAAGTGAGGTTAAATAAAAACGCTACTACCAACAATAAAGAAGTTTTGTTTGCTTTGTTTTGAGTGTATGCAGAACGAAGGACGGCTGCGAGGGGAAGGGGGAAACAGAGACTAACCTAAGTGGCGTCAACGTTTTTACGTCATGCCTCCCCCCCCCCCCCCGTTCGCAATGTAACCTCCTTGTTCTCCAGTGTCCCTCCCTCCTCTGACATAGTTTCCGGTTGGGCGGAACGCGCCGGAAGGAGAGAGTTGTGCGTGTCAGTGTTTGGCGGGTGTGACTTTTTCAAGCATGAGTTTGAAGGTGAGGGAAACTGCCGGATCGCCGACGGGAGCCCCGTCTCCGAATGCGTCTGAGGGCAGTCACTCGTGTGACTTGGTATCTGTATAAATAAATGTCTGGGTTGCCTAGCAAAACACTTCTTCACCTTTTGTGCATGTTGGGGGTCTTTGTTTTGGTGTTCTGGTTACCATTGCAAAGGTATTTAGAAAAGGCAATGGCCGGTTAGAGTGGCTGTCCAACGAAGAAAAGCAGATTCTTAAAAATGAACCAAGCAGAGGAAAGAATTTAAGCCACATTTACCTGCTTGGCTAAATTTCCTACTTTGCTATTCAAGATCTTTAAAAACAGCAATTCAACACCTCAAGAGATGTGAAGGGGAGTCTGCCTGGTCTGACAAAGACTGATGGTCTAAAAGACTTAGAAAAAAAAAATCAGTTTTCCCTACTATGTAACATTGTTCACGTATTTATTTATGTATTTATTGCATTTGTATCCCACGTTTTCCCACCTATTTGCAGGCTCAATGTAGCTTACATAAGGCGGTAGAACGAGAGGACATGAAATGAGATTGAAGGGGGGCAGACTCAAGAAAAATGTCTGGAAGTATTTCTTCACGGAGAGAGTGGTGGATGCTTGGAATGCCCTCCCGCGGGAGGTGGTGGAGAGGAAAACGGTAATGGAATTCAAACATGCGTGGGATAAACATAAAGGAATCCTGTTTAGAAGGAAAGGATCCTCAGGAGCTTAACCGAGATTGGATAGCAGAGCCGGTAGTGGGAGGCGGGGCTGGAGGTTGGGAGGCGGGGATAGTGCGGGGCAGACTTATACGGTCTGCCAGAGCCGGTGGTTGGGAGGCGGGGCTAGTGCTGGGCAGACTTATACGGTCTATGCCAGAGCCGGTGGTTGGGAGGTGGGGCTAGTGCTGGGCAGACTTATACGGTCTGTGCCCTGAAGAGCACAGGTACAAATCAAAGTAGGGTATACACAAAAGTAGCACACATGAGTTGTCTTGTTGGGCAGACTGGATGGACCGTGCAGGTCTTTTTCTGCCGTCATCTACTATGTTACTATGTTAACATTGACATTCCAGGATATCAGAAACAGTTAGTATTGTGCAGAGATTAAGTAAGGGAAGAAGGAAGGAAGGAAGGAAGGAAGGAAGGGAGTGATTAGGGTAATTGTAGAAGGTGGGCTTTCATAACTGACTGGGTTGGTGAGGTGGATTAGTGAGGCTATAGGTTTTCATTGTAGGCCTTGTTGAAGAAATATGTCTTCAGAGATTTGCGAAACAATAATTGTCTATTTTCTAAGCTATTTCCATCAAGATCGATACATTGTAAGCCACATTGAGCCTGCAAAAAGGTGGGAAAATGTGGGATACAAATGCAATAAATTAAATAAATAAATAAATACGTGAACAATGTTAAATAGTAGGGAAAATTGATTTTTTTCAAAGTCTTTTAGACCATCAGTCTTTGTCAGACCAGGCAGACTCCCCTTCACATCTCGTGAGGTGTTGAATTGCTGTTTTTCTCAATATGGGTTCACAGGACCTCAAATATCTCCTTTACACTGCAGAGCAAGTCTTTAAAGGGATCTTACATTAAGATATCAATATTATAAATATAACCACATCCTCTGCCACACACTTCTACAGAGTGGGGTTGTCTTGAAAAACCCACAGTAATTGATGCCACAGAGACATTTAATTTCTGGAGCCACTCTTGTCTAACAGTGATTATGACCCTGGCTACTGCATCCTTTTAGTAGGGAGTGATTTGGACTACCTTACACTGATACATTTTAAAGAAGCAGATTAACTCTTAACTCTAAACCAGTCTGGCATTCAGACAATACATATGTATAAGATCTGTAAGCATGTACTGCTAGTGGTGTAATAATACCATTTTTATAGGCTACTGGACACACAAACACTGAACAGTTGTGATAAGTATTCAGGTACAATATATCCCTGTGCCAATTTAAGGGGGTACCTGAAGCAATGGAAGACGAAGCAATTTACCCAGGGTCATAACGTGTCAGAGGCAGAAATGGGCACTGAATCCTGATTTCCCTGGTTCTCAGCCCATTGCTGTAACCACCAGGCCATTTTCTAAATGCAGGGCTGGCCCAAAGGTATCCCAAAGGCAATCTGCTGCCTGAAGTGAGGTAAAGAGTTGGCCCCTTCAGAGCTCTGGTGGGGGAGCAAGGGAAGCGCATCCCTGTACTCTGACCGCTGGCCAGACAGATCCCCGAAGAAGAAAGCATACAGTTTGGTCCCAGGCTATGTAATGTAAATATAAGTTTTTCAATCGCTGGTTATACTCCTTGTTCATTTGTCCTATCACATACCTCCTTTGTTGATTCTGATGCTACAGATTGTATTCTCTTGTTACATTGAGCCTGCGATGAGCGGGAAAGCGTGGGGTACAAATGTAATAGATAAATACTGGGCTGAAATTGAAGCAGTTCAGTTATGTAGCCTAGGACTCATCTAGAAGAATACGGACTCCTGACTCTGCACACTGGGCTGTCATGGTGACAACTGTTAAATGTATAGTGTGCATCCACAGACATTTTCCATGTCCAGCAACAGGAGTTGATCAGAACTAGGACATTTTCCTCAAAGAGTTCACCATACAAAAAATAAATAAAAAGCTTGTTTCTATTTTCATCTCAGTACAGCAACATAAACCCCAGCTGCGCCAGGCAAATTATGAAGTAATAAAAAACAAAAGTCATCCAGGACCAGAACTCGCACAAGGAGCCTATTCAGGGAAGGGGAGCACTGTAAATATTACAGAGGTTCCCAATCTCTGTGTGGACCCATTCACAAACTCCTCTTTTCATTTTCATCTATGCCTTGTGTCCCTTCCATTCCCCATTTTACCTCACAGTCCAGCATCTCTCCTTCCTCTTGTCAGGTCTGCCCCCTCCCCTGATTGCTGCCGCCATGCTAATTTCACCCAGGCTACTTTGCAGCATGGCCTGGTGCTTTCGTGCACATATCTGCGGTCAAGGCCTACCATGTTCTGTCTACTCTGATGCTTTCCTGTGTCAGATAATGTGAGATGCAGCAGGCCTTGTCAGCATATATATATATTTTTTTTTTGTTACATTTGTACCCCGTGCTTTCCCACTCATGGCAGGCTCAATGCGGCAGGCAATGGAGGGTTAAGTGACTTGCCCAGAGTCACAAGGAGCTGCCTGTGCCGGGAATCGAACTCAGTTCCCCAGGACCACTAGGCCACTCCTATGTTTGTGCAACTGTTCTGCGCTGGCACTGTTTCCACTCCTAGAATTGTGCTGCTCTTGATATCTGCCTACTGGTAAGGCTGTTCCTGCCCATCTACTTCATGCGTGTTTATATAATTTTTTATATTCTTAACCTATAAAGGCTACAGTGTGGTTTATGACAGCATGTCATACAGAATATAAAAAGCTTACAATGCAGTGTAGGTCGTGGTATGTCATTAAAAGGTTAACGATAATATAAAAATATTGTAATCCACAGTAAAAGGTCAGTTGAAGGCCATATTAAACACCTATATTTTGCAAATATTTCAGAATGCTAAATTATTAGATATAATTTAATCTCATTAGCATTAAAAAAAAGTCTATGAGAAAGAAACTGTAAAAACTAATTTGCTACTGCTGTTGCCCAGACAACATTTGGGGGCCTTGCTTTATTATGCTGAACTGTTGTTTTGATTTACATACCACCTTGGTGCAAGATTCATTTTGTGAAGTAGTGCTATGCTTTTGTTAACCACTACACTTAAAAACAGGTTTTGGTACACATTTATTACATTTGTATCCCACATTTTCCCACCTATTTGCAGGCTCAATGTGGCTTGTGCCGTAAGGCGTTAGCCAACTCCTAGGCTACATAACTGAACTGCTTAATGCTGCCATAATTTGCAGACCATTTTTAAACTCCATTGGGTATAGAAGTTTTCTTTAGTGCACCATTCTAATGCATGGCTTATTACATCTGTTCCATAATGAGAAAATTCAGTGTCTGTAACTAAGATGCCCTTACCCTGATATATGCCCCCGTCTCCTGGTCTCCACATGTTCAGCCTTCAAGATTAGAAGCTGGTATTTTCCTCTGATTAGGCCTTTAATTGTGCCGTTTTCTGCTGCTCCTGTACTCAGGAGGTAGACTGTGCCACCACATGAAAATACCCCAGTGGTCTGGTGTATCTCATGTTATATTGTTTTACGCTTTCCTTTTTTTTCACAGAATCATCCATAATTGGTTTAATAGACTTCAATCATTGTAGTTGCAGTTTTTAAGTTCTTGGCAGTCTCTCGTGGCTTTGTCCGCAGGCCGAACACGACTATGATGAAATTGCTGCTAGTAAAAGGGAAAATACTTTTTCAGTCTGCATGAACTTAAGATACAGAAACTACCCCCCCCCCCCGCCATTTAATTAGAACATCAAAATAAGGGCCCTGTGTACTAAACTGCACCAATGATTTGCAGTTATGATGTGGTAATTGCTAGGATGAATGCACAGTAACTGCAAAACCTTTCAGTTAACTGTTGAACTTTGCTAACAATCTTCCCATTTGGTTAATGCAATTGTATGCAGTTAGCTACACTTCTTGAGATTTTGTTAAACTGCGCTGCATTATCCACTACATTAAGGGGCTCATTTTCAAAGCGCTTAGACTTGCAAAGTTCCATAGCTTACCATGAGGCATATTTTCAAAGCACTTAGACTTATAAAGTTACATACCGTAGCAACCTATGGAACTTTGTAAATCTAAGTGCTTTGAAAATGAGCCCCTATGGAACTTTGTAAGTCCAACTGCTTTGAAAATACGCCTCTATGTAACTTTGTAAGTCTAAATGCATTGAAAATAAGCCCCATCTTAATGCGCAGTAACTACCTCTTTGTTAACTGTAAAGTGCAGTCTTCACGCGGTTCATATCCCATCCTGAGTTGCTATGCATTACTAGCTAATGCAGCTTAATAAAGATTCCCACTGCAGTTCCTTGTGACTCTGGGCAAGTCACTTAACCCTCCATTGCTCCTGGTACAAAATAAGTACCTGAATGTTTGTAAACCACTTTGAATGTAGTTGCAAAAACCTCAGGCGGTATATCAAGTCCCATTTCCCTTTTGTCTAAGGGGCTCATTTTCTGCTTTGAAAATATGTATTAAAGCATTACTGCAAGTGTTAAAAGCTCACAGTTTTAACAATTCTTTGATATGTTTATTTGCCACTTTTTCTTTAGCCTATGAGCACATCACTTAAGGAGCGACTAAAGAAGACCCGACTTTCCTATTTTGCTGTGGCAAAGCGCCTTAAAGTAGACAGTGAGGAAAATGACAGCGCCGTCTCTGCAGATGCATCTTTGGGAACGGATAGACCCGGATGTAGTTCTGCTGAAGGTGTGGAAAACTTTGGTAAAAGTTCTGATGTAGACACCAGTGTACAAAGTCCACTACGCAACGAGGGCGCCAAGGTGTCTACACTTGGTGCTTCCTTGCAGAGCTCTGCACCAGCTGTTTCTTTGGATGCTAACCTTAATCTACAGGAACTATTGGAAGAGAAAAAGAAGTTGATTCAGCAGGTCAAGGAGAAGGAAGAGCTAGTTCGAAGACTAAAAATGGTTAAAATGTACAGATCAAAGGTAACAAACTTCCTAATTGTCATATTTACTACTACTTAACATTTCTAAGGCGCTACCCGGGTTACGCAGCGCTGTACAATTTAACAAAGAAGGACAGTCCCTGCTCAAAGGAACTTACAATCTAAAGGACAAAAGTGCGGTCAATCAAATTGGGCAGTCTAGATTTCATAAGTGGAGGTATAATGGTTAGGTGCCGAAGGCGACATTGAAGAGGTGAGCTTTGAGCAAGGATTTGAAGATGGGCAGGGAGGGGGCTTGGCGTATGGGCTCAGGGAGTTTGTTCCAAGCATAGGGTGAGGCGAGGCAGAAAGGGCGGAGCCTGGAGTTGGCGGTGGTGGAGAAGGGTACTGAGAGGAGGGATTTGTCCTGTGAGCGGAGGTTACGGGTAGGAGCGTAAGGGGAGATGAGGGTAGAGAGGTAGTGAGGGGCTGCAGATTGAGTGCATTTGTAGGTTAGTAGGAGAAGCTTGAACTGAATGCGGTACCTGATCGGGAGCCAATGAAGAGACTTGAGGAGAGGGGTGATATGAGCAAATCGGTCAAGGCGGAATATAAGACGGGCTGCAGAGTTCTGAATGGATTGAAGGGGGGATAGATGGTGAAGTGGGAGGCCGGTGAGGAGTAGGTTGCAGTAGTCATATTTAGAGGTAAAGGAACAGAGAATCAGGGATAGTATAATAAATCACTGTTTATGTTAGGTTTTACAGATTATATAGGGATGATACTACAGACACCTTCATGGCCTCTCCATGTTGCTCTTACTCTACAACATCTGTGTGATCTAGGGGTGGTGGAACCTGATTCGCAGGAGGAAAGAGACCTGGGAAGGTACTCCATCTATTTCATGGTCTCAGAGAAGGGCAGTTCTTTTTGCCCCATTCTGGACCTCAAGGGAGTGAATGGCTATCTGAGAGTCTAGCACTATTGCATGAAGACTCTCTGCTCAGTCATCGTGTCGGTGAGGCCAGGGCAGGTCCATCTTCACATCCCCATCGCAGCTTGTCACAAGAGGTATCTGCACTTCTGTGTGTTGGGATAGCATTTTCGGTTTCAAGCCTTGCTGTTTGGCTTGGCTACTGCGCCCCCACATGTTTTCCAAGGTAATGGCGGTGGTGGCTGCACACCTCCGGCACCAGGGAGATTCATCCATACCTGGACAACTGCCTGATTCCACCACGGAGGCCAGTTTGGTCTCCTCTCAGGTCATTTACCTCCTGGAATCTCGGCGCTGGGTAGTGAACCGGCCCAAGAGTCATCTGTTCCCGTCTCAGCCCCTGGAGCATCCCGCAGTCTGTTTCAACACGGCCAGGGGGAGGAGTAGGCAGAGAAGCTCTGTGTCAGCAGCGCAGGTTCTGCGAGCTCCCGGGGCCCACTGTCCGAGATTATTTGCAGCTACTGGGCTTCATGACTGTGATGCTGGAGGTGGTGCCCTGGGTGAGAGCTCATATGAACCCTTTGCAGCAGACCCTGTTGTCACAGTGGGCTCCAGGCTCTCAGGACTTCCATCACCCTCTACCTCTTACGCCCAAGGTGAGACTGTCTGGCCTGGTGGGACAATCTGAGGCATCTGCTGATGGGGGTTCCGCTGGATCCCCCTCAGTGGGTGGTGGTCATCACAGATGCAAGCCTCCTCATTTGGGGAGCTCGTTGCCTAGGTTGCCCAAGGAACCTGGTCGAGCCAAGAGGCGACCTGGTCCATCAGTTGTCTGGAGACCCAGGAGTTTTGGCTGCTCCTTGAAGGGAGAGCATTCAGATTGATGTTTGGACAGTGCCATGGCTGTGGCTTATATCCACAGGCAGGGCAGTACCAGGAGTCAGGCAGTGGCCAATATTCAGTCGGCAGGAGGCAGCCCACATAAGTGCCGTAGTTGGCGCTGACTCCGGATATTCAATGCTGGGCTGTTTCTGGTGACCGGTATTGAATATCCGGTTTCAATTTTGGCCTCCGGAACTTAACCGGTTAAGCTTAAACCATGCAGGTGTAAAATGGGCTTGTTGACATTTAGCATGTGCTAATCCCCTTAGCATGCGCTAAGCTTTAGTAAAAGGGCCCTTAGTCTGGTATCTGCTTATATAAATACTTGTACTTTTAACTTTCCATAGTGGCTGCCTCTCCCAAAGACATACACCTTTCTAAACAAAGGGTAGCCCTTCCCAGCTACGTATGGGAGATGGGGAGGGACCCGGGGACACCCGAGTTTGACACCCCCAGAGGCTGTAAAAGAAAGAAAGGAAAAGAAATCCCTACCTGACCAGCGTCTAACAGAGAATTCCTAGGCACAGAAGAAGAGGTAGCATTATTAACCTCTAAAAGAGAAAGATAGAGAGACTAATGGGCTCGCTTCCTACCTACTGGGAGACTGAGAAAATACTGAGGCTAAGGTCACATGGCCAGGGCTCCTATTGGCTCTCTAGAGTCAGAGTTTTTTCTCAGTCTCCACCTGCTGGTAGGCGAGCACAACCCATCAGTCCAATCCTGGTCCGGTCCGGAGGGACGCTAAGGAAGGGGTCCTTTTACTAAGCTGTGGTAAGCACTAATGCGTCCCGCCGTAAGTTTTGCATATGGGTGCACTACCCATGTGCTAAAAAATAAAATTTATAGCTCTGGGGGTGGGGAGAGTGCGTGTTCTGCACTAATCGGTTAGCACAGCTACATTGCCGCATACTAACCAATTAGTGTGTGCTTAGCATGTGAGCCCTGTCTACATAATAGGTGGTGGTAGGGGCTGACACACTAATGAGAAAATTAGCACATGGCCATTAATAGGGAAAAGAGAAATACCCCGGCTGTAAAAATGGACTTCGTGGTTGGGACTGACCCACATAAGGACACACCAAGGCTTCTCCTTACCGCAGTTGGTAAAAGGGCCCCTAAATGGGTACCTGAGGCAGTGGGAGATAGTGATTTGCCCAAGGTCACAAAGAGTAGCAGTGGCAGAAGTGGGAACAGAACCCTGTTCCTCAGTCCATTGCTCTAACCTCTCTGTATTGTGGTGTGTTGTGTAAGCATTTCTATTAAATTTACTCTCTCTGTTGCAGAATAACTTGACGGAGCTTCAGTCTTTGACGGAAAAATGGAGGAGATGCAGTCAACAGGTGCTCTATGAACTACAGATGGCCTTGTCTACAGATGGCAAGAAGCTAAGTCTTACACAACTGATAGACAGCTTTGGACTAGAGGATGATTTGTTGCACTATAACCGGGCAGAAGAAGATTTTACTGATCCATAGGCTCCGAATCATCACTAAAATTTATTACAATAGGAGGAAAGACCACACGAATAAGGGGAGTCTCCTTCCTTTTCTTGGCAAGCAGTTGGAGTGGTCACATGTATTTGGTTTAATTATTTTATTTTAATATTCCTATACTGTTCTGCCTCTGGCTAACTTGTGTACATTCAACTGATGAACCCACAGCATTAAGAAGTAATTTTTCCATGGGATTCATGCCTTAGAGGAGGTTATGGCACAGTGTTGCGAAGGTGTTAAACATGGTACTGGATGCAAATATTGCTATTTTACATCTTTACTTCTGGTCTTTGTCAGATCTTTTTCTCTATTTCATATTACCTAACTGTGCCTTTGTTGATGTTTTGTCATAGGCTTATGGAGAGCACATTGCTATTCACTTGGGGTTTAATGTCATAAGCAAATTGAGAATATAGGTACTTATAAACTATACATATAAGTTTCAATTTTTGGCTACTATCTAGTACATGGAGCTTATTTTCTGAGCATATCTTGAGCTACAAAATGTATTTATTTATAAATATCACTTGCACACGTTTTTATTTTTGGATTATTGAACCATTGATGATTCATGAGGCACATGCATAAATGGTGTGTCCATGCCAGACATATAAGCTACATCTAGAAAACAAATATTTGCCATGTCTACGTAGCTTACACATGGATGCACCAGTATTTGGCATTTGTTTTTAACCTGTATGTAGAAGAAAACATCTATGCATACTTGTATATTCAGTGGCTTTCACTATATATTACCGGTGACTATACAAATAATTTGAAACGATATTTTGCTGAAATTTGACTGCACAGTACCTGCTTTTTTTGTGGCGTAAGCAAAGATGGCCCCACTGGCAAATACGTAATAGTTACTTGTGCCTTGGAGCTGGTTTAACTGTGCAGGAGCTTTTGGGTAGTCTGTTCTCTAAAGCAGAGCTTCTTAACCCAATCCTTGAGGCACACCTGGTCCCATCAGGTTTTCAGGATATCCACATGAATATGCATATGAGAGATTTACATACCAAGGAGGCAGTGAATGCAGGTCTGTCATTGTCAATATCCTGAAAACCTGATGGTACCAGTTGTAAGGACTGGGTTGAGGACCACTGTTATAAAGGCACATATGTATGTGTGTGTTTTATAAAAGTGCTGATTCCACCCACGGGGCCACCTTAGAATATTCACAGCTATAGAATTTTATTGAATAGTAGAGGACGATCTACAGAGCAATATCTCTTCCTGCGTATAGGAAGGTTAATTTCCTGATCGTCTTCTCCAGACCATTCCCAATGAGCGGTTAATATGCACTCCTACCAGCAGAGGGAGTCTGAGAACTATTGAGTAGTGCACCTGTAGAAGGGACTATGTAACCCTGACCTGCATAGTTTTCAGTCTCCCAGCAGAGGTAGGTGATTCTGTGTAGCCCTGCTCCGTGTTAGTGGGTGCGCCAGTTTTGGCCCCGTGTTAGCCTTGTGGTCTGGGTCTTCGTCGGGGTCCTAGGCTTTTTGGGATTTTACTTAAAAAAAATAAAACACAAAACCCACAAACATTCTGATGAGCAATTTCTTAGTCTTCAGGAGAGGGCAGCTGCATTTGGTCTCGGGCTTCGGGCCCCTGCACCTTTGAGGGTGTACACTCTGGGCTCCGGGTCCTTTCCACTTGCAGCAAAGACACCCCACTACAGTAAGGAGGTTATTTCTGGGGAGCCTATCCCTCCTGTCTGCGGTGCACCCAACGCAGTTTTGGCAGGAATGTCCACCGTTGGCTCCAAATGCTCCAAGCCTCGATCTGGGAGAAGGGCCGCCAGTGCTCTCTAGGCATTTTTCCCCAGAATTCGTCCTTTTGTTACACCAGGCTTATTGCCTGAAACGGGCTCCCACTGGATGCTTTTGGAGGGGTGGGGGGGGGGGGGGGCTGCTGGAGCCTCAGGCACAGGATGGCTCGGTAGGGGCCCTTTGGGCCAAGAAGCCTCGTATGGCTATGATGGATGACCTAGAGGATGTTCTTTTCCTCGGGTCGGAGCATCCACTGAAGGAGGAGGTGGACAGTGGGGAACCCTGGGAAGCAGGGCCTCTAGACAAGCCGCCTTAGGTTCCTCTGGGGGAGGACCCTTCCATGATTTGTATTTTTAAGTGTCAGGAATTGCCGACCTTGTTGTCTGAGGTCCTCCAGGCTGTGAAGCTTTCGGAGGACCCTCCTCTGGTGACAAGGAAAGGGGATCTGCTGTTGAAGGTCCGTCTGCCGCCCCAGACCTTTCTCTATCATGAGGATTTGAAGGTGCTGGTGGAGGCGGAGCGGCTGGCCCCAGATTCTCCTTTATGAATTGGTCGGGCCATGGCTCACCTCTATCACCTCCCCCTGGTGGATCTGGAGTCCTTTCAGGTCCCTAAGGTGGATGCCCTGGTAATGACAGTTATCAAGAAAACGGCGATCCCTGTTGAGGGTGGGGCGGCCCTTATGGATCCTCAGGACCGTCGGTTGGAGGCTCTCCTGAAGCGCTCCTTTGAGGTGTCCGCCTTGGCCTTGCAGGCAGCCGTTTGTGGTGGTTACATAGCTTGAGCCTGTTTTCAGTGGGTTAAGCGTCTCCCAGACTCGCTGCCTGTGTCCTCTTTGCAGTCTGGTTCGGATGCTATTAATTTGGAGATGGGTACTGTCTTTCTCTCGGATACCATGTACGATTTAGTTTGGGCTTCTGTGAAGAATGTAACCCTGGTAGTGGCTGAGTGGTGCCTTTTATGGCTCAGGAATTGGTCAGTGGATGTGGCTTCCAAGGTTCGTTTGAGTCAGCTTCCCTTCCAGGGCAAGTTGCTATTTGGAGATGAGTTGGAAAAGCTTTTTAAGAGTTTAAGTGAGTCTAAGGTGCTACCGTAAGATAGGTCGGCTTCCCAGTTCGCAGACCGTGGGCACCGGCGGGAGGTGCAGAGATACAGGCTGGGTATTGGAGTCAGCTCCCAGTGTGCTCAGTTCTGGAATAGAGGCCAGTCCTTTCGAGGTAATCGGAGAGGAGGTTGTGACGGGGGATGCGGGGGTGCTGGCAGTGCCAGAGCATCCTAATAAGGTTGTGGGGGCCTAGTCTCTGGTTATACCCATTGGCGGCAGATTGCAGCTGTTTTACAGGAGGTGGGTCCACGTAACTTCGGACCAGTGGGTCCTAGATATTATCAAGCACGGTTATGCCCTGGAATTTCGTCATCCTCTTCCAGACGTCTTTCTCGTGTTTCCTTGCAAGTCCCCTTCTCAAGGTGCGAGCTGTCCGTCAGACCTTGGAACGACTTTTGGGTGTGCAAGCCGGTTCCTGTTCCTCCGGCCGAGGGGTTCTGGGAGGAATTCCATTTACTTTGTTGTGCCCAAAAAGGAGGGCTCCTGGTGTCCGATTCTAGATCTCAAGCAGATGAATTGGGCCTTGCGGGTTTACCCTTTTGCATGGAGACCCTCTGGTCAGTTATTGTGGCGATACAGCTGTGGGAGTTTGTCACATCCTTGGATCTATTGGCAGTGTACCTTCATATTCACATTCTCTGGGATCATCAGAGGTGATACGGTCCTCTCATTATACAAAAGGCTTGTCCTTTAACAACGAGATGGTCTGTTATACCTGATGTCTTTTTTTCTCCACTTTTGTTGTATTGCCAAATTCTGATCTGTTTGACTTGTCAACTATTTGTAATCTTGGTAGACAGAGGTATTTATTGATTATATATTCTACCTATTCCGGTTTTTGAATTGAATCATCAGAGGTGTCTCAGTTTGCAGTCTTGGGAGAGGACGTCTAGTTTCAGGCAATGCCCTTTGGACTGGCTACAGCACTGCGTACTTTTCCAAGGTAATGGTACTAGTGGCAGCCCAGCTTCGTCAGGAGGGTGTCCTGGTGCATCCCTACCTGGACGACTGGTTAGTCTGGGCGAAGTCTGTGTAGGAGAGCTGGAGAGCCGTGGATTGAGTTGTTCAACTGCTCCAGCATTTAGGTTGGGTGAGCAATGTGCCCAAGAGTTCTCTTGTCCCCCGCACAGTCCTTGGAGTATATGGGGGTGCGTTTCAACACCTGAGATGGCATGGTGCATCTTCCGGCAGCGTGGATCATGAAGGTTCAGTCCCAGATTCGTCTGCTGCTTGCGGCCAGGACTCTGTCCGTGTGGGAGATTTTTTAGGTTCTTGGATCCATGGCAGCAACCATAGAGGTGGTGGTGTGGACAAGGGTGCATATGAGGCTGCTCAAGTCTGTCCTCTTGGCGCTCTGGCCACCTCAGGTGGAGTCTCTCTCTTGCAGGGTTTGGCTCCAGTGGCCAGTGTGCCTCGGCCTTCAGTGGTGGCTGGACCAGCATCATCTGAGTCTAGGCGTGCCTTTGGACCACCCCCCACCCCCTGGACCTGGGTTGTAGTGACAATGGATCAAGCCTGACTGGGTGAGGTGCCCATTGTCAGGGGCAGGTGGCCCAGGGACGTTGATTAGCGAAGGAGTCCTCTTGGTTCATCAACCAGCTGGAGATTCGAGCGATCTGTCTTGCTCTTTTGGTGTTTCAGCAGTTGCTGCACTTCCGGGATGTTCACATCTTCTCCAACAATGGGACAGCGATTGAATATGTCAGTCACCAGGGGGGTACCAAGAGCTCTCTTTTGGCCCAGGAAGCGGCGTTGCTCATGGTCTAGGCAGAGCAGATTGTCCGGTTACTCTCGGCGGTGCATGTAGCAGGTGCCAGCAATGTGGTGGCGGACTATGTCAGTTGTCATTGTCCGGATCCGGGAGAGCGGAGTCTGGTTCCATTCGTATTCCACTCATCGTCAATCACTGGAGTCCAGATTATGGATCTCACGGCCACAGCAAAGAATGGCAAGGCTCTGAGGTTTTTCAGTCACCGGAAGGAGCCGCTGTCAGAGGGCCTTGACGCGTTGGCACAGCCCTGGCCTCGTCAAGGTCTGTTGTGTTTCCTCCGTGGCCGCTGATCTGTTGTGTTCAGCACATTCAGGTGCACAACAGTCATGTGATCCTGGTGGCTCCCGACTGGCCGCGGTATGCAGATTTCATGAGGTTGCAGGTAGGCGATTCGTTTTGTCTTCCCTTGAAGGACGGTCTGTTCAGTCAGGGTCCCATCCTAATGCCCAACGTGGCTCAGTTCTTGCTTATAGCTTGGTTGTTGAGTGGACATGACTGTTGAAGAAGGGTTACTCTGTCTTACCCTTTTGAGTTCCAGGAAATGGTCCACTTCCTTGGCCTACGTGCGAGTCTGGCATATTGTTGAGGCCTGGTGTGAAGAGAGGGAGGTGCAGCCTTTACAGACTTTTGTCAAGGTGGCTTGGAAAAGGGTTTGTTCCTGTCTTCCCTTCAGGTGAAGTTGGTGGCGCTCGCTTGTTTTCGGGGTCCACTTCAGGAGCAATCGTTGACCCTTCATCCAGACATCTTTTGTTTTTTTTCCAGGGGGTTAAAAGGTTGAGACCTCCTCTGCTCCCAGTAGTCCCTCCTTGGGACTTGAATTTGGTACTGTCAGCCTTGGTTAGGGCCCCGTTTGAGCCTCTGCAGCAGGCCATCCTTAAAAATCTCACTCTCAAGGTGGTGTTTTTGGTGGCTATCACATCGGCGCAACATATTTCAGAGTAGCAGGCCTTGTCGTGTCACGAGCTGTTTCTCGTCTTCTATAAGAAAAAGGTTTTGTTGAGGCCGGTTCCTTCCTTTTTTCCTAAGGTGATTTCCCCGTTTCATATCAGTCGATGTCCTTGCCGGCCCTTCTGAGGGATGAGACTTCTCGGTTGTATAGGCTTCAGGTTTTTTTTAGAGCGCTGAAGTTTGTATGCCAGACAGCAGAGTTTCAAAAGTCGGACCATCTCTTGGTTTTGTTTAGGGTTCCGCAGAAGGGAGAGGCGGTGTCTAAGGCCTCCATCGCTCGTTAAAGAGGCGATTACCTTCGCATATCTGCTGTCGGGAAAGGAAGTTCCAGCTGTGCTGCGAGCACATTCCACGCATGCCCAGGCTGCTTCTTGGGCAGAACATTCTCTCATTCCTCCTCAGGACATATGCAGGGTGGCAACCTGGTCCTCTCTGTATTCCTTTGTCAGACACTACAGGTTGGATGTTTAGTCTCGGCAGGATGCTCCTTTTAGGGCGTCTGTTTTGCTGCAGGGAATTTCCTATGCTCGGTGAGTACTGCTGCTGCCCAAGAACAGTGGGAGGATGAATGGGGTGCCTATTGGTTCTGAAGCTGCATCTACATCTGTGAGTTTGGTTCTGGTATTGCTTACTGGCATGGTGCACTCTTCCTTCTGGGGTTTCTCCGGGAGCTTAGTGTATAGGGGTGTGTGTTTGTATGTAGATAGATATATATATATAGAGAGAGAGAGAGAGATTTTGTTCGATTGTAAGTTTCTGCTTGGCTATTCGAAATTCTGAGCAGGTCAGAGTTGCACAGTCCCTTATACAGGTGCAGTACTCAATAGTTCTCAGTCTCCCTCTGCTGGTAGGAGTGGTGGGAATTGTCTGGAGAGACTCAAGGAAAGCAAATTAGCAAGTAAGATCTAATTTCTCCTTTATAACAAGGATCCTAGGGAGACATAGGCACGCACGTATGTTGCACTTAATTACAAAAGGTACCATATCTGCCTTTATAGGGTAGCTTGTCAAAACGTTCTGCACAGTTAAACCAGCTCTAAGGCATGAGTAACTCTGCATTTATGTGTTAGCAGAAATCTGTGTATATGTGACCTTTTTGTAATTAAGCACGTCTGTACCTACATGATTTCGTTGCCTAGACTTCTTGTAATGAAATTACCCTTCCTATATGCAGTGAAGAGCGCTCTGCAGAGCGACATCTACCATTCAACAAAATGATATAGCTTATTCTTCCTGGTAATTACTAAGTGATTATAAGAGCTCTTACATTACGTTAAATTGCCAAAATATTTGTACTGTGAGAATGTCACTTGGAAAAGACGTCATTTGAAGTTTAGTTTGTGTGACTGCTAGTGCTGTGCTTAGACAATTTTCATTGATTTTTGCTTTGATAAAATGAAGCATATTTATAGTGCTGTCCTCCACCCCATGCAAAAACAAAGGAAAAAATTCTGTTCCCTTCTGCCACCTCTTGCCCCCTTACCTTCCTACATGTGCTCCTTCCTCAGTCTGTCACTCTCCTGCTCCTGTGTGCTGGGACCTGGGTTATCGCATTAACGTAATCACCCAACAGACCAATGGAGCAGAACCTTCTGGCGCCGGGCCCCTCCTTGAAGACTGGGCCTGAGGAATCTTGCCTCCCCTGCTCCACCCCACTAGGCCTCTCTTATCCAACCTGGTAGAATGAAAAAGTGGGCACAATTGATGCCTAAGCTCTCCTGCCCCACCAGTGCCATTCCCAAAATGACACTGACAGCTATTTTCAGTGTTTGTCATACCACCTTTTTACTGTACAGTAAACATTGAAACCTGCACCAGTGTTAAGCTGGCTGGTGCCATTTTGGAATAAACACAAAAGCAACAATGGGTTCAGTTCTGTGGGGTTTTTTTCCTTTTATTTTGAAAACAAAATACAGAAATGTGTTCCTTTGAAATGAAAGTACATTCCTAACGCATGTTGCTGGGGTTTTTTTTTTTTGTTATTTTGTCTCCTAAAATACTGAAAGGATTAAAAAAAAATCTGTTACATGGTGGTAAAAATAGCTTATTCAGCTCAGGGTTTGTTGTCCTTGCTTATGATATCAAACATTTTATAGATCATTGGTATCAAAGATAGAGAAGAGAGCCAGCAATCAGATGGCCAGTGTTGGAAGCAATAAAGCAGCTACATCTAGGGACTCCAAGCCTTTTACTTTCACACGGTGACATTTAATGATTATGGATTCTGAAAATAATCATATTTGACATGTCTAATAATTTATTTAAAAGTTTATAAATCTGGGAAACTATTAAACAGTAAAACAGAAAAAAAATTGTTCTTTTCTTTATTCCAGTGTCAAACATACATTTCACCTGCTCAACTTACACCTTATGGTTTTATTCTGGCTTTTCACCATCTTTTTTTTGATATTTAGTATTCTAGCTGCACAAGGACAGGAAATGTTTTCATCCTTAGCCTTTCAACTTCTGCTCGGAGGAGTGTTACTTCATGGGTCTGTATTTTTACAATGTCTAACAACTTCCGTCGATCTAAAATGTCCTTGTATCGATCCTTGAGATTCTTCTCCTTGCACTCTTCTGTACCTGTTTCCAAAAACAAAGCAAAAGGGCAGAACATTAAACTAATTGTTGATTGCTCTTAAAATAAAATTCCATTCAGGCTGAAGGCCCCTTTCTGATCTACAGACCTGCATGGGTGAATGAGGAAATCAGGTTTACTGGACATTTATGTAGCTTTAGTTATTTGCTTGTGTAACCCAGGTTTTGCCCTTTATTAGCTCAGGTCTGCAAAAACCCCGACTTGGGTCACAGGGAAAAGACAATTTATTTTCTCTCTCTGATCACGGTGTCATAAGGGATTACTCACACACTGCACTCCAATCCCATATCACCTACAGTCGAGCTGGGAGTGGGTAAATGGTTCGGAATAGAGAGCCAGGGAGCTGAAAGTATATCTGGATTTGTCAGGGTGTCGCTTCTCTTAGTCCAAAGGAACACGCAATACTCCAGGCAGAGACGTAGCCAGACCTCAAATTTTGGATGTGCTGTAGTCTCCACAACCCCCCACCCCCCCAAGTCAAAGGTAATTCTACCTGTGCTGGTGGGACTCTCCCAAGTCCCACCAGCTGCAGCGGTCCTCTGGCAGCAAGAACGGCTCCCTTGCGTTTTTGCTCCAAGTGGTAGCACTGTCCACATGCTGCTGCTGCTACCCCGCCCCCCTGCGCATTCTTGTTTTTCTCGTGTCAGAATTGAGCATATGTGGCAGGGGGAGGCCAGTGCTAGCCACTGATTCCAGGAGCTTATGAAAAGGCTTCTCCAACTTTACTGTAATTTCTGCAACCAGTTAATAATGTGTCAAACCTCTTAGATATTTACAGTTGCATTCATCCACTGCTGGGATGAAATGATTCACTCTGCTTGTTTCCAATTTGTTTCACACTGTACATATTTACATATGTTCCTGTCTTTCTTTGTGATAGGAAATAAATCCCAGGCTGTGTCCAATACTCCTACTTTCCACTCCAATTCCTTGCAGGCACAGTACAGTCCCTCTTGGCTGTCCTTCCAGCAGTGCCCCTCAGGGCTATACTGGCCTTGGACAGACTCCCCCCATCTCGATCATGCTTCCAGGCTGGACGCCCCTTTGTCCACCTGAAGGTCAACTTCCCCAGTTGCCCAACAGTCCTAAGGGCCCTGGCGGGGTACAAGCAACCAAAGACCTTGTGTACCTCCTTACTTCTTTTACAAAACCCAATCTCCACCCCTGCTGTCGCCACATTCTCTCTGCAACTAATATCAATACCACCTCCCACCCCGGGACATCTCACCAATCCAGCCCTCTGGCAGGGACCTCCCTCCTCCCAGGGCCTCTGGAAAGACTATCACCATAAACTTAGTAATACCCATTCCATGGGGTATTACACTCTTCCCCCCCCCCCCCAGTTAGAAATTCCTTGTCCTCAAGGGACACTCGCTCAAGGTTTTGTTCTCCCCTTTGGAGCAATACAAACCCCACATAACACTTTTCAACTTTATTTAACATTTCAAAATCATCTCAACCCATTTGCTCTTTGTATGATTACTCCTCCTAGTGATCTTTACTTCCATACTACCCTTATATTGTGGACACTTTATTACTCCATACTCTTCAAGTAAGTTTACCATTTACCCAACATCTTCATTTTTTTCCACTCATCAATCACTGGACATGTTATCAATGAATTTTTCCCACAGCGAGCACTCTCCACCCTTTTCCTCCACTACAATCTCCTCCTTCAGGGAGAAATGCTCGTTTTTCTTTATTTTACTTCCCGGGATGGACTCTACCTCTAACCTACACAACTTTAAACAGGATATCCAGGCAACCACAGGGTACCAACCTCTACTCAGGTTTATTTTGTTTGTTTATTTATTTGCTGCATTTATATCCCACATTTTCCCACCTATTTGCAGGCTCAATGTGGCTCACAATATAATACAACGACAATCACATTGATGGAATCAGAATATATATAACAGATACGGTGCATAAGAATATCATGGCAATCATAGTAACGGAGTAAGGATTTCAGAATTGTTGCAATTAAGGTGCATAAGAAAATTATAAGAGGTGGATAAATAGATAAAACATAACATAATGATATCAGGACAAGATATAATATTCAGTAATTGGGATGTAAATTAAAATAGACAAATTAGAAAAGTTCCATTATAATTGTATATGGTGAAGTTTAGGTGTCAGTTCATTATGGGGGATCCTTTTTGAACATCTTTTTGAACAAGACTTCAGTAACTTCCGGAAGGTCGCTAGGTCGTGTGTTGTTCTTATGGTGGTCGGTAATTCATTCCATAGTTGTGTGCAGATGTATGAAAAGCTGGATGCATGTATTGATTTGCAGTTGGGATAACAGAGTTTTAAGAAATTGCGTGATGAACTTTTGTTATTTCTCTCTGGTAAATCTATGAGATCTGATTGAGACAGTCTTGAAGTTGATGCATCCCCAGCATCCAATACAACTCCAAGACCTATGAAGACTGATGTAACTAATGCTGATGGACCAACTGATCTTATGAGGTAAAAGCTTTTCTCTACCACGGATCCCTCTCTCTGACATCTGTGAATACAGAATACAATGAGAGGGATCATAGTTGGGTTCCAGGCACTGTAGGCACTATCTGTAATGGATATGGTTCTGTTGCACTGAGAACACCTTCTGAAACTGTTGGAGGTCTTCTTTTGGAATATTCTATCCAGAAAAATAGCCACAGTGAAACCAAATGATTCAATGGTAACAAAAAATATCTCAGCTAGGACATCAAGGCCTACAAACAGCCCACTCTGAACTGATGTGAAAAAAGAAATAGAACATAAAATTCACCAAAAACCTGACTATGGAACTACTGCATACTCACGAAAAGGCCACTATACAGCGACAGGATTTCTGACCTTGGGAAATTCATTTAACCCTCCATTCCCACAGGTACAAAGTAACAGAGTTACTAATGTGTGCTACTGCCATTAATATGCATTATTAGTAATTACATACATGTGGTAGAACATATTAATATCTAGCTAAATTGTAAGTCCTCTGAAGGCAGTGAAGTACTGACTGTACGTGAATGAAATTCACTGAACTACTACTGAGAAGGTGTGAGCTAAATCTAAATAACAAAAAGCTAGATGGACTGATTCAACGACAGGTGCTATGACCTACTGCAAAATGTGCCTAAAAAAACCTATGTTGTATGAAATGATTGTGTACAGCTTCATTGAGTAATTTGTGTGTTTGTCCCAACACAATGGCGCTTATTTTCGAAGCCGAAATGGATGACCATGTGCTTGAAACGTTCAAGTATTGATTTTGGAAGGCAGAAAAGGGAAGTCCAACACAGCAGTACATTCAAATAGTGAGGGGGCATGTTTTGGGTGGGATTAGAGAGGGCCTTAAATCTGGACGTCCAAGAGCGATTACCGAAGGGGAAGAAATGTCCCTGTCTAAAAAGGACACCCCTTTTCAGGCACAGCCAGGTACAAAAAAGGAGCAGCTGTCCACTGTAGGGATTAAAGCATGACACTTAATCCTCCAGAGACTGCTGTCCCCCTCCTCCTCCCCTGAAAGTGAAACCAAAAAAGGATACCAGGCTCTATGATAGAATCAGGTAGTATGGACATTCTTAACCAATGTCAAAACTATCAGTTTGCAGTCATAGAAGGGATTATTATTAACTCTGGTACACAAAATATTAAACAAATGAAACCTCAAAAGCGGTGGTGCTCAAACTTTCAATCACATCTACTGATCTTCAAGGCTCACCAGTATTATCATCGGTTTCAAATAGCAGGATGAAAACGGAAAATCTTTAAAAATTCTGATGGGAGAAAAATGACTATTCCCCAACAAACCTGCTACTCATAATATAAACCCTGAATTGTAAACACAAAACCCTACTACGAAAAAAATCACAATCAGTGCTTGAAAGTTTCTGATTGAAAGTTCAAGAGTAAGGAGTACCTCCTGATGCAGATTAGCGAAACAAGGTTCCTTGTTGGGGTTCTGACTAGTGCACTTTTCTTGGATGAAAACTACTGAAGTGACTGAACGGAAACAGAGCAACACATTTGAAAAAGGTAAGTGTTTGCACCATGCAAGATCTCTTTGGAACAATTTTTTGAAATATATATATTTTTTCATAGTAGGGTTTTGTGTTCAGGGTTTATATTATGAGTAGCAGTTTTTTTGGGGAATAGTAATTTTTCTTCAACTTTCCTTTTTTTTCCCTGCTATTTGAAACTGATAATAATACTGATGACCTTTGAAGGTCGGTGGATGTGATTAAATGTTTGAGCATCACCTTGAGGCTTTGAGGTTTCATTTGTTTAATATTTTGTATACCCAAGTTAACACAAATCCCTTTTATGACTGCAATCTGATTGTTTTGACATTTGGTATTTTTTTCACTTTGTTTCTCTATTGTGATTTTCTCCATTCTTAACAAAAGAACAAGTCTGAGGAGTGGCCCAGTGCAGTGGTGTGCAGTGGCCTAGTGGTTAGGGTGGTGGACTTTGGTCCTGGGGAACTGAGTTCGATTCCCACTTCAGGCACAGGCAGCTCCTTGTGACTCTGGGCAAGTCACTTAACCCTCCATTGCCCCAGGTACAAATAAGTACATGTATACAATATGTAAGCCACATTGAGTCTGCCATGAGTGGGAAAGCGCAGGGTACAAATGTAACAAAAATAAAATAGATACTATTGGAGATTCTACATGGAATGTTGCTATTCCACTAGCAACATTCCATGTAGAAAGCTGCGCAGGCAGGACGTCAGACTCACAGAAGCCGGCCACATTGGTGGAATAGCAACAGTGGAGGAGTGGCCTAGTGGTTAGGGTGGTGGACTTTGGTCCTGAGGAACTTCAGGCACAGGCAGCTCCTTGTGACTCTGGGCAAGTCACTTAACCCTCCATTGCCCCATGTAAGCCGCATTGAGCCTGCCATGAGTGGGACAGCACGGGGTACAAATATAACAAAAATAAAATAGATACTATTGGAGATTCTACATGGAATGTTGCTACTATTGGAGATTCTACATGGAATGTTGCTATTCCACTAGCAACATTCCATGTAGAAGGCTGCGCAGGCTTCTGTTTCTGTGAGTCTGATGTACGTGCAGGACGTCAGACTCGCAGAAGCAGAAGCCTGCGCGGCCACATTGGTGATCTGCAAGGGCCGACTTCTAGTGGAATAGCAATATTCCATGTAGAATCTCAAATAGTAGTAACAGTGGAGGAGTGGCCTAGTGGTTAGGGTGGTGGACTTTGGTCCTGAGGAACTGAGTTCCATTCCCACTTCAGGCACAGGCAGCTCCTTGTGACTCTGGGCAAGTCACTTAACCCTCCGTTGCCCCATGTAAGCCGCATTGAGCCTGCCATGAGTGGGAAAGCGCGGAAGTACAAATGCAACAAATAAATAAATAAAGGTACCAGGTTCCCATTCCCACTACAGCTCTTTTCTTCTATTTTTATTATTTTTTTGTAATTGTGAGCCCTCTATATAAGCCACCTGCAAGTCTAAAAGGCTAAAGAAGTGTATATTTGGGTATAGAAGCTATGTTGCTGTTCCAGGAGGACTCACAATTACAAATTAAGGGGACCTTTTACAACGCCATGGTAGTCATGCGCCACATCGGGACTATTGGCCCGGTGGTAGTTCCCATCCACAGCATGTGCCATTTCTGGCACAACAAAAATATTTATATATCTTTTGTAGTGCCAGGGCTTAGCACTGATGCCACCGCAGGCCACCTTTTACTGTAGCTTGGTAAAAGGGGCCCTAAGAGAGTTAGTAGGATTTGACCCTGAGTCCCTTGATTCACAGTTCACTGCACTAACCCCTAGGGTGCCCCTCTGGTTTGCCTGGACATCTGTGTAGCCATTTTCAAAGAATGCTGCCATACAGACATCCATGTCCCTTGTTTTCTCCCGTTCATAATTAGGATGCCCCAGTTTGTAAAATGGATGTTCATGCTGGACGTTTCCAGCGTATGGACATCCATTTAATCTTGATATATTTCCTGTTAGAAAATACATGTGCGATGTACGTCCATTTGGATGTTCTGACCTGGATGTCATTATTCTGACTCAGATGTCCTTTGAAAATGCCTCTCAAAGTATCTTAATCGGCTAAGGATTCATTTTTCTCTAAGATCAAAATGGTCATAAAACTCTGTATTACAGGGACAGGAAATAAGGCTCTTATTTTAAAGTTTCACTTTGGTCTAGGTCATTGTGACGTTTGGGGCTAGAAGGTCAGCTGTTAAATTTGTGGCATCAGGTAGCAGACCTTTTTGCAAAGTATAGTGCTTTCCAAACTTTGTGTCACAATCCCAAAGGGGGTCACGATTATGACAGCAAAACAAACAAAGTAAACCAAGGTACCACACTGACAGTCTGCATAGGCTTAACAGGAGGCAACAGGCTATGGCAGTATCACTGCTAAAGCTACATTTAGGTCTGGAGCAGTAACACAGGAAAGATGGTTGGGCTGCAGCTATGTGCTTATTTGCCCTGTTAAAATGGACTTGTAGCACTATAAATTTTGAGAAGCACTGTAATTGTATATGCATAGTTAGAAACATCACAATTTAAGTTTAGGGTATAGTTGTTGTTCCATCAAAATGTTAAATGTAATTACTTGCCCAATTAAAAATTTTGATTGTAGTTAATCACATTTGTAATTGCTGTCCTGGTGGGAGGGCCTTTGGAGGGGGTGGATACTCTGGATGAGGGTCTTTGGGAGCCCCCACTTCCCTCCCAAAGTCCTTCCCTCAGAATATTCATGCCCTTCCAAAGACTCCACCATGAGCACCCCCTTTTACTGAAAAGTCCCCCAAAAGAAACCATCGTGAAGACCCCCCCCCCCAAGCATTTCCCCTTCTAAAGAGCTCTCCCCTTAAGACCATCCATCCCCTTGTGTAAGCCCCTGGGTCTACCTTAAGGATGCCCTGGTTATCTATGGTAGAATGGCAAGAGCGATCCTCAGTTGCTCCTGCCTGTGCTGACTCTAGGCTCAAAATAGTGGACATTAACTCTAGTAGTAGTCTTGCCATACTACCACTAGGGGTCATGATCCTAGCACAGGGGTTCTCAATTCAGTCCTTAGAACACACACAGCCAGTCAGGTTTTCAGGATACCCTCAACAGGGCCGCCGAGAGGGGGGGGGGGGGGGGGGCAGGGGGGGGCAAAATTCCCTGGGCCTGGGCCTCCAAGGGGGGGCCTGGCGCCGCAGTCCTATCCACCCGCCCCCCTCCAACCACCACCGGGCTGGGCCCCCCTGAATTCAAATCATAGCGCCTCACCTCGACCTCGCTCTGTGTGAAAGAAGCACAGCAGCGGCAGTCTGCAGATCGCCTCCCTTCGGGCCTTCCTTCCCTGTGTCCCGCCCTCGAGGGAAGGCCCGAAGGGAGGCAATCTGCAGACTGCTACTGCTGTGCTTCTTTCACACGGAGCGAGGTCGAGGTGAGGCGCTATGATTTGAATTCAGGGGGGCCCGGCCCGGTGGTGGACGGAGGGGGGTGGCGGCGGGGCCACGGGCCCGGCCCAGTCTCTCGGCGGCCCTGACCCTGCCTCCACTGCACACACATCTACATTATGCCTATTTATTGTGGAGATCCTGAAGCCTGACTTGCACGTGTGTCCAGGGTGAGAACCCCTGTCCTGGCAGTAGAACCATAAGACTACCACTCAAGGTCAAGGTTGCTATTTTGAACTCAGATCTGGCACGGGTAGGAGTGACAGAGGATCACTCATGTTCACTCTACCCTAGAACACCAGGTCATCCTTAAGGTTGGCTCAGTGGGGGTGATCTTCAGGAGGGGGTGGATGCTCTTGGGAGGGGGATTATTCATGAGGGGGATACTCTGGGTGGTTGCTCAATTCCATCTGGTATGGGCAGCATTAGTGGCATTAATAATTTTAGTCATCATTAAGATTTGTGCATTAACATGATCGTTAATAGTGACTAATAACAGCACCAGTTTAGGGTTTTCCTCACTTGAAATTACACTGTTTTAGGGAAGACATCTTTTAACATATACCATTGGTGACAAAAGAGAACCTATATTCTGATACCTATGGCTCATAATTTAGGATTTGTCTAGTTCTTTTTTTATGTAGCCTCATGGACTTACTCGTTATATCATAAATTTGTTTTCTTTCTGCCACAGACACAGATAATTCTTCTAGCTCTTCATCAAGCTGTTTGTTAATCTGGATCTTCTGATTTATATGCCTTTCCAGATCTTTGATGATCTTCTTACGGTTCTTCACATCCTGCTTGTGGTGCTGGGCATTTGAGAGAGAAAGGTGCATGAGATTTATTCAGGCTGTTCTATAGATGCCTTCCAGTAAATATTTAAACTCTGGGGGCAGTTTTTTTTTGTAAATGCTGCTGCTGTGTTTAAATTAGTCATGGATATCCATCACCACTATCCAAATCGTGTGCAGTGCTGAATATCCAGCCAGAGTGGTCACTTAGCACAAAACTATCCAGATGGCAGTGAAACTCATGGCCTGATGAACAAAAGCAGCCCTAAAATATGGCTGTCTCACTAAAATTTAGTGACTCGCGAACAGTGACTGATGTACAAAGGGGATCGCTTGCAAATGCTGCACAGATTCCCTTTCATACATTGGTCGCTGTTTGCGACTCAAAGCTGTCAAATGCATTTGACCTTCTGATATAGACCCCGACACACCACCCCAACCCCCCCCCCACCCCTCCCGACCCTCCCCCCACGAAAGCAAGAATAGCCCTGGTGATCTAGTGACCTCGATCCCCCAACCTCCTCTAAAAGCAACAATAGCCCCGGTGTGTGTGTGTGTGTGCGTGTTTGCTTCCTACTTGCTGTAAATTCATAACTCACCTTCTCTTGAGTCTTAAGAGTTTCCTCCAATATTGAAATCTGATGGGCGAGTCTGCTGTCATAGTTTGACACATTTAGAAACTATGGAACAGGAAATAATCATGAAGTGAATGCAATAAGCATGAAATGTTTGGTTTTTTTCACTGGTATATGTGCTGTCAAATGCCAAAATCACTTGACAAAAAAAAAAAAAATATATCCATTTGTGACAGAAATGTGTATGTTTATTAAGTTCTTGAGATACCGCCTTTCACAATCAAATCAAAATGGTACAATAAAATCCTTGATTAACACTCGGAACTTGATTTATTAGAACCTTACTCCCATTCCTATGTGGGAAAAGTTAAGTGAATCAGGCCTTTAAACATTTATTTTATTTTGCTGCATTTATATCCCACATTTTCCCACCTATTTGCACAATATAATACAACTACAATCACATTGATGGAATAGAGAATCAGAGTATATATAACAGATAAGGTGCATAGGAATATTATGGCAATCATATTAATGGAGAAGAATTTCAGAATTATTGCTATTAAGGTTCATACGAAAATTATGTTGATTAAGAAGTGGATAAGTGGATAACAACATAACATAATGATATCAGGACAGGGTATTATCAGTAATTTAATCAGTAATTTAACACCAAATCTGATTTTGCTTCATTCTGAATCACATTTCCAGAATTATTTAGGGTGTCTTTTACTAAGGTGCGCTAGCATTTTTAGCTTGTGCTAAAAATCAGCTGACGCTAAACGCCGAGACACCCATTATATTCCTGTGGGTGTCTCAGAATTTAGCACCAGCTGATTATTTTGCACAAGCTAAAAACGCTAGCGCACCGTAGTAAAAGGCCCCCTTAATGTAGCATTTAAGAAAGTATCAGATGTCAGTGGAATGTGGCTTTCTTTATTGTGAGGAGAAGGGAGTGAGGTTTAGCTTATCCTGTAACCACCCCACATTTGTTGAAAGAATTCATTATTTTTGTCTTTAGTAATAATCAAATACTGTCTTTCTTGGCTGTGTTGTAAACTTGGCAAAATGGTAAACTGCCTCCTGGAAAGCATTAGGGGCCAGATTCTATATATGGCGCTTAAAAAATCCATGCGGAAAACATTTCCACCTAAGCAAAGTCTATAAGAAGTGCCTAGATTTAGGTGTGGTATGCAGAACACACTTAGTCGATATCCTAGCGCCTAAAACTAAGCACATCCATTTACACCAATGAAAATGTGGCGTAAATCCTGGCGCATAGATTTAGGAGCAGAGGGCCATATTATATAACAATGCATGTAAATTTTGGAATGCCCATTTCTCCACCCATAACCACGTCCCTTTTTGCCTGCGTGCATTAAAATTTAGGTGCAGTGCGTTACAGAATACACTTAGGGAGTTTTGCACATAAATTCTAATTATTGCCAATTAGGCACATTGCTTGTTAAGTGCTGTTAACAATACTGATTGGCTTGTTAAGCCAATTAAATTACGCGCATTGTTATAAAATACGCTTGGATTTCGGAGCAGAATGCTAGGCACGTTATACAGAATCCGGGGATAGATGACTGCTGAACCATTCCAGGATACTCACAGATACTGTATTGTAGGGATATCTGACTAAGAGGTTCTTTTATTAACATGTGGTAAAGATTTGAGTTACTATGTGGTAATTGCCAAGCTCCTGAGTAACTGTTGGGGACATACCCAGCATCTGCCCATATACAGTAGTTATCGCAGAGGAAAAAAGCATTTACCAGACTAAGGGGCTTTTACTAAAGAGTGTTAAGTCCTAATGCACGTTTATCATGTGAGAAAATGCTTACTACAAAATGCATTAAAGCAGTAATGTCCCCTTTTCTGTGCCTTAACCCTGTGTTATTTATTTTACAAATTTATTTTTGGAGGGTCACGTCAGAGGTGTGGAAACATTATTCAGGTAGCGTATTCTGAATAGCACACACTAACTGGATAACACAAACGTAACACAAGAGTACTTAATGCCTCCTAATAGGAGGCGATAAGTGTTTCCGTGTACATTTTTTGCAGGTCTTGTATGCTAATGGACACGCTTGGAACCTGCAAAAAGAAAAAGCCCTATGTTACTGTCATGTTAAAAATGGTTATGGTTATAGTTAAATTTGATTTGATATACCACTATTCATAGTATACAGCATGGCGGTTTACAATAAAATAAATGGGCTTAGCATGCAGGAAAGTCCCATGTTAAACGCATTTAAGTAAAACAGCCCCTAGGTGCATTGACAGTGCCCCCTACTGAGGTAGTGTTAAGTGATCTGAGCTATCTGCTGTAGTGACACTGTGTGGTAAGTTACCATGTGCTAAATGCAAAACATAGTCCACACTCATTTCCCCACCCATAACCTGCCCCTTTCCACATTATGCATGTAGCAATTAAATTTTGCTTAGTGTCATGGCTGCGTGGTAAATTATCGCAACCATGCACTACCTGCTTAATTCACTTTAGTAAAAGGCACCTTACGATAGCTAGAGGTTTTACTTTAAATAAAGCCTGTGAAAAATGTATTTTACCATATTATTGTATAAGATGTGGTCTTCTGCAGTTTAGGTTAGAGGACCAGAAATATAAGAAATGCAACACTAGGTCAGACCAAAGGTTCTTCAAGCTTGAATTCAAAAAAGTAGATAGATTCCATGGTCTTTATTCCCAGGGATAAGCAATTGAATTTCCCAAGTCTACCTTAATAATGATTTATGGACTTCTCCGGGAGCTTGTCCAAACCTATTTTAAACCCAGCTACACTAAAGGCTTTTATTACATCGTCTGACAACAAATTCCAAAGTTTAATTTTGCACTGAGTGAAAAAATATTTTCTTCAATTTGTTTTAAATTGCCATCTTAAATTTTTCCTGCTTTCTATAGGTTGCTGTGAAATGTTCAATGATAAATATAAAACTAAATAAAGACAAAGTTATAATAGAATATACTACCTAGTAACTTCAATGTGTGTGTTCCTTAATCTTTGTACTTTTTGAAAGAGTAAATGACTGATTCACATTTAACTGTTCCACTCCACTGATTATTTTATAGACTTCTATCACATCTCCCCTCAGCTGTCTCTTTTTCAAGATGAAGAGCCCTAACCTAAAGATGTAATAGCCAGTGGAGGGAAAAAATTCCAATAGTGAAGTAGGTTTTTTTCTCAGGTTTGAATCTATTGCATAGAAAAAACACTAGATATGACCATGATACTGGTTGCTTCTCATGTTGGTCGGTGACTACAAAACTTTTTAAACTGTAGTTTGGGACTAACATTCAGGGGTGTTCTTCAGGGATGGCAAGCCACACAATTGTTCAGTTCTGGTCACCGCATCTCAAAAATGATACAGTGGAATTAGAAAAAGTGCAGAGAAGGGCGATGAAAATGATAAAGGGGATGGGACGACTTCCCTATGAGGAAAGGCTAATGCGGCTAGGGCTCTTCAGCTTGGAGAAAAGACAGCTGAGGGGAGATACGATAGAGGTCTATAAAATAATGAGTGGAGTTGAACAGGTAGACATGAAGTGCCTGTTTATGCTTTCCAAAAATACTAGGACTAGGGGGCATGCGACGAAGCTACAAAGTAGTAAATTTAAAACAAATCGGAGAAAATGTTTCTTCACTCACCGTGTAATTAAACTCTGGAATTCGTA
Organism: Microcaecilia unicolor; assembly: GCF_901765095.1. Taxonomy (NCBI): domain Eukaryota; kingdom Metazoa; phylum Chordata; class Amphibia; order Gymnophiona; family Siphonopidae; genus Microcaecilia; species Microcaecilia unicolor. The sequence goes on along the minus strand of NC_044035.1, from coordinate 37,064,467 downwards.
GCAGAGTTTAAAAAAGGTTTGGATGGCTTTGTAAAGGAAACGTCCATAGACCATTATTAAATTGGACTTGGGGAAAATCCACTATTTCTGGGATAAGCAGTATACAATGTTTTGTATTTTTTTGGGATCTTGCCAGGTATTTGTGACCTGGATTGGCCACTGTTGGAAACAGGATGCTGGGCTTGATGGACCTTTGGTGTGTCCCAGTATGGCAATACTTATGTACTTATGTAATACCATCTAGCCCAGGTGATTTGCTACTCTTCAATTTGTCAAATTGCCCCATTACATGCTCCAGGTTTACAGAGATTTGATTCAGTTTCTCTGACTTGTCAGCTTTGAATACCATTTCTGGCACCGGTATCTCTCCCAAATCTTCCTCGGTAAAGACAGAAGCAAAGAATTAATTTAATCTTTCTGTTATTGCTTTGGTCCAACTGATTCTTGTGCTGGCTTCTTGCTTCTAATATACCAAAAAAAGTTCTTAGTACGTGTTTTTGCCTCCAACACAATCTTTTTTTCAAAGTTTCTCTTTGCCTTTCTTATCAGCGCTTTGCATTTGACTTGCCATTCCTTTCGCTGTTTCTTATTATTTTTAGTTGGATCCGTCTTCCATTTTCTAAAGGTTTTTCCTTCACCTCACTTTTTAACCATGCCACTTGTCATTTGGCCTTCCTTCCTCCTTTTTTAATACATGGAATATAACTGGCCTGGGCTTCCAGGATGGTATTTTTGAACAGCATCCACGCCGGATGTAAAATATTGACCTTCGCAGCTGCACCTTTAAGTCAGCCAGCCCACTCTTGCTTATTTAAACCATGCTGAGTGAGTGGGTTGTTGATAGTCAGCAGCACTGCCCTTTTAAGTGATGATGAATACCAGCTGTAATTGCACTATCCAAATCTGGGTAGTGGAAGAGCTGTCCAGGGGCGTAGTCATGGAGGAGCCGAGAGTTATGTGGTTACCAGTGGTATTCAGTGCCAGTACCCACATAACTAAGTGCCCTGAAAGGACCGCACAAAAGGCTGTCTTATCTTTGGATACTTAGCTATGTGGGTGCTGGCACTATCTGTTGGCATCTGTGTAACTTCTAGATTGCTGGTGTTACCAACATCACACCCACTCCGATCCCCCTAAGCCCTCTCCTGGTTCTGATCCCCAACCAATGTGATCTGTCCCATCTATTACCCCCCTCTCCATTACAATCCCCCCATTCCTCCCCCCTCGGACCCCCTTCAACACCCAGTACTTACCCTGGTGTCTAGTAGGATGGGGTCTAATAGGATGGGGCTGAAGGGGTCCCTTCTCTGCTCTTGCCTTGTCAGTTCTAGATATCAAAATGGCAGTCTTGCAGTACTAGCACTAGGGGTCAGCTTTCCATATAAGGGGTGATTGCCTCCATGGTATAAATGCACAAGAGTTAGGCTTTTTCTATTGAAAAGAAGCTCTGAAACAAGGAGGTACAGGATGAAGATGAAAGGGGACAGACTCAAGTAATTTAAGAAAATATTACTTTATGGAAAGGGTAGTGGATGCGTGAAACAGCCTCCTAGTGAAAATGGTGGAGATAAGTGAAGAAAAGCAGAGGGATGAACAAGGAGAGAAATGACAAGACAACTCAAGAGTTCACCAGGATTCGGATTCTGATTCTATTGTGACATCAACGGGTAGAATCACAAATTCAAAATGACCCAACGTGGCCATGTTTCAGCGCAATCCACCTGCGTTAGGGGTTGACAACTGTGATACACCAAGAAAACATACAGTGGGGGAAATAAGTATTTGATCCCTTGCTGATTTTGTAAGTTTGCCCACTGACAAAGACATGAGCAGCCCATAATTGAAGGGTAGGTTATTGGTAACAGTGAGAGATAGCACATCACAAATTAAATCCGGAAAATCACATTGTGGAAAGTATATGAATTTATTTGCATTCTGCAGAGGGAAATAAGTATTTGATCCCCCACCAACCAGTAAGAGATCTGGCCCCTACAGACCAGGTAGATGCTCCAAATTAACTCGTTACCTGCATGACAGACAGCTGTCGGCAATGGTCACCTGTATGAAAGACACCTGTCCACAGACTCAGTGAATCAGTCAGACTCTAACCTCTACAAAATGGCCAAGAGCAAGGAGCTGTCTAAGGATGTCAGGGACAAGAATCATACACCTGCACAAGGCTGGGAAGGGGCTACAAAACCATCAGTAAGACGCTGGGCGAGAAGGAGACAACTGTTGGTGCCATAGTAAGAAAATGGAAGAAGTACAAAATGACTGTCAATCGACAAAGATCTGGGGCTCCACGCAAAATCTCACCTCGTGGGGTATCCTTGATCATGAGGAAGGTTAGAAATCAGCCTACAACTACAAGGGGGGAACTTGTCAATGATCTCAAGGCAGCTGGGACCACTGTCACCACGAAAACCATTGGTAACACATTACGACATAACGGATTGCAATCCTGCAGTGCCCGCAAGGTCCCCCTGCTCCGGAAGGCACATGTGACGGCCCGTCTGAAGTTTGCCAGTGAACACCTGGATGATGCCGAGAGTGATTGGGAGAAGGTGCTGTGGTCAGATGAGACAAAAATTGAGCTCTTTGGCATGAACTCAACTCGCCGTGTTTGGAGGAAGAGAAATGCTGCCTATGACCCAAAGAACACCGTCCCCACTGTCAAGCATGGAGGTGGAAATGTTATGTTTTGGGGGTGTTTCTCTGCTAAGGGCACAGGACTACTTCACCGCATCAATGGGAGAATGGATGGGGCCCATGTACCGTACAATTCTGAGTGACAACCTCCTTCCCTCCGCCAGGGCCTTAAAAATGGGTCGTGGCTGGGTCTTCCAGCACGACAATGACCCAAAACATACAGCCAAGGCAACAAAGGAGTGGCTCAGGAAGAAGCACATTAGGGTCATGGAGTGGCCTAGCCAGTCACCAGACCTTAATCCCATTGAAAACTTATGGAGGGAGCTGAAGCTGCGAGTTGCCAAGCGACAGCCCAGAACTCTTAATGATTTAGAGATGATCTGCAAAGAGGAGTGGACCAAAATTCCTCCTGACATGTGTGCAAACCTCATCATCAACTACAGAAGACGTCTGACCGCTGTGCTTGCCAACAAGGGTTTTGCCACCAAGTATTAGGTCTTGTTTGCCAGAGGGATTAAATACTTATTTCCCTCTGCAGAATGCAATAAATTCATATACTTTCCACAATGTGATTTTCCGGATTTAATTTGTGATGTGCTATCTCTCACTGTTACCAATAACCTACCCTTCAATTATGGGCTGCTCATGTCTTTGTCAGTGGGCAAACTTACAAAATCAGCAAGGGATCAAATACTTATTTCCCCCACTGTATACACTAATTTGTGATGATCCTTGGCCTTTTTCTTAGGGCTCTGCTTTTTTGCACACAAATGTACAGCATAAAATAGCAACTCGTTACTGAAGTCTCACAGACATTTGTCTTGTCATTGCTCTGTTCGACTGTCAGTACAGCTTTTCTTCATCTTTGTTTCTGTGGGGACTTTTTCCTCTACTTCTTCTGTTGGATGGTGGAGCTAAAGACAATATTTGAATTGAAGAAAGTGTGGTACAAGCATAAAGGATCACTGAGGCAGAAAGGAGATAGACTATATAATTTTTATCTGTCATCATTTTCTACGTTTCTGTGTTTAATATTTTTAGAAATAAAATGCAGGTACTCTCCTTTGCAAACAGGATAGGTGGCAGTGCTAAATAGGAGGAATTAAAAAAAACATTTTTAGGGTAAACTTTAAATATAGAGAATAACTTACTATTTGGAGTTCCCTTGTGATACGTAGCATTTGAATATCCCGGATCTTTTGGTGAAGATCCTCCATTTCCATCCGCAGTTTTTTGTGTTCCCACTCTAGTTGAATTATCCCCTTGTGGAAATCTTTGCTTTCTATCATACTAGCAATTTTCTGTTCTCCAAGGTTCTGAAAAAAAAAAGTGTCGAGTTCAAGCAGATTAAAATATTTAAGACGATTTTGTTCAAGGAGCATCCAAACTATTATTTCTGGGATATATGGGTACTGGATTAAGTACATAGGTGGGGAGCCTTCTGTGATGGTGTGGTGGCACTGTGGCACACAAGTCCATATTGTAGGTATTTTTTTCATATCACTAAAATCATGTTTATTAAAAAAGTTCCATGCCTAATGTAAAGGCATTGATAACAATCAGTTTAACTGTAAAAATGACATAATATAACTGCATGGGGAAGGTGAAAATTATATACATCGATCCACAGACAGCATTCTACTGTTTTCTTTCAGGAAAGACTTCCTAGAATTAACTTTGGAAAATGATGTAGCAACAAAAAATGTAAGCAAGACATGCAGAAGCTTGACTTTCAAAATGCATTCCAAGTTAAGCCATGCTTTTGGTAAGTTTGATTTGATTTCCTGACTTTATATACCGGTTAACACAAGCAAGGTTTTAAAGTGGTTTACAATTAAAATAAATTGGCAAAACAATGCAAATGCTAATACAATATAAGCAGTAATTAAATCACATCAATCAGAACATTAGACAGTAAATAATTTATGTCAAAGCACTGAGCAGAAATGCTGGTATTCAATCAGCAATGAGCCCATAGCTCTTGGAGAGAATCGAAGGGGAGGTGTGGTGGAAGAGTTGAAAATGACTGATCCAAATTCGGTAGCAGCCAGGATCAGGGAACTTGGATGGAGCTGTACATTTCTTCTCCTCCTCTTCCCCCCACCCCCCAAGTTTTATGGTGGGATAGGAAAGAATTCTGGAAAGGAGTCATCACCAACAATTCAAATGCAATAATTGCCAGTGCTCTCTTCTATAAATCTATGTTCAAAAACATTTCCGAAGCTATGCCTCTGCATGCTTTTTCTACTTGTTTCTATTGTATCATGATTTCACTGGTAGTATATTTATTTCAAATTTCTTTATTTATTTAGTTACTAGTCGTTGAGCCCGTTAAAACGGGCTGGTATTAGGTTTTCGGAGGTCGACGCTGGCCCCTCCCCCGCGTGGTCGCCACCGCTCCTCCCCCCCCCGCGATGTCGGCGCTACCGTTCCCCCCCCACCCCCGGAGTCACCGCCGCCAGCCCTCCACCTGGCCCAGGCCCTCTCTCCGCTTCTGAACTTACATCCATTCGCCGGAACGCAGCAGGGCAGATCAGCTGAGCTGCCGTTGGCCTTCCTTCTCTGCCTGTGTCCTGCCCTCGTGTGACATAACGTCAGCGAGGGCGGGACACATGCAGGGAAGGAAGGCGGACAGCAGCTCAGCTGATGTGCGTGTTGTGTTCCGGCGAATGGATGTAAGTTCAGTACCGGAGAGAGGGCCTGGGCTGGTTGGGGGGAGCGGTAGCGGCGACCTCGGGGGGGGGGGGGGGGGGGGGAGTGGTAGCGACCTTGGCGGCTTTGCGCAGTTTCCCTCTCTGTCCCGCCCCCGTCATCATGTATTGACGCGGGGGCGGAACAGAGAGGGAAGTCTCTACTGCGCATTTGCGAGTGAGTCGGTCACTCGCCGTTTATATGTTTGATAGATCTATAGACTGCCTTCCTTGGCTTGATCAAGACCCCATACAAAATAGCGTACATTAATAAACACAAAACCGTCAAAACGACATACATCATAAAATGAAATAATAAAACAGATGCAAATAATAAATAACTAAAGATGAAGGCAAATAAGCCCCAAGCGTGAACTGCACCAACTTCTCTTTTATACCCCTAAGCTGAAGGGAAAAGGGAAACATCCCCATTCCTTCTGAAAAGGAGATAATTCTCTTACCATTCCATAACGAGCAGCAGTGGCAAATTTATTCAAGGTGCGTGTGTTGCGTATGCACCCCCTATCAGACCCGGCCACCTGTCCCCCCTATCTGTGCTCCAAGTTTTGCCCGGGCAGCAGCAGTGGTACTTATAAGCTGCCTGCACTGGGACTTTCTCTCTGAACCATCCCGTCCCTTCTGACACAATGTCCTGTGTTGTGAAAGGAAGGATAGTTCAGAGAAAAAGTCCCGGTGCAAGTCAAAGGCAGCATGAGTGCTGCTGCTGCTGCCGGACAAAGATTAGAGCAGAGGTGATTTTAAGGTACTGGAGGGGGCATGGGAGAAGCACCCCTTGTTAAAAATTAAATTCCTAGCCACTGACCAGCAGGCTACTATAGAAAAAGCCCGTACCCTCAAATGCCAGCCAGGTTTCTTTACTGAAGGCACCATCAGTAACATGTTTCGGGATGAATGCAGTATCTGTCCTGATTGATACGGATGTAATTTACTGCCGAGGTAAACTGGCCCCTCTTTCCATAAAGTATGAAAAGTGAATGTTTTATCATTTAAATTTAGCTCATTACTGAATAGAAAGCCAATGAAAAGTCAACAGAAATGGAGTTACTGCAGCATGTTTGGGTGTTTAAGCACAGCCCTAGCAGCCATGGATTACCTATAATCTATGCATCAGCCTAGTAGGCAATTACACAATTAGGCTATTGCAGCAATTCAGCTGCGGAATCACTAATGCCAGTGTAAACGTTTTAGAGACCCCATCATTGAAAAAAGGCTGTAACAGATCAACCATCCTCAGTTTCAGAAAAGCCTGGAAAAGGCGCCAAGCACTCTCTCTTCAATATATATACATATTTTAAAGAGCATTAGATATATATATATATATATATATATATATATATATATATATATATATATATAATGCTCTTTAAAACAAAACTATTATGAAATAATTCATCTTAAATCAGGTTTTTTCCAATTCAATGAGTTCTGAATCAAGGGGCATAGCATCTTCAGTTCAGGACAGTGGTTCTCAACCCAATCCTTCAGACAGGTTTTCTGAATATCCACATGGCCTCTTTTGAATACAGATCTATCTCATGCATATTAATTGTGAATATCCTGAAAACCTGACCGGCTGGGTGTGTCCTGAGGATTGGGTTGAGATCACTGATCTAGGGAATCTACTTGTTGCCAAATGCTGTTATATATATACACAATTCTGTATGCTGTATATTTCTGGGATTTTTGTTTAACAGAAATAGTTAGGGGCTCTTTTACTAAAGGGCCCTAAGCCCATGCGCGAGAACAGGCTACCACAAAATGCATTAAAGAGTTTTGCAGTATTTTGCCTTTTAGCACATGTTTTCATAGAGGAGGCATGTCATGGGCAGAGAGTGGGTGTTCTCAAATGATCCAGTTAGCACATTGTGATTAGTGTGTGCTAACTGGATAACACAGAGCTAACAAAGGAGCAGCTAGCACCTCCTAAATAAGAGTCAGTAAGTGCTCCCTTGTTAACTGTAGGCAGGTGCCACGCACTAATGACACTGTTAGCACATGACCTCCATTAAAATATATTTTTAAAAAACCTCATAACTTCCGAGTTAAATCTGGGCTTAGCACATTGGAAAGTCTTGCATTAGAACATGCTAAGCCCAGATTTTACCACACTTTAGTAAAAAAAGGCCCCTTAAATTTCTGCAGAATAAAAAACAGAATGATTCACACCAATAGGTTGCTTCAATTGCTCCATTCCTCCTGTAATGAAAAGAAAATATATCAAAAAATGTTACCCGGATTGTGTTGTTTAAGTCCTCAATAACACTTCTGTGCAGGAGAATAGCATCAGAATACTCTGGAATTACATAAACGTTATCCATTTCCACTTGGCCTTGTTTCAGCAGAAACTGGACAGTGAGGTCAAGCTGAAATTTCATCTTCTCTTCCCGGACCCTAAAATGAAGATAAAGAATACTCACTAGAGCTCAAAAGTGTCTCAATCCTTTAGGGAATCTTTACACTGTTATAAAAACCTATACGAAAATATGTACTGCAGGTCGTCCTCAAATCAAGGGATCATTAATTATGATGGAAGAAAAGGTAAAAAGGGGACCACCAGAAACAGAAAATTAATTAAAAATAAAAAGTTTGAATCTCACCCTTATTGTCTTTATTTCTTGGCAGTCTTTTGGGCAGACTGTTGGACTTAACTGATTTCCTCTGCCATACAGTCACAAAGTGCAGTGTTTCCGTATTGATTCTTGCTAGACTGTAATAATAGTTTGTTTGATAATTTCTGGAATTTTCTAGGACTGAAGAATCTCAGGATTTTCTGTAATTGTAGCTATTAAATCCCCAAACCATTTTCGAATAAAGTGAAGCTACTCATCTGTAGCAGGTGTTCTCCGAGGACAGCAGGACAAGGATTCTCATAAGTGGGTGATGTCCCCGACAGCTCTAGTGTGGACACTACTCAGCGTTCTTCGTAAAACAAAAGCCTTTGGCAGGCCCACAATGTGCATGATTGAGAGCCTTTCCTGAGTAGTACAGGACCCACAGTTGGATCAAAAAGCATAAAGAATACAACTCCTAGGGGAGGTGGGAGGGATGCTGATAATTTTGGTTCTGCTATCCTCAGAGAATACCTGCTGTAGGTGAGTAACTTCACTTTCTTCGAGGACAAGCAGGTCATAGGCTTCTCACAGCTACCAGAGTCACTGAAAACAATAAACAGATGAGAAAAGAGACTTGCAATGGCAATGCCAACTGGAAACCAATCAACCTGAACTAATATTCAGTCTTGTTGTGAAGATGCACTCTAGAATAGAACAAAAAGGGCCTAAGACGGTGGAGTTGAATTCTCTATGTAGGAAATTTGGAGGATGCTGATGCAAATTGAGAATGTATCCCATCCAGACTGTTTGCAGAACCCACAGGTCTGAGGTTATAAAACAAGAGGCCACCATTCCTGGAAAAAATTCAGTTGTATCCTACCGACAGGTCATCTGGGACAGGCACATTTATGGTGGCTATGCTGTCTTGGAGCTAGTCAAAAGCTTGCTTCTTGCTTAGACTGAGGAGCTGGCTGGGTTTTCTGGGCCTGCTGCTGCCAAGAATGGAAATGCTGGGGCTGGGCCTGTTGATGAGGATGGGAGGAAGGGGTGTATCTATGCCTTCGAGAGTAGTAAGCATCCTTTTGACCCCTGCCTGAAAACCTACAAGAAGTGGAGGTTGCAGGAGTGAGCCAAGACAGGGATTTGATGGTATCAGTTATTTTCTTAATGAGGTCAGCTACCTCTTCCACCCTGTCCCCATAAAGGTTATCTCCTTGGCATGGTGTGTCCATTAGCTCTTCCTGAACCGCACGTTCAAGGTCTAAGACACGCAGCCACGAGAGTCTGTGCATGCCGATACCAACAGCAGAAAGCCTGGACACCACATCAAAAGTAGCCCTAGCCAAATGCTTTCTTTACTCCTCCTGCTTGGAGGCTACCTGGCAAAGGTGAGTGGCCTACTCTGGAGAAAGCTTATCTGCAATCTTGAGCACATTGCCCACCAAGGACTTCAAATTAAAGAGTTGCACGGGGACAGAAATCTTACCCATCCCCGCCCGTCCCTGCTGGAATCTTACCCGTCCCCACCCATCCCCACTGGAATCTTACCCATCCCCACCCATCCCCGCAAAAATTTAAACCATCCCAACCCATCCCCGCAAGAATTTAACCCATCCCCACCCATCCCCGTAAGAATTTAAAAGTACATAAAGAAAGTTCCAGTCAGCTCCCTCAGTCTCTTTCTGGATTTGAGCCACAGCACTGTAGGCAAGGAAGGAACAGAAGTTGGAACTTGGAACACTCTGGTGTGCACATGTAAGATTTGTCTCTGATCCACTGGCAGTGGGTGCTGAGAGGCCGCCACATGCACGCGCCAGTAGGTCAGGTGACATCTGATTCTCATGCCTGTGTCAGAGCTGAGGTCTGTGCACCAGCCTGGGAGCAAAGAGGATTAATAGTAACATAGTAAGTGACAGCAAATAGACCTGAACGGTCCATCCACTCTGCCCACTAGTCACACTCATGATCAATTCATCATTAAATCAACGAGTGTGATATTATATACTTGATTATGGTCTTTCTTTCGTGTTTCTGGAACAAAGACCACAGGAGTCTATCTGGCCCCATCCTTATGTTCCAACTGCTGGAGTTGCCATCGAAGCCCACTCCAGCCTATTCATGTTCTCATTTGTGGGACACAGACCGTAAAAGTCTGTCCAGCACTGTCCTCATGTTCCAGCCACTGAAGTTGCTGTCTAAGCCCTTTCCAGCCCATCCTACACCAGATTGCCATGTATGAGACACAGACCATACAAGTCTGCCAGGTATCAGCCCTAGTTCATCACAGCCAGAGTCGCCATCTAAGCGTCACTTGACACATCCACACACATGCAGCCAATTAAGGTTAGCTTTTATATAACTTCCATTTTCTAATTAGAGATCCTCTGTGTTCATCCCACGCCTTTTTGAATTCCGTCATCATTTGTGACTCTACCACCTCCTTAATGGAAGACTTTCCACATTTATGCTGTTAAAGCAAGGAAGAAGAGGAGGAGGAGGAGGAGACAGCACTCAAATAAATTGGTATTCTGTAGATGAGAGGCTGGTGCAGGTGCAGCTTACACTTCCACGGGAAGCCCACAGAACTGGTTCCATCCCCGCGGGAACCCCGCAGGAACTGCCTCCGTCCCCGCGGGAACCCCGCAGAACTGCTTCCATCCCCGCGGGAACCCTGCAGGAACTGCCTCCGTCCCTGCGGGAATCCCGCGGGTTCCGCGGGATTCCCACGGGGACGGAAGCCGTGCAGCTCTCTACTTCAAATAAATGCTCATGTAGAGCTGGTCTGGATGTGGGAGATGAGCATCAAGCCCTCAAACACTTTCCTCCCAAAAGATTCCAGAGTGCATGCATCCCTGCCAGGGGGAGCAGAGGCATGGGTACTCAAACTTTTGGCTCTCTTGAGAGCATGTCTGACCACAATGGAATAGTGGGGCAACTGTGCCTTCTCAAACCCGGTAGACTGTTGGACTCTGTACTTAGAGTTGACCTAACATAGGAATAGGCCAGATGTGGGAATAACATGGGTGGGCAGAGGCACAGACAACTTAAGTATAGGATGTAATGCAGCGGCATACTCCCCCCCCCCCCAACACAGCCTCCACCTCCCAATCCCCCCCCCCAAAGCAAGGCCGCTGAGAGGGGGGGTCAGATGGGACAAGATTCCCCTGGGTTCAGCCTCAAAGGGGGGCCCAGCGCCAGAGTTTTCTCTCTCCTGCTCCTGACGGGACCCAGGTGATCATGTCCCGACAGGAGCAGGAGAGAGAAAACTCTGGCGCAGGGCCCCCCTTACAGGCTGGGGAGGAGTAGACACAGGGCTTTGGGGCCTCTGGTTTGGCTGGCAGGGGTCCCCAAGCCCCGCCAACAGAAGCCTTTTTCCAGCGCTGTTCTCTGCCGCATTTCCTGCCCTGTGGCTGTTTTTCAAAGCAAGGCAGGCAATGCAGTGGAGAACAATGCTGGAGAAGGCTTCTGCTGGCAGGGCTTGGGGACCCCCACCAGCCAAGGTATGTGGAATTGCGGTGGGGGCAGGGAAGTGTGATAAGCCCCCCCCCCCCCCTCTTTCGGCTCTGCCCCCCCATTTTTGTATTGGCTATGCGGCGGTCTGGAGGATGGCAGTGGTGGGAGGGAGCCAGCAGCAGTGGCTCTGCCCCCAAGTTAGAATCCTCCAACTGAACTGACCCCCGATACAAGATCTGGCCCCCTGTCAGAGGACCCCCTCTTCCAACCCCCCCCACCCCCAAGACCTATCCCAGAGTCTGAATATCCAGTAGTATATACATGGAATAATAGAGGCTGTGATCTACATGCAGATAATCCACAGAAGAGCAATGCAGACCAGAGTGAAAGTAGGAATACTCTCTTTATTAAACTGAATTGCCTGACATGGCCACGTTTCGCCTCCCAGAGGCTGCATCAGGGCTTATCATTCCACTATAAAAATAAATAATAAGAAATAAATAATAAGAAACATATTAATTAAATAATACTATTACTCCAGTTAAAAGTAAGTAATCCAAATAAAAATTAACCAAAAAAGAAGTACAGACATATGTTTTTGGGTTAGTTTTTATTTGGATTACTTACTTTTAACTGGATTAATAATAATAACGAGTGTATTTCTACTTGAGCACACAATTCTGGAACGCATTGCCGCGCAGCCTGAAAACGATCTATGAATTAACTAACTTCTGCAAACTACTGAAGACCCATCTCTTCGACAAGGCATACCACAAAGACCAACAAATGTGAACTCCTACACATATATCCAGAATTGTCTTATAATATTTGCTTGCTACACTACTATCATGTTTTATCATTATCATGTTACCCAGTCTCCTTATGTAATACTAAATGTATATTCTCTTATATATTTACACCATTCATGATGTATTGTAAGCCACATTTAGCCTGCAAAGAAGTGGGAAAACGTGGGATACAAATGCAATAAATAAATAAATAAAATAAATTGCTACTTTCACTCTGGTCTGCATTGTTCTTCTGTGGATTATCTGCTTTAGATCACAGCCTCTATTGTTCTGTATTGTTATCTGTGAGGCAAAATGACTTTCTCACCATGGAGGAATATTCTGAGTTTTCCAGAAACACAGCTGCAAGAGTTAATTCCAAAGGAATAATTTTTAGGAATAGTAATGACATTGACAATCATTTAGAATACTGGAAGGAAGTAATAAAGCACAGTAAATGTTTATTACATACTGAATCACATTCCTCTACTTTACTTGAATACTGTTGGAATAAAATGATACCAAGGGGGTGGCGAATTAGTAAGGAACTCCATATTTTTAATGAGGATGTTGATTTTATGAGGAACTTGGGAAGCAATATTGAACAAATAAACATAGTAAACATAGTAGATGACGGCAGAAAAAGACCTGCACGGTCCATCCAGTCTGCCCAAGAAGATAAATTCATATGTGCTACTTTTTTATTTGTACTGTCCTCTTCAGTGCACAGACCTTATAAGTCTGGCCAGCCCTATCCCCGCCTCCCAACCACCAGCTCTGGCACAGACCCTATAAGTCTGCCCAGCACTATCCTCGCCTCCCAACTACCAGTCCCGTCTCCCACCACCAGCTCTGGCACAGACCCTATAAGTCTGCCCAGCACTATCCCTGCCTCCCAACTACCAGTCCCGCCTCCCACCACCAGCTCTGGCACAGACCATATAAGTCTGCCCAGCACTATCCCCGCCGCCCAACCACCAGCCCCAGCACAGACCGTATAAGTCTGCCCAGCACTAGTCCCACCTCCCAAACACCAGCCCCGGCACAGACCGTATAAGTCTGCCCAGCACTAGCCCTGCCTCCCAACCACCAGCTCTGCCACCCATTCTAGGCTAAGCTCCTGAGGATCCATTCCTTGTTCCTTGGATGTTATGATCTTGATAGTTCAGTCAGCAAGTAAAAAAGCTGAGAAAGCTAGAGATGCACAATTATGTAATCTGAACGAATACGAGACATGTTTTACTATATTGCATGAGGATTATAATAATCAGATGAGTTATTTCCAGAAGGAAGTAAAAATTTAAAAGGGATGAAATGGATTATAAATACAATTCTGTGTACCCATGGCATAAGAAAGATAATAGATATAATTCAATGAGGGAGAAGAATAAGAAATTAGGGGCCTTTTTACTAAGCCACGTGTGTGCATACATCTTACATGTGTCAGTTTGGAGTTACCGCCTGGCTACCGCGTGACCTGGGCAGTAATTTCATTTTTTACGCGTGTCTGCTATGCATGCTGGAAAATAATTTTTATTTTCCTGTGCACAGTGGAAACCTGGTGACAATCGTCATTCTATGCGCGTAGACGATTACTGCATGGTTACCGCATGAGACCTTACTGCTAAGTCAATGGGTGGCAGTAAGGTCTCAGACCCAAAATGGATGCGCGCCAATTTTTATTTTTCCGCACATCCATTTTTGGCAAACATTTTAAAAAGGCCTTTCTTACAGGTGTGCTGAAAAATGGATCTGCGCGTGCCCAAAACATGCACCTACACTAGCGGAGCCCATTTTTCAGCGCACCTTAGTAAAAGGACTATTTAGTTAGGACTATATGTGAGGTGGAAAAAGTGTCTAAAAGTCCCACTGTAAAGAGAAAGAATAAGTGGGTAAGGAGCGATTCAGATGAGGTGTTTGACCCTTCAGCCTCATTATATATTAAACCACCTAAGCACAATTTAGCATCTCAAGTTTTTTGTTTAGGAAAGATATGGAACAGAAGGTCTAATTCAGTAATCCCCCCCCCCCCCCCCCCCCCCACTGCAAAAGCAACATATGGTGCCAAAAGGGAGATTGCAAAGGGAGAGGAATAAGGAAATGAGGACCAAAATAATCAGGCCAGAAATATGGAGCAATGGGACCCTCATTACAATCAGGACAGAAATATGGAAAGGTAATTGTGGCGAAACAGGGGACTAATGCCTGTGATTTCTTATGTGAATGTATGACATATATGATGTTCCCAGTGCATTTCCCTTGTTTGGCCAGCAGATGGTGTCTGTGTTTTTTCCTTTTTTGTAAAGCTGTTGCAGAAGTGACCGTTTTTCTTCCCACCTAAGTTCTAAAGAAAAAGTAACCTGCAGTGCTGCTGGCCAGAGGCCCCTCAGTGTTTATGCTCTGGGCTCTGATTGAATCTGCTGAAAATCTTTAGTCTCAGAGTGGGAGTGTGCAAGGTACAAACCTCTATAATGAGACTCTTTTCAGTTAATTTTCCAGTTTAATATTGACTCCTGTTTAATTTACCTGTTACCGTCTGCTAATTACACCCTATTCATCTGTTCACTGTTCTAATTTGTTATGATAATAAATCAATTCATTTATTAGCTCTGTTTGTCCTGAACTAAGAATCCTAGTGGTTTGTGTCTTGGGTTTATGAGTGTTTTCTAGGAACTGTGGTACTCCTGGAAGTATGGCCCCAGTGTGCTTAGAAACCACTGGAGAATTAAGTTACGGGTGGGAGACTTGCCCAGAGGCAAGCGTAACCCAGTGTAACCCTAAGGGGCACTGCAGTGGACTAACTGATGAACTAACTGAACAGAAAAAGCCCTTCCCTTACTGATCCCTTAGCGATTGGGAAAGGAACAGGCATGCATGAAGGAAATCGCATGCAAATGAGCTGCTTGCTGTTTGCTCATTTGCACACAATTTCATTCCTAAGGAGGGGAAGCCAGTGCAGAGCAGCCAAGCGTTATGCCAAAGACGGCTTCATACATGCAGACAAGCTGCGTGTATAATAGCCGTCTACAACCTTAAATAAATTGCCATCTACAACCTTAAAAAAACATAAGTCCAGGTGAAAACGTACAAGTGCTCGTCAGGGACGTCTTTTTTTTTTTTTAGTATGGGTGAAGGACGTCCAAGTGTTGGGTGCCTTCGCTATGCCTCTGTCCCTGCGATGGGCAGTTGAGGACGTCCAAAATGTGGATGTTTCTGTGAGAAGGATGTCCATGCCTTTGCTATGCCTCTGACACCCCCCTTTATTTATTTATTTGGATTTTGGATCACAAGTCACAGCAGTGGGATTTGAACCGGCCATCTCTGGATTGCAAGACCAGTGCTCTAACCACTAGGCCACTCCTCCACTCCACTCCCTTGAAATTTGGCTGTCCCTGTGTGTGTGGGGGGGGAGGCAGTTCAGGACATCCAAAATGTTTGAAAGAAGGACATCCACGTCTTCGCTATGCCTCCGTTGACATACACACACCTCCCACCCCCCCAGGGACCTGCATACTGCTGCGATGGACCTGAGTATGATATTTCAGGCTGGCAAAAAAAGTTTTTAAAGTTGTTTTTTTCAGGGTGGGAGGGGGTTAGTCACCACTGGGGGGAGTCAGGAGAGGTCATCCCTGATTCCCTCCGGTGGTCATCTGGTCAGTTCGGGCAGCTTTTTGAGGCTTGGTCATAAGAAGAAATGGACCAAGTCGGCCAAGTGCTCGTCAGAGATGCCCTTCTTTTTTCCATTATCGCTCGAGGACACCCATCTGTTAGGCATGCCCCAGTCCCGCCTTTGCTACACCTCCGACACGCTCCCGGGAACTTTGGTCATCCCCACAACAGGAAGCAGTTGGGGACGCCCAAAATCGGATTTCGATTATGCCGATTTGAGCGACCCTGAGAGAAGGACGCCCATCTCCCGATTTGTGTCAAAAGACGGGCACCCTTCTCTTTTGAAAATAAGCCTGAGAGAAAGTAATACACAAGAATTATTTCAATCAGGTAATTCTATACTCTTCCTTAGACCACAAAATAGGGAGAGTGAAACAAGTACAAGGAGATCAATTAAACAACAGTAAACAGAAAAAACGTGGTATTAACCTGATTATCCCCAGTTATTATTTATCTGAATCATTATTCCACATTGATCGTCTGGTTGGCTTCTTCAAACCCAAAATGGTGTATATTCAATTTATTTCATTGGAAACATACGTATTGTCCAATATTAGTAAAAATAATACACCTTATTTCATTTTTTTCTCTTTTAAAACCAGAAATTAACAATGCGAACATTTGAGTCTCTAATCCAATTCCCACTGATTAAGGTAATCCCAGTTTCACAGGCTTCACTCCTTTTGAATTAATATTATTAAGTAATAATTTATATTACTAAGAGGAATCATTACAAAGGAAAATAACAAAATGTTTTAGGAAAAATTTCTGAGGAAATCTTTAAATAGTTTTATGTTGAAGTTATACCTCCTGTCCGGTTGTACTATTTACTCAGCCACACCCAAACCTGCTTGGGTGTCTTACATATTATAGTGTCAAGAATAGGCTCAATGCTAGAACCCCTCATCTATATTTATAGATGTATGTCTGAGACCACTTGTACCACAGATACCTTCATACTGTATGTTAGAGATTAGAGTCACATTATTAATATATTAGAAAAGATAGAGGTAAATGAAAAAAACTATTCTTGCAACTCTGGATTTGGAATCTCTCTATACGAACATCCCCCAGAAGGACGCATTGAATACTATAAGAGAATCTTTGAGAAACAGGACTTCACATTCACGTATACCTACTGAATTTATTATAGAATTGCCAGGTTTGGCTTTACAAGAGAATTATTTTGCTTTTGAAGGAACATTTTTTAGACAGATAAAAGGTACCGCCATAGGAGCCACCATGGCCTCCTCACTGACCAACCTTTTTATGTGACAGAATTTGAAGATAAGTTTCTCAAAGATAATCCTTATGTGAACTTTATTAAACTATGGAAGAGATATTTAGATAATATTATTCTTATTTGGGAGGGGAGGGAATAGAGGAACTGAGTCAATTTCATAGCTGGCTGAATACTAAGAATATCAATAGTTTGAACTCAATTACAGTCTAAAAAGTGGCATTTTTAGATATTACTATTAAAAATATGAATGGGAAGTTGGAAACTACTCTATATCAAAAGCCTACAGATACAAACAAATTACTGCCCTTTGATAGCTGCCATAGTACATCCTTGAAAAAACAATGTACCATTTAGTCAATTTTTAAGGTATAGAAGGATTTGATCTCAACAGAAAGATTTACACAAACAAAGTGAGGTAATCAATAGAAGGTTTAGAGATGGGATTATCCTGAAAAATACATTAATACAGGATGAGTAAGAGCACAGCAGTATGATAGAAAAACTCTTCTAGCCTCTAAAAACATGAACAAAGTGGTTTGTACTCTAACGTAAGACCATATGTATAATGATATTATCAAAATATTTAGAAAATGCTGGCAAATCATACAGGCTATACTGGCGTTTGCTGATAAGGATTTGCTAGTTGCTTATAAAAACAGAAGATATTTGAAAGATTTGATAGCACCCTCAGTATTGCTAATGAATAATGAGAACAAGAAGAATGCTGTTTGGGGTCACTATCCATGTTATAATTGTTCAGTCTGTTCTGTTAATTTGAAGACTAAACATTTTGAACATCCACAAACAGGGGAGAAATGAGTTAAGGCATTTTTCTAACTGTAAAACAGAGAGGGTGGTATATTTAGTTATCTGCCCAAGTAAGCTCCTGTATGTGGGCAAAACATTGCGTGCACTCAAAAAAAGAATTACAGAACACACAAGTGCTATCAAAAGGAAAATTGTAGACAAAACACTTGTTGAACATATGTAAGTTTGAATATTTGCATTTTCTGATTATTTATAAGATAAAACCACATTGGAGAGGTGGAGACACAGATCATAGGTTACTTCAGGAAGAACACAAATTTATTTTTTAAATTAGATACAGTAGCAATGAAAGGGCTAAATATTGAATTGGACTTTTCAGGGTTTTTTGCAAGTTAAAAGGGACAGGTACAGTTTTTAAAGGGAATGACATGCCTATATTCAATTTACTTGATTTTTAATAATGCAACTTGAGTATATATGAATCTGGAGTATTACTGGATAATTTTATGATTTGAATATTTATGAAGTATTACATATTGTTTTGGAAATGTATGACCTTTCCTAGCATATATTTTTTAATTCTATTTATGAAATTGAGATTTTTTTTAGATTTTGGGGACTGCAGCAGTATACTGTTTTGATTTAATACATTTGTTCGTTTTGATGTCATCATCTGCATCATTGAAGGGCAAAAACATGGCTACCTAAAACACAGAAATTTCTATTTTAGTTTCTCTAATTTTGAAGCAAATTCACATAGATTTTGTGATAGATATTAATGGTTTTAAATTTCAAACGGACCAATTTTAGGGCCCTGTTTACTATGCTGCACTGTAGGCGCTAACCTTTTAGCGCAGGCTAACGATAGAGACAGGGCCTTTAATTAGGATTGAGAGTTTCTTAAATGTTATTTTTTTCTCAATATTTTGATGATATTTTGAAGCCTTGACAGCAGTGGCGTAGCCAGACCTGACATTTTGGGTGGGCCCAGAGCTAATATGGGTGGGCACTATATATATATAGAAAGAGAGAGACAGATATATATACATAGAGAGAGAGAGAGAGAGAGACATGAGTAGTGTTTCTTGGGATACTACAAAATAATGCCTTAGAATGCACTTGATGATGGATTCCTAAGTATTCTGCCCAACAGCTGCCCTGCATCAACATAAACCACTTACTTAATGTGAAAAAAAAACAATAGTCCACCCAGAGAAAACCGCCGGCACCTACACTTTTTTTAAAAATTTTAAACTAGGCACTGCAGAGACCATCCCCACCCAAAAACCCACCAAAATGAGAGAAAGACAACTTTTTAAAAATTAAGCTAGCTTGGCACTATTAAAATTTATTGTCAGGGAATTTTTAGGTGGGGATGGGCTCCTCATTGCCCTAGGGCGGCACTGGCAGTGAAACGTCTACCCCCCCCCCCCCCATCCAGAAGCCCACCAGACCACAGCCATTATTTTGATTACAAAAGAGTAATCAAAATGCTGGCAGGTCATGGTGGTGGGCTTCTGGGTGGGGGTGGGCTCTTCACTGCAGGGCCAAAAAAGGGTATATTTTAATAATTAAATATATACATTTTTTGCCCTAGGCAGTGAAGTGCTTACCCCACCCAGAAATTCCACAACAATAAATTTTAATAGTGCCCAGGCCCCAGCTAGCTTAATTAAAAAAAATTACAAGATAATGTTAAAATTATATGATGTAAAAAAAAAAAGCATTTACAATTTATTACCTGCTGCTGGGTTGGGCTGGCAGCTGCTGCTGCTAACTCGATTCTGGAACTGGAATGATCTCGATTCCAACTAGAACCTTCTTCTTTCCCTTTCCCAAATTCCCATGTTTCAGGGCAGGGCCAGGCTGAGGCTCGCACTAATAGTCAACCCCCTGCGTGCCGTGCGTGCACGTGCAGCTATGGCTGAGCGAACCGACGACGGAGCCGAGGAGCAAGTCGAGAGCGAGGCTGAGCACGCCCGCCGCCACGCACAGCCACGTCCGCGTAGGATGGATGGAAAACAGCTACGACGTGCCTGGAGAGATCAGCTGAGCATGCCCTGAGCGGGTGCTCGCGATTTGGTAGTAGTAGTACGCTTACGGCAGGGCCAGGCTGCTGCTTTGCTGCTGCAGTCAGTGAGTATGTATTGTGCGCTTGCTTGGGTGGCGTGGTGGGCGGGCCAATCAGGTTTGAAGCAGAAAGGAACCTCCTGGAGAGATCAGCTGAGCCAGAGCGGGTGCCGTCTCTGCTGTACGCTAGGCTGCTGCTGCAGTGTACGTGCGCTTGGGTGGGCGGGCCTGGGCCCACCCGTAGCTATGCCCCTGCTTGACAGTATTTTGATACAATTTTTAAAATATTTGCATATAGCAAAGGTGGTTGTTTTTCTTGAGAAGAGTGACCTTTGACCTAAACTACAGCGAATGCTACATACCTGTAGAAGGTATTCTCCGAGGACAGCTGGCTGATTGTTCTCACTGATGGGTGATGTCCACGGCATCCCCCTCCAATCGGAAACTTCACTAGCAAAGACGTTTGCTAGCCCTCGCGCGCCCATGCGCACCGCGCATGCGCGACCGTCTTCCTGCCCGAACCGGCTCGTGTTCGTCAGTCCCGTATGTAGCAAGACAAAGACAAGGGAAGACACAACTCCAAAGGGGAGGCGGGCGGGTTTGTGAGAATAATCAGTCTGCTGTCCTCAGAGAATACCTTCTACAGGTATGTAGCATTCGCTTTCTCCGAGGACAAGCAGGCTGCTTGTTCTCACTGATGGGGTATCCCTAGCCCCCAGGCTCACTCAAAACAACAAACATGGTCAATTGGGCCTCGCAACGGCGAGGACATAACTGAGATTGACCTAACAACTTATCCAACTAACAGAGAGTGTAGCCTGGAACAGAATAAAATTAGGGCCTAGGGGGGTGGAGTTGGATTCTAAACCCCAAACAGATTTTGAAGCACCGACTGCCCGAACCGACTGTCACGTCGGGTATCCTGCTGCAGGCAGTAATGAGATGTGAATGTGTGGACAGATGACCACGTCACAGCCTTGCAGATCTCTTCAATAGTGGCTGACTTCAAGTGGGCCACTGACGCTGCCATGGCTCTAACATTATAAGCCGTGACATGACCCTCAAGAGCCAGCCCAGCCTGGGCGTAAGTGAAGGAAATGCAGTCTGCTAGCCAATTTGATAAGGTGCGTTTCCCCACAGCCACTCCCCTCCTGTTGGGATCAAAATAAATAAACATTTGGGCGGACTGTCTGTTGGGCTGTGTCCGCTCCAGATAGAAGGCCAATGCTCTTTTGCAGTCCAATGTGTGCAGCTGACGTTCAGCAGGGCAGGAATGCGGACGGGGAAAGAATGTTGGCAAGACAATTGACTGGTTCAGATGGAACTTCCACACCACCTTCGGCAAGAACTTAGGGTGAGTGCGGAGGACTACTCTATTATGATGAAATTTGGTGTAAGGAGCATGGGCTACCAGGGCCTGAAGCTCACTGACTCTACGAGCTGAAGTTACTGCCACCAAGAAAATGACCTTCCAGGTCAAGTATTTCAGATGGCATGAATTCAGTGGCTCAAAAGGAGGTTTCATCAGCTGGGTGAGAACGACATTGAGATCCCATGACACTGTAGGAGGTTTGATGGGGGGCTTTGACAAAAGCAAACCTCTCATAAAGCGAACAACTAAAGGCTGTCCCGAGTTCGGCTTACCTTCCACACGGTAATGGTATGCACTGATTGCGCTGATTGAGACCAGACTCAGACAAGTGCAGAAGGTATTCAAGAAGAGTCTGTGTAGGACAGAAGCGAGGATCTAAGGCCTTGCTGTCACACCAGACGGCAAACCTCCTCCATAAAAAGAAGTAACTCCTCTTAGTGGAATCTTTCCTGGAAGCAAGCAAGACACGGGAGACACCCTCCGACAGACCCAGAGAGGCAAAGTCTACGCTCTCAACATCCAGGCCGTGAGAGTCAGAGACTGGAGGTTGGGATGCAGAAGCACCCCTTCGTTCTGGATGATGAGGGTCGGAAAGCACGGTTCTTCGGAGGACAACTCCAGAAGAAGAGGGAACCAGATCTGACGCGGCCAAAAAGGAGCAATCAGAATCATGGTGCCTCGGTCTTGCTTGAGTTTCAACAAAGTCTTTCCCACCAGAGGTATGGGAGGATAAGCATACAGCAGGCCTTCCCCCCAATCCAGTAGGAAGGCATCCGATGCCAGTCGGCCGTGGGCCTGAAGTCTGGAACAGAACTGAGGGACCTTGTGGTTGGCTCGAGATGCGAAGAGATCTACCAAGGGGGTGCCCTACACTTGGAAGATCTGGCACACTACTCTGGAGTTGCGCGACCACTCGTGAGGTTGCATAATCCTGCTCAACCTGTCGGCCAGACTGTTGTTTATGCCTGCCAGATATGTGGCTTGGAGAAACATGCCGTAACGGCGAGCCCACAGCCACATGCTGACGGCTTCCTGACACAGGGGGCGAGATCCGGTGCCCCCCTGCTTGTTGATGTAATACATGGCAACCTGGTTGTCTGTCTGAATTTGGATAATTTGATGGGACAGCCGATCTCTGAAAGCCTTCAGAGCGTTCCAGACCGCTCGTACCTCCAGGAGATTGATCTGTATACCTTGTTCCTGGAGGGACCAGCTTCCCTGGGTGTGAAGCCCATCAACATGAGCTCCCCACCCCAGGAGAGACGCATCCATAGTCAGCACTTTTTGCGGCTGCGGAATTTGGAAAGGACGTCCCAGAGTCAAATTGGACCAAATCGTCCACCAGTGCAGGGATTCGAGAAAACTCGTGGACAGGTGGATCACGTCCTCTAGATCCCCAGCAGGCTGAAACCACTGGGAAGCTAGGGTCCATTGAGCAGATCGCATGCGAAGACGGGCCATGGAAGTCACATGAACTGTGGAGGCCATGTGGCCGAGCAATCTCAACATCTGCCGAGCTGTGATCTGCTGGGACGCTCGCACCCAGGAGACGAGGGATAACAGATTGTTTGCACTTGTCTCCGGGAGATAGGCACGAGCCGTCCGAGAATCCAGCAGAGCTCCTATGAATTCGAGTCTCTGTACTGGGAGAAGGTGGGACTTTGGATGCTAGGCTGCTAGGCTGTATAGAGAGAGGAGTGACCAGCAGAAGAAAGGAGGTTTTAATGCCCCTGTATAAGACGTTGGTGAGGCCCCACCTGGAGTATTGTGTTCAGTTTTGGAGGCCGTATCTTGCAAAGGATGTTAAAAAAATGGAAGTGGTGCAAAGAAAAGCTACGAGGATGGTATGGGATTTACGTTCCAAGACGTCTGAAGAGAGCCTTGCTGACCTGATCATGTACACAATGGAGGAAAGGAGGAACAGGGGTGATATGATACAGACGTTCAAATATTTGAAAGGTATTAATCCGCAAACGAATCTTTTCCGAAGATGGGAAGGCGGTAGAACGAGAAGACATGAAATGAGATTGAAGGGGGGCAGACTCAGGAAAGATGTCAGGAAGTATTTTTCACGGAGAGGGTGGTGGACGCTTGGAATGTCCTCCCGCGGGAGGTGGTGGAGATGAAAACGGTAACGGAGTTCAAATATGCATGGGATATGCATAGAGGAATCCTGTGCAGAAGGAATGGATCCTCAGAAGCTTAGCTGAAATTGGGTGGCGGAGCAGGTGGGGGAAAGAGGGGGTGGTGGTTGGGAGGCGAGGATAGGGGAGGGCAGACTTGTACGGTCTGTACCAGAGCCAGTGATGGGAGGCGGGACTGGTGGTTGGGAGGCGGGAAATACTGCTGGGCAGACTTATTTGGTCTGTGCCCTGAAAAGGACAGGTACAAATTCAAGGTAAGGTATACACATATGAGTTTGTCTTGGGCAGACTGGATGGACCATACAGGTCTTTTTCTGCCGTCATCTACTACGTTACTATATTACTATGGATAATTTATTACGAACCCCAGTAGCTCCAGGAGTCGAATAGTCATCTGCATGGACTGTAGAGCTCCTGCCTCAGATATGTTCTTCACCAGCCAATCGTCGAGATAAGGGAACACGTGCACTCCAAGTCTGCGGAGCGCTGCTGCTACCACAGCCAGGCACTTCGTGAACACCCTGGGCGCAGAGGCGAGCCCAAAGGGTAGCACACAGTACTGGAAGTGCCGTGTTCCCAGACGGAATCGGAGATACTGTCTGTGGGCTGGCAGTATCGGAATATGCGTGTAAGCATCCTTTAAGTCCAGAGAGCATAGCCAATCTTCTCCTGAATCATGGGAAGAAGGGTGCCCAGGGAAAGCATCCTGAACTTTTCCTTGACCAGATACTTGTTCAGGGCCCTTAGGTCTAGGATGGGACGCATCCACCCTGTTTTCTTTTCCACAAGGAAGTACCTGGAATAGAATCCCAGCCCCTCTTGCCCCGGTGGCACGGGCTCGACCGCATTGGCGCTGAGAAGGGCGGAGAGTTCCTCTGCAAGTACCTGCTTGTGCTGGAAGCTGAAAGACTGAGCTCCCGGAGGGCAATTTGGAAGCATGGAGGCCAAATTGAGGGCGTATCCTTGCCGGACTATTTGAAGAACCCAACGGTCGGAGGTTATAAGAGGCCACCTTTGGTGAAAAACTTTCAACCTCCCCCCGACCGGCAGATCGTCCGGCAGGGAAACTTTGATATCAGCTATGCTCTGCTGGAGCCAGTCAAAAGCTTGCCCCCTGCTTTTGCTGGGGAGCTGTGAGGCCTTGCTGAGGCGCACGCTGCTGACGAGAGCAAGCGCGCTGGGGCTTAGCCTGGGCCGCAGGCTGTCGAGAGGGAGGATTGTACCTACGCTTACCAGAAGAGTAGGGAACAGCCCTCCTTCCCCCATAAAAACGTCTACCTGATGAGGTAGATGCTGAAGGCTGCTGGCGGGAGAATTTGTCGAAAGCGTTATCCCGCTGGTGGAGCTGTTCTACCATCTGTTCGACTTTTTCCCCAAAAATGTTATCCGCTCGGCAAGGGGAGTCCGCAATCCGCTGCTGGATCCTATTCTCCAGGTCGGAGGCACACATCCATGAGAGCCTGCTCATCACCACACCTTGAGCAGCGGCCCTGGACACAACATCAAAGGTATCAAATACCCCTCTGGCCAGGAATTTCCTACATGCCTTCAGCTGCCTGACCACCTCCTGAAACGGCATGGCTTGCTCCGAAGGGAGCTGGTCCACCAAGTCCGCCAGCTTCCGCACATTATTCCGCATATGGATGCTCGTGTAGAGCTGGTATGATTGAATCTTGGCCACGAGCATGGTAGAATGATAGGCCTTCCTCCCAAAGGAGTCTAAGGTTCTGGAGTCTTTGCCCAGGGGCGCCAAAGCATGTTCCCTAGAACTCTTAGCCTTCTTCAGGGCCAGATCCACCACACCAGAGTCGTGAGGCAACTGAGTGCGCATCAGCTCTGGGTCCCCATGGATCCAATACTGGGATTCTATCTTCTTGGGAATGTGGGGATTAGTTAGTGGCTTGGTCTAGTTCGCCAGCAATGTCTTTTTCAGGACATGATGCATGGGTACTGTGGACGCTTCCTTAGGTGGAGAAGGATAGTCCAAGACCTCAAACATCTCAGCCCTTGGCTCATCCTCCACAACCACCGGGAAGGGGGTGGCCGTAGACATCTCCCATACAAAGGCCGAGAAAGACAGACTCTCGGGAGGAGAAAGCTGCCTTTCAGGGGAGGGAGTGGGGTCAGAAGGAAGGCCATCAGACTCCTCGTCAGAGAAATACCTGATGTCCTCCTCTGCCTCCCACGAGGCCTCGTCATTGGTATCAGACAGAAGTTCATGAACCTGCGTCTGAAGCCGCGCCCGTCCCGACTCTGTGGAAACACAGCCACGGTGGGAGCGTCGAGAGGTGGACTCCCTGGCCGGCAGCGGCGAAGCTCCCTCCCCCGACGTCATCGGGGAGTCCACCTGGGAGGCAGCTGAAGCGGGGACCTCACCCCGGGC